>NC_058132.1:553081149-553155157 GCF_016433145.1 Gracilinanus agilis | reverse complement strand
TTGGGTTGGGTCTAGAAAATACATCTAATAGACTTGTCCCTATGGGAGCCAAGTGGACAGTTGTTTTGCTCAGCCTCTGTCAGCTAGATGGAAGCCTCCATAGGTTCGATGCAATGGTGCCACTTGTTTGCCTTTGTTCTGAATCTGTCCTCCTTTTTGGATAAGAGGGAGAACTCTTTGGCCCTATTCTGAGCCTGCAGCTGAGTCCTCAAGTCCATTTTCAAAGTTTTTCAGCCCTGTTCTGTGTCCCTAGTTTGGGTCTGAGATGCCAACCTATCCCTGCTGCACAGTGTATGTTCTGATATCTTACCTGTGGGTTAGATTTGTGATCTCAGGCTGGAAAGGTGATTCCCTTCCTAATCACTACTGAGTCTGGCTCTTCTTTGCAGTCGGATGGAATAGATGAGGGAAAATAGGGCTGTACTGCTTCATTCTACTCCACCACCTTTATTGATCTTCCCAATATTAAATGCTATTGATTATCAACATTTGATAATTGTTAATTTAACAAATTACTGTTAAAACAAAATTATTTTTATTTATTTATATTATTTTTATTTATATATATACATAAATAATCATACTTTATAATATTAATTAATATTGCATAATAATAATTAATGATTTATAAAATATATAATATAAATGTATTGTATATAATACTTAATATCATATTAATTTATTTATATAAAAATAATAAATTAGCAAAAAATTGTTAAAATAATTGATTGATTGGTGGTTTATGGGAAAATGAAAATATATAACTTAAATATTTTATACATAATTAATATTATATTAATTTATTTATATTAAAAACAATAAATTAACAAAAAATCATTAATTTAACAAATTAACATCCACTAACTTTTACAAAGGGATATTTACTGAGAGATAGAGAAAGAAAGTACAAATCATTCTCCTGAACCCCAGAGGCAAACTTTCTCCTATGCCACCAGAGGTGCTGGGAAGACTGAGTTCAAATGTGAATTGATTTCTACAAAGCATTTACTACACCAAATTCACTTCCCAATGTGGTGTAGCCAATAGATAAGCAGCTCCTTCCTGGCTACTACCATTGATCCACAGAAGGTCACGAGGCTTGGCTGCCTCCAGACTCTGTCACAGATTCCCACTCTTGGCTCTCTGATGGCTCAGTCTTTGAGCAGGTCATTTGTACTTTACTAGAACTGGCCGCCAGTCAACTCTAGTATGTGCTTCTGACCTTTTAAAACTCACAAGTTCTCAGCTTGTGAGCTAATGCTCCTTAGCTAATATCCCTTCATTTAGGAACAGGAAATTATAGACACAACAGAGACAGAAGCAATAGCCTAGCTTTGCCTTTGTGACTTCGTAGGAGATGTGAGTGACAACTGAGACCATTCACTCACTTGGAGGTCGACAGCATCTATTCCTCCTCATTTACCACTAAAGAAAGGAAGAGATTGAGTTGGCCCCATGGTAGTGTTTTCTACGTACTTTCATTTCCAGCTCAGCAAGTCAACCAAACTGAACACTGTAGGTGGACTGAAAAACAGAAGCAGAATACCTGAGGGCATTCCAAATTGGAAAAGGAAGCCCTCCAGTATGTGTGGCCAGAAGCAGCTTCCTAAACATTAATATGAATTCCCTGTGCATGCTCCCAGGATTGAGCTCTAAATGACCAGGCACCCGGTACCTAGTGATAAAGATTATAACCATAATCAACAATTCGATTGTGGCATGATACATCCATGATGTTTAGTCACCTCAATCATGTTCAACTCTTCATGACTTATGTGAGATTTCTTAGCAAAGAGACTGGAGTCATTTGCCATTTCCTTCTCTGGCTCATTTTACAGTTGAGAAAAAGGAGATAAACAAGGTCAAGTGACTTGCCCAAGATCACACAGCTAGTAAGTGTCTGAGGCCAAAATCAAACTTGGGAAGATGAATCTTCCTGATTCTATGTCCATCACACCTCCTAGTAATACAAAGGCTAAATAAATAAATAAACAAACAAACAGGCAGACAGACAGACAGACAGATAGATAGATAGATAGATATGAATACATATGTGTGTATTTACTGTATACATGTATAATATGGTATACTCATAATTTGATTGCATGATGCTGTGTATTACATGCCTCCATTTTCAAGACGAAGAAACTGAGAATTAGAGTCATAAAGAGTCAGAATAAGGATTCAGACCCAGATTAATCATGACTCCCAAGTCTCATGTTCTTTAAACTCTACATAAGAAGGTAAATAGTCAGGAATGGAAGAAAAGAAAAAAAAAAGTGGGCTAAGAGTAGTATGCATAAGGACCCTTAAAAGGAAATAAAATGACTAAAATGCATTTGTCTCTACTCAATATATTATAAACCCCAAGTGAAGGTAAGTATTTGTTTAAAATTGTAAACAGCTTACAGCTCACATGGTAAATATTGAGTCAAAGTGCCTCATAACCTCATATTTATATAGCATCTTTTTTTCCCACCCCAGACCTGTGATTTTATTAGTGATGAGGAGCTCCCAGTGAAGAATTTCTTTTACCAGTTGCAAACCTCACACCTGCTCTGCAACTAGAGAATTGTTTGGGACCCCGAGAGATTAAGTGATTCGCCAAGCATCACTCATCCAGTATGTATCAAAGATGGGACTTCACTGAAGCCTTACTTACTACACTATCTCTCATAGAATTTTACCATTAACAAAAGGCTTTCTTCAGAACAATCCAGTGATGTAGGAAACATAGATGAGATTTTGTACCAAGTTTAGAATGGAATGGATGCAAATACTTTAGATGGTGTCCAAAGAAGGTCAAATTACCATGAAGAAACTGAGGCTCACACGGGTAAAGCTACTTGTCTCTGGTTGGCATGTGACAAAACTTTACTTCAAATTCAGCTTTCCTGACCCTTAGCTCAAAGCTCTTTCTCCTCTTCTTTAGGGGCTCCACTTCAGTCTCTCATGTATCATTTCCTTCCTCAATTATTCATCAGTTTGCTCTGCTTCTGCCGGCAGCATTTCCTCTTTCTTAAAGAGGCTTCTACTCCACAAGTGATAGTTCCCAATCACATTACACCAAGGAATCATTATCTTCAATCCATCAGCTTCATTAATATTTCAAAGAATGGACTCCAAAAGATAACATTATAAATCTCACTGGTCAGTCTCATTCAGGTTTTCATTTCCTCCACATATCAAATCTCATTCTATCTTTCCAAAAATTAAAGTACAGGTGAACCTCGATCATTATTAACTAAGTACAAAAAAAGAGTAAGTTCTATTTTGAATTTTCAATTGGCCCACTATTAGCATCTTATTTAGATGTAGTCCAAATCTCAATGGTCATTTCTTTTAGGAGAACTCATAAGCCAAGTATTCTATGTTTAGCAGGAGGAAAGAAAGATTACTACCAAATTTTTTTTAGTGCCTATTATGAATAGCCCAGCTAAGATTTCTTGTTCTACCTGCCCTTTACAGTTTAGCAGAATCAAGAGAGGAAAATTCACCTGCAATTTTGATATGAGACCTGACAGGACAGGGGCTGCAACTCACAGAAAAATCCTGATTGAAAGATTTATCTCCTGGAAGAAATCCATGGAGATAAAGTGGCTAGATAACGGGGGATGGAATAGCAAACAGTAGAAACTGGTTCTTACGTTGTGTATGAAATGGCATTCTTTTGTTCTTTGTATAAAATATTCTAAATAGCAAGCCTCTCTTCTTATATTAATTGGTGGGATTTAAACATGCTGGATAGAAGGCCCACACGCATCACCTCTGATTGGCCCAGAGAGAGAGAGAGAGAGAGAGAGAAAGCTTGCTGGGAGGAAACAATCATTGCACAATGCTTTCTTTCTGGGCAGGCTGAGGAATAGCAGACTGAAACGTGAAATGGGAATGGATCCGCAAAATCATAGCCTGGCATCTGCAGGCTATCGCTTTCAGAAGTAAAAGCACATTATTAAGCCTCAGATCGGTGATAGCATCCTCTGTTTAACCTCCTCTGAAAAGCACGTCAAACCTAAAACCTTCACATTGTAGTTCTCTGTAGTCAAAGATGACGTAGGTGATGGTGTGATTTTCTCTGTACGTATGTGTGGAAGAAAAGACTGATGTGTGCTTGGCAGCCCCTGCTAGGCTGATGAATCTATCCTTTGGATAAAGACTACGGCCTTTGCCTGTGGGGCCTATCATTTTGCAGCCTTGTCTCTTAGCCTGACTGATAGCAGAAGGTCTTTGTTATTGCAGTCTCATCATTTAGAGCTGATTGCTTTATGCCTATAGTCATGAATATTATACAGCTTCTGAGTGAACGTCATTCTCATCTTTGGGATCAGCCCAGGGATCTTAAATGCAATGAGTATCACTTTAATTGTTGTCATTGATTTGCAGGATAGCCCTTGGGATGTTAACAAGCATTGTAAATATTGAATAACTCCAAGCCATTGTAGATACTTCACCAGGGCAGGAGCTTTGTAGCCTTTTCATACAACATTTTGTCTGCTTTACTGTGAAGAGATCGCTTTGTTGATTCTGCTTCTAGACTGTGTCCAAATGAGGTCAAATCTGTCTATCAATTCAGTCTCAAATTTGGTTCAGGTAAGAATGGGGGAAAAAAAGTCATTTGTCAGTAGAATCTCAGCATTGGAAGAGATCTTGGACATCATCCAGATCCGTACTTGAAACAGAAATTGTTTTTATATTATTTCTGGCACGTATTCATAAAGCCTCTACTTGAAGATTTTCAGAAATGGGGAACTCACTACCTTCTTAGGCAGTCCATTCTACTTTCGGAAAACTCTCACTGTTAAGAAGTTCCTTTTTTACAGCATTCTGAGAAATCCATAACAGTTATTTCTGTCTCTTAGTCCTATTCAGTTTCTCTGCAAACAAAACAAACAAGATGGATCCTTTCTCCACATGGACAACCTCCAAACGCTTTTCTTCTACATTTCCTTCAGCAGCATCTCGTGTGGCATGATTGTGAATTCCTTCGACATCTTGTTCACTCTTTCAATATGCTCCAAATTGTCATGGGAACTTTTGATCAATCACAGTATCTCCCTCATCTACAGATGATTAAAAAATACACCTTGGGAGCAGAAGCTATTAGATTCCTCTTTCCTTGATCATGGGATAGTATTTTGGGGACTCCAATCCTGCCAACCATCACAGTAATCACCCCTCCCAATTGTGTGCCACTAGAAAATTAGATAAACATTTAATCATAATCTTCATTCAATTCACTAACAAAAATGATTGGCAGGGGGCAGCTGGGTAGCTCAGTGGATGGAGAGCCAGGCCTAGAGACGGGAGGTCCTAGGTTCAAATCTGGCCTCAGACACTTCCCAGCTGTGTGACCCTGGGCAAGTCACTTAATCCCCATTGTCTACCCTTAACATTCTTCTGCCTTGGAGCCAATACACAGTATTGACTTCAAGACAGAAGGTAAGGGCTTTAAAAAAAATGATTGGCAGAATGATGCCAAGAAAGAGACTTTGTGGTGCTTTCTACAAGGGGACATTTTCAATTATTTATCAGTATTTGGATGTGGTCATTAAACCTCTCTCAAATACAGCTAATGATATCATCATCCAGCTTAAGCATTCTATTTTGCTTACAAGGAAAAACAAAGAAATATTGTCAAAGCCTCATAGGTAAATTACATGTGACATTTCTTTAATTTATCGGTATAGAAACATTTTTTAAAACAAGGTTATTGTGACAGCTAGGTGGCTCATTGGATTGAGAGCCAACTGGAGATGGAAGTCCTGGGTTCAAATATGACCTCAGATATTACCCAACTGTGTGACCCTGGGCAAGTCCATTGCCTAGCCCTTACTGCTATTCTTTCTGCCTTGGAATCAACATATAGTATTGATTCTAAAATGGAAGGTAAGGGTTTTAAAAAATGAGGTTATTCTGACATGTCTTATTTTTAGAGGATCTATAGTGGTTCATAGTGATTATTGCTTATTTCCACCTATACTCACAAATTGTTGCTTCAATCATGCTACCACCTCCTTTTTACCAAGTCATTATCCCTGGAGATTAACAGTTGCTATTCAGGATGGAAATTTGCATCGTTTCTCTTTCCAATCCTAGGATAGTGATTCTCAAAATCGGTTGCGTCAGATGACCTCCAAGACATCTTCTTTTACAAGCTCTATAATTCTAAAAATTTTATTAAATCTGAAGACTTAACATCTCCCTTAATATAGACTTTGATCAACACATTTCTACCCTTTCGTTAACTAACTATTCTCAGGTCATTCTGCTCATCTAAGCTCAAGAGAGGAAAAAGTTAAATCCTTAAAAATCTAGCCATTCCAGGGATGGGAAGACAGCTAAGTGGCACAGTGTACAGAGAGCCAGATCTAAAGACAGGAGGGTCCTGGATTCAAATCTGACCTTAGATACTTCCTAGCTATGTGACCCTGAACAAGTCATTTAATCCTCATTGCCTAGCCCTTACCACTCTTTTGCCTTGAAACCAATACACAGGATTAGTTCTAAGATGAAGGGTTATGGTGTTGTTGTTGTTGTTGTTTTTTATCTAGACACTCTTTTGTACAGGTAAACTGTTGAATCGTTGAAACTATATTTGCCCTGCCTTTTAGGTTTCTGTGTGATAACTGATAGCCCTGTAAATCCAGCCAACTAGAGAGAATGATGACACTTGTTACAAAAGAGCTATTTATGTTAGGCACTATTGACATTGCGATTGGAAAATGAAGTTTGTAGATGAAGAGCAACTCACAGACTCTGGTGTCAGCTGTTTACCTTTTGGGGGGACACTTACACATCCCTCAGATCAGAGTTTTACAATTTCAAATGTTAACTGCTTTAAAGCTTATCAATCTTCCAAAAGAAAAAATGCAATCATCTGATGAGCTTGTGATCTCTCTCCAATTTAAGAATCTTCAATGTATTTATGCACATCTGTACAAATGTGGAAGATAGTTTAATGGAAGAAATCTGTAGTAAAAGTCGAACATAAGAGTTCTGGTCACAGCTCCACCATTACTGACTGCATCACCCTGGGCAAATCACTTCACTTCTCAAATCCTCAATTTCCACATCTGTTAAATAGGAATAATAATATCCAACAATTTTGAAAGACCATGGAACAGCTTAGCAGATACTGCTGAACTCGGAGTCAGAGACTAGGTTTAAATCTTGTTATATACACTTAGTAGCTTAATCTCAACCTGGGCAAGGGGTCACCAAACTTTTCTGAGTCTCAGTTCCCTTTCTTATGAAAAGGGTATAACAATAGCATTTTCCTCTCAGGGTTGTGAAGGGTAATTGAGATAATGCAGCAAATTGCTTCACAAATGTCAAAAGTATATAAAAATGTGAGCTATTACTATTCCTAGACAACTGTGTATCTCCTTGTATTAGAGTATAAATCAACCAAATCAGGGGCACTTAGGTGGCTTAGTGGATTAGAAGGCAGAAACAGGAGTCCTGGGTTCAAATCTGGCCCTGGACACATAAAAGGTTTTTTTTTTTAAAGAATCAACCAGATGATGGAGGTGAAAACTGTAGACTCATAGGCAAAAGTAAATTGTGATTATATGAGCTTCCGTGCTATTCATTTGTCATTATTTAAATGATGTGAGGAAAGGTTATTGTTCATGTTTCAATTATTGATATTTTAGAATATGTCCCAACATTGCCTTTTGCCCTAGTCATTGTAGTCCAAGGAAGAAAGAGCAAAAGAAAAGTGAAAAAATTATCTTCCTGTTCTCATTTGTGAAAATTTAAGATTAAGTAAATGCAAAAATATTAAAGTCTAAAAGTATTTCTATGGTCTACTATTTTAAAAATCTAAGTCTAATCTCAAAGGAAACCCTAATTTTCTGGTTTGTAATAGCAGCCATGTGCATTCAATTACATTCCATCCCTATGAGATAGGTCCTGCAAGTAGAATTCACCAAAATTTAAAAATGAGAAAACTGAGGCTCCAGAAGTTTCAAAGGATCAGAGGTTCAGAGCTGGAAAGGAACTCAGAAATGACTTCTCTCATTGCCCCCACTGTACAAATGATAAGTGAAATGAAGCCTAAGTAGTTTAAGGGACATGTGTAAGGTAGCAGTGGGAGGATCACAATCTAGGCTTTTCAAACATTTGTCTATGATCGCACAGCTACCAAATGTCTAAAGTAGTATTTTGACTCTGCTCTCATAATTTTATTTGTGCATTGTTCCATTTATTTGTTAATGTTTCAACAAGTCAGAAAAAGGCATTTTTCTATGAGATATAACATGAATGATATTGAAGCAGATTGTATCAATGAGGTAAACAAACTGTTAATTCCTCAATGTTTTCTCTTGTAGAAACTATGGTATTGTGGGGAGGAGGGTATATAATCCTGGGGGAAGGTTTTACTTTTTCAGTTAATTTTTTGTTATCTGTCTTCATATTGCAGTCATTTAAGCAAAAAATCAGGGAATAACTTTGCCTAGGACTGTATAGAATATAGAATAGAATAGAATTGGAAACACCAACTCCAACACACACACACACACACACACACACACACACACACACACACACACACACACACACACACACACTATTCTGTGAAGGGCAAAGTTGTTCTCTTTCTTTCTTCAAATGCTTAGCTTCTATCTTAGTAGAAATTCTAAGACAGAATCACAGCATGTGCTGGGCAAATAGGGTTAAATGACTGGCCCAGGGTTACATATCTAGTAAGTATCTGAGACCAGATTTGAACCCAGGTCTTCCTGACTCCAGGCCAGGCACTGTGCTACCTAGGGGAACCATTGTTATTTTTTTGCCAAGACCTTCATTGGTTCTTCCCTGACTCAAAATCTGACTTCCATGTATGGATCTTTTCATTTACATTGGTATAATTTTTGTCTCTTCTTCTTATTGGCTATGCTTATTTCAGTCTCTCAGTTCATATAAATCTTTCCCTGATTCTCTAGATCCTTCAAATGTATCATTTCTCAATGTACATTAAAATGTTAGTACATTCACATAATACATCTATATCTATACTTTTTTCCAGAAAGCCCCCAGGCAGTAAGGATCTACTTTATTTACATGAAAAGAGTTTACAAATAAATCATGTCTTTAAAAAATCTTAATGGTCTTGCCATTTGGTGAAGGGATTGAATTAAAGCTTCAAGAAACAACCACATGTAGCTTTTGAAACACAGAAGAATAGGCATTCTTATTGCAATATATGACCTTATTGAAAATTTCTATCTATTTCTAACAATCTTGAAATCTCTGAGTCCAAAATACCTATAAATAAGGCAAAGGCCATAATTTCTGCCTTCTCATCCTCCCTATTACTCCTAATCACTTAATACCTTTCTCCCCAGGTGTTCAGGATGCTGCCTCAAAGAACTGTCCTCATATGTCCTGAGGTTAAAGCACATCATTTTAGACACTGGTGATTTGAAATATGCAACAATCTGAGTAGGATCTCAACTGAATCTTATCTTTTCTTGATGATTGGTGGAAATTGGTATCTCATCCTTAACTCCAAATAGTAGGAAAAGATTGCAATGGAAATGTTTATATTCCAGAGAAATAAGAGACCCTTAAAAGTGGAAATTATTTTGTTTTTTTTCCTTCTGCCCCCAGTCTCACACATTATTTTGCACAAACTATATGCTTAAATGCTTGTTGGATTAACTCTATACTTCTCTAAAAAACAAATTGTATGGCTTTTTTAAAATCCAGAGTTTATAAAAGAAAAATACATATACCTCGAAAAGCAGTGGCATGTATTCTATTGATGAGAAAGTATGAAGAGAGAAAGTACGAAGAAGGAAAAAGGCCCGAGAAGAATGTTGGGATATACCTACAGTTAGGGAATTTGATATGGATGGATCACTCAGTCAAAGAAAATGAGGAGTGGTCAGACAGGAAGGAGATGAAGCAAAAGAGAAAGAAAGAGGTATGGAAGAAATAAAGATGAACTGAGAGAGATAGAGACAGAGAGATAGAGAGAATAGCATAATAAAACCCTATTGAAAGAGGGATGGGAAGTGGAACAGGCAAGGATCTGCCAAAGATATTAGAAGGAATGAGATAAAGGGCATTGGCACAGAAATTGTTAAAAAGAAGAAGGACCACGTCTTCATCAAAAATAAAATAAATAAATAGAAAAGAGAGGGAATTATATATCAAGGAATTTGAAATGTAGAATAGTGGAGAAGAGGGTGAATTTACTCTATTTTCTGAGTAAAGTCTGAGGCAATATCCTTTCCTGAAAGTCTAAAGGGAGAGAGTGATGTAAGAGGCTTGAAGAGAGAAGAAAAAAGCTGAGAAGAGTGTTGTGGAGTGTGGGACAGAGAATCAATTAGGAAAGAGCAGAAGGATTGCCTTGTTTCATTAAAGGGCAGATTGTGAATAGATAAAATGAATTTGTAGGGAAATAATCAGTAAGTTTACATGACAATGTCAACATGACATTGAAGGACATAACTGCTGGAGGAGACTAGGATCAGTTTAATGTAAACAAAATAAATCTCACGCACCTAGTGTTGTTTTACAAAGAAAAGGAAACCCATAATTTCATGAAGGGAAAACACAAATTTAACTACTATAACTCTATCAGTGAATTAAATGAATCAATAAAACAGAAAAGAACTTCAGAATGGAAAAGAAAACAGAACTAAACAGTTTGCTGCCTATAGGAATCACATTTAAACACTCATCTGGAATCAAAATTAAGGACTTAAAGCAAATCTATTTGGTTTCAGGTAAGTTGTTTTTTAACAGGTGTTTCAATGGTGATTTCAGATAAAGCAGCAATAAAAACTGATAATATCAAGCCATAAAAGAGGGAATAACATTAAAGGCATCACAATGGGGAAAAAAAACATTAAATGTATAACTACCAAATGTCATGGTATATGTAGTGTTTAGGGAAGATGAGCACTTATGGTATGAGGGCTTACTGAACTCTTTTCCGGGCTGCTCATCCACCTTGGCTGACCACCTTTTACCCAACTTTCATCTGTTCCTCCAAGAAGCTGTAGATGTGCACAGTAGGCACATCTCAGTAAAACTATCTCAGCAGGTACACTAAACCAAGTTGAATAACTAGCAGGTCTCTAACTCATTAGTGAATTAGTAGATTGGCTAACCTAGGAATGTTAAGACTTCCCCCAACAGAACAGATGAGAACAATTTGTTCCAATAGCCATGAAGATGGCAGAAGCAGGTGGTATGGAGTGTTTAGAGTTCAGTCATATATCAAAGATGCCTGCCCTCACCAGTCATGCTGACCTTTTAGTTAGCACTGGACTTCAATGACTCTGAAAAAGACAGTGAAAAAGACAGAGATTTTGTGCAAAACTGCCTCACTTAAATCCATTCAAAAGCCAAGACATTGCCCCAAGATGTCATTGATCCTTTTAAGAAATGAAGGATGAACAACAATTTTCTTTTCATAATTTTCTCATATCACTCTAATTTTTCCCAACTTTTCCTCCACAAAGTCAAAAGAATAAATAGAAGAAAATGTGAAATATCAGAAAAACAGCTGATGTGTAGATCAAGGACTACTTGAAATGTTCTATTACTTTAACTATTTCTATTAACATTTTTTCCATTTCTTGAACTTCTAGTAATTCTTAGACTTATGTTCAATTAGCATTCCATAATAAGAAATTTTGAAAGAAAACATACAATTAGTCAACACTCTATGGAAAATTTGTGTCCCTGAAAAGATGCATTAACAACAAGAAAGATGAATTAAACATGCAAATTGGAAAACTAGAAAATAAAATGCTAACAGAAATATTTTTAAAGTCAGGGAACAATATAATCAAATTATTTTATTAATCTGAATGAAACTTTAGAGGATAAGTAGTGCATCTCTATCATTTTACAGATCAGATAAAATTGAAAATCAAAAGACTATTGAACTGATATGCAGACAATTCTCAAATGTGTTTGTCCAAACCTGCTCTCTCATTTGACTTCTCAGTCTTGAATCACTGTCTGCCTCTTGACAATCTTGAACTAGATGTCCTGTAGATTTCTTAATCTCACACTGTTCAAAACAGAACTCATTACCTTCTCCCAAACTCTTCTCATCCTAATTTCCCTGTTCCTATCAAGGGCACCACAAGCTTCCTGATCACTTAGATTCCCAGATTATCAGTAAGTCTATGCTATATACTAAGCACTGTGGATACAAAGAATGGCAAGAAGAGTCAATGAAAAAGTACAGTTAAGAGATGGAGTATCTTGTATGAAGAATATCAAGAAGACCAGAGACATTTTCTTGCCAACTCCATCCCTCATTCTTATATCAACATTGTCTATAGAATTCTAAAAATCATGTATAAAAACCAAAATGTAAAATTCCCAGGACTAATCAAAACCCAGGTTACATATATAACATTCTGTGACCAAGATATCCAAGGACTTTGCAAATCTGTTGCTTATACCGCTGCTAGTAAAATGAAACAAATGTAGTTTTGATACCTAAACCAAATATAGATAAATTATAGAGAGAAAACTTTAATTACATGTCAATAATGAACATTGATTTGAAATATTATGTAAAATCCTAGTAAAAAGACAACAATTGGAAAAATGATTAGCTATGATCAAGATTCTAAGGACCAAAAGATGGTTGAACAATGGAAAAATAAGGAGCATGATTAATATTAAAATCATAAACATAAATCCAGTCTTTGACAATTTGGCATAGGAAATGTCTTAATGATAAATGGTATATATCTAAAACCAACTTCTAGAATTATTTGTAAAAATGAAAACTAGAAGCTTTTCCCAAAAATATAAGAATTAAGAAATGCTTCTTCTGTTCCCTATTGTTCTTTGATATAGTTCTAGAAATGCTAAAAACAGTAATAAGGCAAGAGAAAGAAGTTAAATTTGTGAGCCAGGGCATAAAAAGATAAAAAGCTATCTCTGTTTGCTGAATACATGATAGTATATGTAGAAAATCCCAGAAAACCTACAAAGAAACTGATTAAGACAATAGTTTCAGAACAATAGAGTGATCTTATCTGAAAGTTCATGCATTTGTAGCACTTCCTCACATTTTCTATGTTTAAGGCGTTTTTTTTTCAATTGGTAGAAATTTATTTTCCCTCCCTTATCTGCCTTATTAGAAATACATACATATATAACTATATATGCATATGATGTATGCATGGACATTATATTTAATCATTGATCCTCTCATGGATAATCTTTATATTGAGCTATAAGAACTATGAAGTTCTTTCAAAATTATTTTTTCTTTAAAATGTTATTGCATAAATTACTTTCTTATTTCTGCTCATTTCATTCTTTATTAGTTTATTAAAGTCTTCAAAACAACGCTTTTTCATAATATTGCTATTAAACCATATATTTTCTTCTCATTCCTCTAATTTAATTCCTAACTGGTTTATAGGTTATAAAAGCCAAAATTTTTCATTTTCATAATATTGACTTCATAGTGAAATTATGGCTGTTGGTGCTTTCTTTGTTCTCTATCATTTCATACAAATCTTTCCATGGCTGTTTGAAATTGTCTATTTTCTTGTTTCTTACAACAAAATAGTATTACATTCTTACAGCAAAATACATACATTTATATATATCACAACCTGTTCAACCTTTTCCCATTTATTGAGGCATCTTGTTTTCCATTTTTTGCCACTTTACAAAGAGTTGCTATAAATTTCATTATACATATAGCACATTCTCCTCTTTTCTTGATTTTGATTTCTTTTATGTATATACCTAGCATTCATATAGTTGCAACAAAGGACATGAACTTTAAAGTAATTTTTATGTATAATAATGAATTATTTGCCAAAATGAATGAATTGTACCTATTCACAGGTTCACCAACTATACACCAATATACCTTTTTCCCCACAGCCCCTTTAATATGTATCATTTTCCCTTTTAGTCATCTTTGCCAGTCTAGTGGATGAGAAGTTGAATATCAGAATAGGTTTAGTTCACATTTCTCTAACTGGTAGTAATTTGAAGCATTTTTTCAATGACTATAGATAGCTAGGTATTCTACCCATTCAGAATATCTCTTCATAAACTAAGGTCATTTATCAGTTGGGAAATTGTTCTTATTCTTATAATTTTAAAAGAATTTCTTGTGTATCTTGGTAATAATCTCTTTGTCAAAGAAACTTGCTTTGAAGATTTTTTTCCCAGTTAATTATTTTCCTTTTAATCTTATCTTTATTGGATTTATTGTGCAAAAAATCTTTCAAAATTTTTTTGTAGTCAAAATTATCCATTTTATCTTCTGTGATTCTTTCTATCCTTTATATATGCACTGGCTATTAAAAGACACACTATAAAAATTTTAGGAGACAACCAGATTGGGCACATTTCACAGTTATAGCTAGTAAGAGAGATCTTAATCAACATAAGAGATAGAGCCAATCACAAATGCTAAGACAGGTAAAGCTGATTACATGAGCATGAAAAGTTTTTGCATGAACAAAATCAATGCAAACTAAGATAAGAGAGGAAGGGCTTTATTGGAAAATAATTTGTTGTCTTAAATATACCTGATAAGGATCTCCTTTTTTTTTTTAAACCCTTGTACTTCGGTGTATTGTCTCATAGGTGGAAGATTGGTAAGGGTGGGCAATGGGGGTCAAGTGACTTGCCCAGGGTCACACAGCTGGGAAGTGGCTGAGGCTGGGTTTGAACCTAGGACCTCCTGTCTCTAGGCCTGACTCTCACTCCACTGAGCTACCCAGCTGCCCCCCGATAAGGATCTTCTATCTGAGAAATAAAGGAACTATCAGAAGCACATTAATATTAATTAATAGTAAATAAGTGTTAACTAAGTGTTTACTTTGTTCCAGGTCCTTTGGTAGTCTTCCCCAATGTGTAAGTGGTCAATGAATATGAAAAAATGGTTCTCATTATAAGGAATATGTGCAATGATATTAATAATAATGTCTTAACAGTCTTGATAATGACATTAATAATAATAACATTAATAAAGTTTCTAATAAGATACACAAATCAAAACACTGAATTTTCATGTCACCTCCATGAAATTGTGAAAATGAAGAAAGGTGACAATAATTACTCTTTGAGGGATAAAAGAAAGACAAACACCCTAGTACAAATTTGAATAGTATTTGTATAGATTTTTATGTTCAGTCATTCTGAACACATGGGATTATGCCAAGAAAATGACTAAAATATCCATAGTCTTTGACCCAAAAATATCAAAATATCAGTTAGCCAATACCCCAAGTATGTCAAAGGCAAAAATATTCCATATGCTTAAAATTTTTCATAGTAGTCAGTGAGATGAAAGCATAATAAAATATCTTAGATTCCTCTCAGAAAGTTTCTATTATTATTTTGCTCCATACTCCCCTTTGCCACAATGGAAGACAAAATCCTAGAACTGATATCCGCTATTGTCTTTCTTTCAGAGTACCTCGTGAAACATATTTGTGCTTGGAAATTCTGCAGGCTCCACATAAGTAACAGCAATGATCCCATCCTCTAAAGTTCCGTGTCTGAGCCCTATGCCAACACCTGTCCACACTGCCCACTGTCACCTGAAACACAAGTGAGAAAGTATTCCATAGTTCTGCCCTCAGACAGTTTTGTCATTCCACGAGTTCCCAAATAAGCAACTCCAACCTCCCACATGTCCCCTCTGAATTTTAGGTGGCCCTCCCCAATCTCTCCGGAGGGCCAGAGGATAGAGGAGCTGGCTGTTTTAGGGACTGACAAACCTAGCCCAGATGAACTCCTGTGCATTCCATCTGAATCACTCACCAAGTTCCAGGTCCATTTGCACACAGCCTCATTCCTGGGTGCTCTCATTTCCAGTGCAAAGATTGCTGGGGGCTCATACCTATTCCAACCAAATATAGTATTTGTAAGGACTTGTCATCAGTGATCCCAGACACTATATTTGTTCCATGGAGATTTGTTGTGCATCTTCTTAAACCAGTTACACAGGCAGCGTATGCCTGTCTCCATCTGAACTTTAGTATCTATTGACTCTGTAAGCCCATAACTCAAGACTCAATCACTCACTCTAAACACAGAAGTGACTACAGAGGTCAGCAACATGAGTCCTTAAAGATAGCCTCAAAATTCTGAGGATTCTACATCTAATCATATTCGATAAGCATATGACACAACAAATAAAATTCCTGTTAACTTCTTGACAATTAGATTAACACAAACGCCAGTCTTGGCATCTACTGAATCACTGAAAGAAAAATTCTCAAACTTTGTTTTAAGTCACTCCATCACAAATATCTCCAGGCTGCCTTTCACTAATTATTATGATTTTTCCCTTTTTCTTTGTATCTCCAGCACTTAATACAATGCATGGTTTATAGTAAGGGCTCAATAAATGCTTGTTTATTGATAGGTTGGTCTTCAGTATCTAACAACATTTCTGTAGCTCAAATGTTCTTCATCATGCTTGCTTCCTCAATTTCCTCACATAAGTAAATCTTCTTAATACATATAATACAAGAAATCCCATTGCAGAATTATATTCTAGTAACAAATACCATCCCAACAAATCTCAGTAATACATATTTTTGTATGTATACATATATGACTGACTTTGAACACATAGAGAATGTGTATATATATATATATATATGTGTGTGTGTGTGTATGTATATATATATGTATATATATATATATATAGTGATCAAAAAAGAGTGATGAATTTGGAATTTATCTAGGCTAAGGGGGGCTATCAAGGACATTGTTCTTCATTCACAGCTGCATTCAAATTATATTCAGATTCCCTCTCGGGACACTTGAGAACTTTTAGTGCATTGTCATAGCCTCTGAGAACCTAAGGTCTCATCCCTGCTACATGAGGAATTTAGAGATGGTCTTTAAAGGAAGGTATCCTCACTTATAATAGGGAAAAATACAGACTTTCAGGGTGAAAAAGACTTAGCTAAGATCATGTGAGATGTGCTTTCTTGAGTTCTGCCCAGGACAATACCAGAGCAGCTATCAAAATAATCAGGAAGAAAAGGGATAGGAGTTTTATAGTCAGCAAAAAAGAAATGGGTTTTATGTTAGGGATCTAATTTTTGTAATCATCTGTTTTAAGCTGAATGGATTCTTTAACTTAAAAACCAAACCAAATAACAACCACCTTGTTTATGGTAAGTGAGTGAGGAGAGGAAGGAAATGTATCAGCCGTATTAGCCAAGTACAGCATTAATGTGCAAATATCTTTAGAAGGCAGGATCTGAATCATACCAATATCTATTTAAAGATGTTGCTGTTTAACCACCACAATTCATGTATGGCATCTCGAAACTTGTGAACACTTGTTTGTCTGAAAATAGAATAAGGCTACATTTGTCTGTGAGTCTCCCTGTCTCCCTACCAAAGGTTCCAGTCATTCAGAGTTAGATACTGGCTGTGGCAAGGGAGACACAAGAGAATGATTTCACCCACCCAAATGTGGTCGCTCTAAGGCTTAGGAGAAATTTTCATTACTGGAGGCAAATGAAGGATACATTTCTGTAAGCTGTAAGCAGGGGTCAGGCGGTGGCTTCTCTGCAAAACAAAAACAAACCATGAAAACAGAAAAACACACAATTCTAGTATTCTAGTAATTGTATCTGTCATTTAACTAGCACTGGGGCACCTGGCTGAGAAGCGTGGTAAAGAAGTGGATAGAAGGCTGGCTTTGAAGCTAGGAAGATCTGAGTTTGAGTCCTGCTCTTAATACACATTGGGTGACCCTGGGCAAGTTTCTTAACCTCATAGTGTTTTATAGAAGCCTCTAAGATCATAAAACTGTAGTGAATGTGTCCACCTGCATTGGCAGAAGGAGTTTCCACATGCAGGAGATCCTGCTACCAAGCCAAACACAGGATGGTTTTCTACGTCTGTTTCTACTCCTGTCCCTATGAAAATGGATGAGTTTTAACCCTATTTTCTCATCTCTAAAATACAAATAATAATATAATTATAATTCCTATCCTGTCTGCCACTTTGTTTGGATTAAATGAAAGGATACATGTAGTGTTACAGCTATATAGTTTTTTGAGGCAAAATAATGTGAAGTTCATTTGAGAAGCTACTCTTAACACCTACACTGATATGGTTCGTGTTAATCGTTCATCCCCAAAGTGTTTCTTTGAAGTAAAATTAAAACCTACAGATAAACTATGAGTGAATTAACTTTTATCAGCAATGCAAGGATCCAGAACAACCCAAAGGGGACTTACAAAAAAAAAGTTATCTCCAACTAAAGAAGGAACTAATGGAGTCTGAATGTAGATGGAAGCAAATAATTCTTCACTTTATTTTCTTCATGAATTTTTCTCTAATGTAGGCAATAAGTGTATTTTTTCACAATATGATAAACATGGAAATATGCATAGTGTGATAGCACATGTACAGCATATATCATATGACCTGCCATTTTGGGGAGGGGGAGAGGAGAAGGTAGAAAGGGAGGAGAGGATATGGATCACAAAATGTCAGAAAACAATTATTATTTTTTTAAAACCCTTACCTTCCATCTTAGAATCAATACTAAGTATTGGTTCCAAGGCAGAAGAGTGGTCAAGGATATACAACTAGGTTACATGACTTGCCCAAGATCACACAGTTAGGAAGTATCTGGGGCCAGATTTGAGCCCAGAATCCCCTGAATGTAGAACTGGCCCTCTTTCCACTGAACTACCTTGTTGCCCCAAGAAAACAATTGCTAAAAATTGTATCAACATATAAAAAAAATGTTTAATTAAATTAGATTTTTTAAAAGTCCTACATTACTACTTGGGCTTATGAAGCCAATAAGTCAACTATTTTTTCAAATTGGTGGATTTTAGATCATCTTACTGGCCAGTGTTGTATAATTAACCTTCCTACCATACAAGAAACCCAATTAGATTGTTTAGAGAATTAAAAAAAAAAAAGCTCTATTTACTGCTTTTTTTTTCAGTTATAGATTTGGGCCATTTTATCTCATCAATCAGAATATAAGTACATTTAAAAGTCAATTTCCTAAGATAAATGCTTAATTTTTTGAGAGACCATAGGTTCATAGTATTAGAACTCAAGGGTTGATCTTGAAAAGGGGTTTTTACATATCAAAATGAATGAAAATGAAAAGTAGACTGTTTTCACCAGTGATAGAAACTGTAGTTACTTTAAGAAACTCTTAAGTCCAGATTACTTGATACCAAGGCAGGGTCTCAAAATACTTTGCTCAGTGGTCTCGTCAAAATCAATGATAACAACAATAACCAAGATTTACTTAAGACTTTAAAATTTTCTCGGAACCTTATATCATTAGCTGTATGTTCACAAGTTGCTTTGCCCTGTTCGCCTTAGTGTCTTTATTTGGGAAATGAACTGGAGAAGGAAATAGCAAACCATTCTAGGATCTTTGTTAAGAAAACCCCAAAAGGAGTCTTGAAGAGTTGAACATGACTGAAGAACAAAACATCTCTTAAACTCTCCAGGTTCAAAAAGGGGGGGGGGGGGGGAGAGTAGAGACTATATGGTAGAGTAAATGAAGGCTTAGAAAGTGCTGTGCTCAAATTCCATCTCTGATATATACTTAAATGATTCTGGACTAGTCCTTTAAAAGCAAAGCACTTTTAGGAAACTAGACAAATGGTTACTCTTCTGCATTGCGAGAAGTTTCTACACTGAGCAATTCTTACACCTATGGAATCACAAATCTGAACTCTTCCATCCCTTGCCTTCCTCCTAAGCATAAAAAATGATCATTCCAGTAAAAAGTAAGTTTCTGGAAGGATTTTTCATTTTTGTCTATTTATTTCTAGTGCCTAGTACCATGTTTGTCTCATATTTGGTGCTTTGAAAAGAATTCATTAACTGATGCAGAGTGAAATGAACAGAACCAAGAGAACATGATACACAGAAAGTGAAACATTGTGGAACAATCCATAGTGGACTTTGCTAATACAAGACAGTGCCAAGGGACTAATGAAAAAGAATATTGTCCACATCAAGAGAAAGAACTGTGAGAGTAGAAACACAGAAGAAAAACAAATGACTTATCATTTGTTTATATGGATATATGATTTGGGGGTTTTGATTTTGAAAGATTGCTCTATTTGAATTTGAAATTTGAAAGATTTGCAATTTGAAAATTCTGATTTTGAAATTTGAATTTGAAAGATTGCAAAAATAAACAACATAGAAATAGGTATAAGTGATAACATTTGTATAACCCAGTGGAAGTGCTTACCGGATCCCAGAATGGTGAGGGAAAGGGGGGAGGAAAAGAAAATGAAATATGTAAACAAGGAAAATATTTTTAAATAATTTTTAAATACTCATTGATTTGGAAAAGGAGGCAGAGGAGAGAAAGAAGGAAAAGAAATAATAAGCTGATGTTTTGCAACTATATCTCTAAACTGATTTGACTGCAAAAAGAAGTCATCAATTTCATGGCAGAACATAAATATTCAAACTTTGGTGATGTGAGAAGTAAGGTTACCATGATTCAGCATAAACCCTTTTACAATGCAAACTACAAAGCTTCAGCTGGGCCCACCTTTGTAAGAAACATAGAGGGAAAATAGGGAAAATATAGGTGTTTCACCTCAGATTTCCTTAGTGACCTTGGCCACAGATTTTGGCTATCAGCTCTGGATATGCATGTGAGAAAAGGGTCTGGGGGCTGTCTAATATGCCCTTTAATTGATGCATCTAACAGACCCATATTATAGTCCCCAAAGCACGACAGAGAGAGAGAGAGAGAGAGAGAGAGAGAGAGAGAGAGAGTCAATCATCAGTGCTAATGAATATACATGCCTACCTGATTCATATACTGGGTTCTCCTTGGTACATACTCTTGCCTTTGTTTTACCTTCATTAACATTCACATCAGAAAATAAAAAGCTGAACATTATCCCAAACAAAGCTAAACCCACCACAAATGCCCAAGTATTCATAGTACAAGGACAATTTTCTTAAAAAAAATAATGAAAAAGTGTAGAAATCAACATTTACTTACTCCCTGCCATTTAATTTTAATGGAGAAATAAGACCTATCTCTATATATTAATAATATGTATGATGTTATATGTTTGAATATTTGAACAATGAAGCTATGACATAAGAGAATGTGCATGTGACTTTACACATGTGTAGACATAAACATATGAAATAAGTACAAATGTCAAGTATTTGTGATGATAAGCTAAAGTGGAATGATATGTACATACATGATTATATATGTATGTATAGAAGATAATTTTCTTCAGAAATTGATACTAAAGTTTTGTGGCATAGAAATCCTAAACATCAGCTTTTAATTATATAGTATTCTCTACATTGTGAAACCAAAAAAAGAAAAAAGGTGTTTATAAAAGATATTCAATAGCCTTCATATTTTATACATATTCAGAATAAATGGAAACTCCTATCTTGGGCATCTTTCCCTTCGACTAAGGTATTTGGATTTCTAAATCTCATAAAAATTTAATTTTGACATGAGGGATTTTATGGAGCATGTATATGGTTAAAATTGGAATTATATTTCCATAAATAAAATGGGCCTGTAATACCAACACTGAATTAGACATTATAAGCAAACATCTTTTGCTAAATCATTCTCTAAAAATACAAATTCAAGAGGATGTCAATTTTAGCAAATGTAATTACTCTTTAAGGGAAAGCTGTTCTGAGATAACTTTTTCATCTGATATCCACTATCAGATTTAATTTTACTTTTATTGAATACATATGTAACAGCTGGAATTGTTCTTGGTTTCAATACAGAGCGAGTAGGTGAAGAGTGAATAGCTACAGAATGCTGTCTGCTCTGTTGCATTGCCTATGGAATGTCAGATGGGGATGCTAGAGAACTCATTGTTTTTAGTGAATCTTTTGTTCCTTGTAAGCAAAATGTTGGGCTGGTAGGAAAAGAAATCTGTCATTAAATTAAAAAATGATAAAATTGAAAAGGCAAGAGGCATCTTAGTCCAGGCTAAATGGATAATTTGCTTAGGTAGTCTATTTAAGGGATTCCCCAAAGGGTCTTCTCTGTTACTCAGCCAAAAATATCTCTCCTAATAGTTTGAAAGTCTACTACTATTAATTGTTATTATTATAATAACCTTATTAGAGATTTGATCCCATGGGTTAAGATTCTGCCTGGAAGGAGTCCTATTTCAGCATTCAACTAACCCCCTGCGTAACAATACATCAAGTTATTATTCCTCATTAACACCTTAGTTGGATTGCTCTCTCAGATTGTTTTTTTCCAAAGTGATAGGTAGGTGAGAGAGAATGAGATATAGGATAGTTAAGTTTTGATTAGGAAGAGAGTGAGAGAAAGTTTTGAAGCTTGGAGGTATAGGAACAGGCCCAAGGCGGGAATACAGTGGGAACCCTGACCAGTATGAGGACGTTGCAACACTTAAGTTCTAATTACAACCTTAAATTCTCATGTGGAAGGAACACCAAAAAATTTAGGTTGGGGACAGTACCAACAAGAGAAATGGAAAGAAACCAATTCAAAATTTTCCCTAAGGTCAAGACTAATTTAGAGATCAGAGATTATACTTTCCCATCCTTTCCTTACAGGATGGAATGCAAATGAACTATTCAAAATTTTATGTCTACTTCAAGAAGGAAATTGAGAATTGACCTGATATAGTAGAAAGTATACTTGAGGCCAAAAGACCTGGATTCAGATTGTGCTTTTTAACATTTATTAGGGGCAAGTTTTGGGGGGCAAATTTGGGGCAAATTACTTAACTGCTCTGATTCTCAATTTCCTCACTTATATTAAAAGTATTATATGTAGCGCCCACTTCACTAGGTTGAAATAGGGTTTAAATGAGAAGAGCTAATTTTACAAAATTTAAAGTACAAATCTCAGATATTTAGGATGTCAGATATATAACAATTTGTTCACCTAATTTAGGCAAGTCATGATAGTTAAGTGAATGACAACACTGTGGTAAAAGGAAAAGGTCTAGAGAGACAAAGTGACCAGAATCAAATATTTGGTAGTTTTTTTTTTTTTCAGAGTCTAGAAATACTCTTTGGGACTCTGAAAATGGAAGAGTTCTAGAGAAACCAAAAAAATCCACTCTGGTTCACGGGATTTGCTGCAGCTGAAATAGTTTCATATTAGCTAGTACTAATTGGTTTGAGCCCGGAGAAGGAAAAGACAACTGAATTTGAGAGACAATCAACTGGGTTTAAATGTGAGGCTTTCCATTTACTGCTTTTATGATGTTGTACAGAGTGACTATTTAGGTGAAGGCTGCACTAGGTAATCTCTGAGTCTTCTACCAACTCAAAGAATATATAGACACTAAAAAACTTTATAGGAGTACTTATTATTCTTAAAAGGCAAGTACTATAGTTTTTAAGTTGAGGGTTAAGTAATGGATATTAGCAGGCTTTGATACATTGAAAGAAATTGAGAAGCAGCATAAAGAATGTCATCAAAAACATCATTGACCAGGCATTAAGATAAATCACTCATACTGCAAAAGTGAGAGGTTGCTGGGAAATAACTTGTGTATTCCATTGATGTCCAAACGATAGCCAGAGATCCAAAGGAAGGCTTTTACATATTGGGTGGCCCTCTTGTGTAAGATTTACAGATGATATAAAATTCACCTAGAATGGACACGTTGGGTGAGTTACCATCTGTATCAGTGGAAAGCCCCACATCAATGAGATGATAGATCCACCAAGATAGCAAAGCAACATAAAGGTCCTGTTAGC
This sequence comes from Gracilinanus agilis, assembly GCF_016433145.1. Classification (NCBI taxonomy): domain Eukaryota; kingdom Metazoa; phylum Chordata; class Mammalia; order Didelphimorphia; family Didelphidae; genus Gracilinanus; species Gracilinanus agilis. The sequence goes on along the minus strand of NC_058132.1, from coordinate 553,131,424 downwards.
AAGAATTCACTCTAGCTATGGTAACTCAGCATTTTGTTTGTCATTTTCATTTCCATGGCATGCAAAGAGAGACTGGAACTTCTCAGAGACAAAAACTTTGTTATTGTCCAAAAGGACTCCCCTTCATTATTCCAAACAGTGACCAGAATATCCCTCTTCTGCTGGGGATATGTCCATTTTCACTTCAATCTCCCCATCAATGGAGATACAAGGGCAAAGTCTAATCAAATGAAATTTTGAGGAGGTTAAGGAGAAAGTAGGAAGGAAAGTTAATTTTTGTGTTTTATGTCTACAGATATTCAATTACTATGTATCCAAGAGGGGAGATTTTATAACTTCCCTAAATAGTCTTTTTTAGGGTTTAACAACCCTAACTACCAGAATACTCTACTTTATACTTTTCCTGAGGCAATCTTATCCCAGTTCCTCTGCTGCTGTCTTCAGACAGGATAAAGAACATCTGGTCAGCATGTTCCATATATTAATCCTTCAAAGTTTGAAGACAACTAGTTATTAAGGCATCCCTCAGCATTCTCTTCCCTCAATTCCTTAACTTTTATCATAAAGCTGATATAAAAATACTTTAATTTTCTTCCCCTTCCCTCCTGCAGACAGCATCCAAGTTCTAACCAGCCTTCTAAATATATAGACCAGAAATGTATGAAAGTTTATATGAAAGACCAGACCGATACCAAATAAAATGTTATATAGACCTGGAAAGTCTTCACTTACACTCAACTTCACTTGTCAAAGAGAGAGGAGGTTCCAAAGGAAATCATGTAATAAAGGCCACACAGTTAAAATTTAAATGAAGAGTTAGCAATCATTTTATAGGACCATAGAAAAAAGCAATGGAAAGATCTTTTACAGATAATTCTGTCCAATCTCCTCATTTTATAGCTGAGGAAACTAAAGCTCCCAAAGATTAAAGTACTTGCCCAAGGTCACACAGATAGTAAATCAGTTTTTTTATTTGAACCTGAGACCTCTGACACCTTATCTAATGTTCTTGCCGGTATTAAATAAATTAGTGTATCAATGAATTTATTGATATAGATGTGCACCTAGAGGTGTAGATCATGACTTATACATATCCTCTCATATGTGAATAATTCTTGTTTTCATTCCTTGCTAGGCTGAATTCATAGCACTCCTTTCTGATTTACTTTGAACCCTGTCTGCATACAAAAGTAATGGAGTTTTAATCAGAAAAGACAAGGAGTGGTATCTCCCATTTGAACTTATCAATAGCCTTGTTGTAAAAAAAAAAAATCACTAGCTAATTTAGAAGAGAGGTTCTCAGCTTTTGTCAAGTATATATGCAAAAAGTACATAGTAGGGGGCAGCTGGGTAGCTCAGTGGATTGAGAGCCAGGCCTAGAGATGGGAGGTCCTAGGTTCAAATCCAGCCTCAGACACTTCCCAGCTGTGTGACCCTGGGCAAGTCACTTGACCCCCACTGCCTACCCTTACCACTCTTCCACCTATAAGTCAATACACAGAAATTAAGGGTTTAAAATTTAAAAAAAAAAAAAAGAAAAGAAAAAGTACATAGCATCAGATCTGTTTTAGATAAGAAAATGGATCAGCAGAAGTAATGAGATTAGCCTTGATAAATGGAAAGTGAGCAAAACTTATGGGGAAAAATGTCACTTAACTTTCTCTAGGAATCAGTTTCATCATCTATAGAATGAGGCAGTTAAATGAAATCAAATAGTCCCTCAATCAACAAACATCTATTGAATATTAACTTTGTGCCAAATACCGTGATAGATATTGAGGATACAAATTAGTAGGAAGGAAGGAAGGAAGGAAGAAAGAAAAAAAGAAAGAAAGAAAGAAAGAAAGAAAGAAAGAAAGAAAGAAAGAAAAAGAAAAAAGAAGGAAAGGATCTCTGCCTTCAAAGAGCTTAGAGAGACATGTATTCCTGGATAAGTTATTAAGTCAGGATAAATCAAGAAGGATATTTAAAAATAAAACCAAAGAGATTTCAGCAGTGGAAAAGAGTTCATTAATAATGGGGAACTTAATAAAGATCTTTAGGATGAGAAGGCACTTAAGCTGAGCCTGGAAAGAAACTAGGGCTTCTGGGAGGAAGAGGTATGAGAAAGAGCCAGTGAAAAGCTACAGAGGCAAGGGATGGAATATGAAGCATTCAGTCAATAAGTATTTATTAAATGCCAACTAGATTCCAGGTATTGTGCTAGGGACTAATGATACAAATGATACAAATATTATACAAAGAATGAAAGAATTCCCACTCTAAAGGAGCTGTCAGATAGATAGCTGTCAGATAGAACAGAGGAACAAATGGGTTACATTAACCACAATAATAACAATAATAGCTATGATTTATAAAGAACTGTAAGTTTTTGCAATGTACTTTATACATGTTAACTGAATTGATTCTCACAACTCTGGGAAATAAGTATTATTGTCATCCAAGACCTTGTTCAAAGTCACATGACTATTAAGTGCCCAACACTGGATTTGAAGTCAGATTTCCCTGACTTCAAGTCCTTTTCTGTCCTCTCCCTGAGCTAGTTGACCAAAGTAGGCTACCTGGAGCAGAAAGTAGGTGATGAAGATTAATTTGCTGCATAGAGAGACTGTGGAGGACTTTACCTAAACTGTGAAGGACTTTAAATGCCAAAGAGAAGGATCCATTTTGTTGTTCAGTGTTTTTTAATTACATCTGACTCCTTATGACCCCTTTAGGATTTTCTTGGCAAAGATACTGGAGTAGTTTGTCATTTTCTTCTCCAGTTCATTTTATAGATGAAGGAACAAACTCAGGCAAACATAGTTAAATAACTTGCCCAAGGTCACACAGCTAGTAAATATCTAAAGCTAGATTTGAACTCATGAAGATGAATCTTCTGGATTCCAAGCCCTGTACTCTATCCACTGCACAACCTAGCCATCTCTGTGCAATTGTGTCTTGTTCCAGTAGTAATAGGCAAGCTCTGAAGATTCTTAAACAGAAGAGTGACAGATCTATGTTAAATGATCTCTGTGGATGCTCCTTCAACTCTAACACTGTATAGTCCATTCTTTGAAAACAAAATCTTGTTAGAGTAGATGTTTCCCAGTGTATTTTTTCAGGATTTTTGCCTTTACCTACAACCTTTATTCTTTCTGAATTGCCTTTTACATTTTTCTTGTTCCACTAAAATTAATCAGTAGTATGGTCATTCTGGTCATTTCATCTGGGATAACTAATCTAGGCTACTAGGGGCTTGGCCTATTTATATATTGTTGGTTACTAATATATGACTGAGACTCAAAAAAGAAATATGATTTTTTAAAAATGAAATATTTCTATCAGATAGAGAGTGCCATCCTGGATATAGTCCTTTATAATTTTGAAACAAAGATCCTTGAAGTAGAGGAACTATTATGAGTATAACAGAAAAAGGAAGATTTCTCTACATCAGAGTGTCTCTCAAAGGATTTTTCTAAGGAAAAATCACAAAAATACCCAAACCTAGAGGTTTCATTTGATACCATGAAGATCAGCAGCTAGTAGGGAATATACGGCATGGATCTTATGGAAAGCTATGTCACTTATTCTGTCTTTCTCAGTGGAAGGTCACTCTGACCTTCTAATAGAAATGTCAAAGGTTGTTGATAGATCAAGAAGAATTAGCATACATTTGTGACCTTTGTCAATAGCCCAGGGTAATAATTTACCAGAGTGACCAAGACAAGGTCTGTTTCCTCAACAGAATGATTGCCAAATGAAAAAGGATCCAGGATGTTATTCATACTCAGGTGTTGTTAGATTGGCCCTTTTAACACCTTCTCAATCACACTTATAATGGCAAAGGATGTTTTCAAAATTGTGAAATGGGGAAAGACTTGCTATCCAAGGCTCTGGATTTTTGTGCATAGAGTTGACCACTGCTAGTGGTTAGTCATTACCATTGTCTCAAGTAGTAATTCAGGATGTTTGCCACCTAAGGCTCTAGGTCTCAAGTACTCACTACTTGTTTTTTCCTTAACAAGCCAGGTAGGGAAGTAGTTCAAATCACTTGAAATCTAGTGAAATCCTTCCATCACTTAATGTAAGCTATCTTCAATAATTAAGAAATGAGCTTGCTTTTTGGTGGACCATTGGGTAGATTGGAGGAAAGTTAACATAGCTTGATAATTGCTTTTCTAGAAAAAAAAATATTTTCCTTGGAGGTCCTATTGATTTTTGAATTCTAAGTAGAATATTCCCTAAAGTAATCATGTATGGATAATACCTTTGTATTCATATAGTTATTAAGTTTCCATAAAGCTTGCACAACTATGATCCCATTGTCTCTAAAAATTTTAATCAAATAATTTTTCTTCTGTAGCATATTGACATATAATAAATTCTTAAGTTAAAGAGACATTTTCTTCTCTCCCTTTCTGGTCACTACATGTGCCTTTGTTATGATTGTATAGCTATGAACATTTTCTTTTAAGAGGATTTGAAAACTGCAATATGTCAATGGTTCTGAAATATCAATGAAACTGATACCATATCTTTCCCTTAGTATAGATTGTGTGCAAAGTATACACGTTCTTACTTATCATGTTTCCTTTTTCATTTTTTCATTTCCTCCCCATAAATTCTCCACAGGACATCACCTAACAATATGCTGGTGATTTTCTTAAGATGTGGTGTTATTACATGAGTACTAGTGGGGCACATGGGCTATCTATTAATTATCATTTATTTTCTACATGACTGACCTTTTTTTCATCACACATATCCTTGAGAATGCCTTATGTTTTGGAGTTAAGATTGCATTCACAAAGGCTCTTTTAGATGGTTTTAAGTTCTAGTATGGTATGTTGTATGTTGGAAAGGCTCTACATATATTCCCAGTAATAGCTTACATTTTTCTGAAGACTAACCAAGTCAAATATATGGAGTCTCTTCACTAATAGACTGGTCACAATATGATAAATTCTTTGATTATGGCAACCCAATAAACCAGGAAAAATACAAAATAGCCTTCTGTCTTTTATATATCTACTTCTACTGTGATAGTAGCAACGAATGCTAAAAATCACAATTTTAAATCTTCCATAAATAGTAGCTTCCCTGCTGGTTCTCTGAATGCTTATCCTTGTCCAATGTATGACCAGTGAGTAGATCAAATTAATTATATCAATATTAACATTCTTTCCAAGATGAAACCAGAAGACAAAAGCAAGTTCCTACTAAATGGAAGAAGGGTTCATAAGTTTTCCTTTCAATCAATTAAAAATATGTCATAAAGGGATATCTCTGACCATGGTCTGTTAGTTCAATATTTAATAAAATTTGAGCCTTATCCCCCTGTGGTAAAACCTAGATCAATCTCAGATGCATTAAGACTGATATGTAGAATGATAACCCAGTGATAGATAGCTAATAACAAAAGGAAGCTATAGTTGTTCACTTCTTATTTTTATTAATTTTTTAACATAAGAATGATCCTTGAACTGAAAAGGGCAAAAGAAAAATGTTAATGTTGATACTAAAGTTAAGTGGGGAGATAGAAAGAATTCATCTATATCCCCTTGAAAAGTTCAAATTATATGGCTGAGATTAGCTGCTTCATAGGTCTTTGAAAGAAATAGGTGTGACACCTGAGTCATTGTCAGTGATCTTTGAAAGAAGGTAAACAATAGGAGCAGGACTGGAATCTATAAATTATAGACTGGTAAATTTGAATTTAATTCCTGGAAAACTAGAATGTTTCATTTAAGTAATAATCACTGAATATCAAGGGGGGGAATAATAATACCTAATATTCATGTGTTAAGATTTGAAAAACACTTTATTATTAAAAAAGAAAAAAAGAAAAAAAGGGGGCAGCTGGGTAGCTCAGTGGATTGAGAGCCAGGCCTAGAGACAGGAGGTCCTAGGTTCAAATCCGGCCTCAGACACTTCCCAGCTGTGTGACCCTGGGCAAGTCACTTGACCCCCATTGCCTACCCTTACCAATCTTCCACCTATAAGTCAATACACAGAAGTTAAGGGTTTAAAATAAAAAAAAAAAAATTAAAAAAAAAAAAGAAAAACACTTTACATGTATCATCTCATTTGATCCTTACAACAACTCTGTAAAAAAGTGATGTCCTCATTTTACACATGAGGAAACTGAAGCCAAGAGAGTTTAAGTGATCTGGTGAGGGTCAAATAGCTCATTTATCTGAAGAAGGATTCAATCTCAGGGCTTCCTGGTTGCAGACCAGTCAACATTCTTTCCACTATACCAGGGGATTCAAACATAGGGCTCACTGGTAACATTCATATCAGTACATTCTCACAAAAAAATTAATATGTAATTGAGAAATATTTAACAAAATACACTAAAATGCAATAAAACACAAATAATGTTAATATATTGTTTTCTAAGGAAATATGTGGCCATAAGAATCCTAATATATAATTCAGTGGTCCCCATTTGACACCACCGTTCTCTATCATCTCCATTACCAAGAGCCAACACAGCTTAATCAAGAACGGGTCATGCCAGGCTAATTTTCTTTCTTTCTTTCTTTCTTTCTTTCTTTTTCTTTTTTTTTTAGCCAGAATACTAAACTTGTAGATCTGGGTAATTCTGTAAACATTATTTATCTACCCTTTAGCAAAGAATTTGACAAACTCTTTCATGTTAGTCTTATTGAAAAGATGAGAAAATAGGTACAATTAGATAGATTTAAGGGTGGTTGAATTATAGAACCCAGAGAGTAGTCATTAATGAATCACTTTTTACTGGAGAGGTCTCTAGAGATGTGCTGCTGAGATCTGGGCTTCATTCTTTATTATTTAGTCATTTACCAATGAATTTGATCAAGGGAGAAATGACAAGCTTGTCAGAGTTGTAGATGTTATAAAGCTGGGAAGAAGTATATGGAGTACACATATATATATATTCCATATATGGGATGACAGAGTTAAAATTGAACTAATAGTGGGATGGTAGCAGTCAGTATTATTAATACAAATGTGGACTGCATTAAAAAAGGCACACTGCCCAGGACAAAGAAGGATGGATCATTTCTACATTGGTTAGATCACTCTTGGAATATTATATTCAGTTCTGGATATCATATTTTGGAAAGAAATTGCTAAGCTAAAAACTATCCAGAAAGACAGCTAGATAGCTCAGAGGTTAGATGGCCTGAATGATGATTAGAGGTCTGGTGAGGAGAGGTCTTGGGTTCAAGTGTGACCTCAGACAAGTCCTAACTTTGTGACCCTGCACAAGGTCACTTAACCCCAATTGCCCTTATCGCTCTTCTGCCTTAGAACCAATACTTAGTATCAATTCTAAGACAGAAGGTACGGATTAAAAAAAAAAAGGATAAAGGCCTCTAGTTCATGACATTTGAAAATTAATTTAAGGAACTGAAACTATTTAGCCTAGAGAAGAGAAGTCTTAGGGACAACATACTTTTTCCTTTCAAATATTTGCAGAGCTATCTAATGGATAAGGGTTTAGCCTTTTTTTTTTAATTGGCCCCATAAGGCAGAGCTAGAAAAAAATAATTAGAAATTGAGAATAAGAAAATTTAAAAGTTCCAAAGTGAACTTTTCTTTCAGAGCTATTCAGAAATAGAACAAATAGCCTTGGAAGATAATGGGATCTAATTTACTGGAAGTCTTGATGCAAAGGCAGAATAGTCACCTGTTAGATATAGTAAAGAGTATTCTTGTTCAGGCATGAGATGGATTAGATCACCTCTCAGGTCCCTTCTGACTCTGAGAGTTCATGAGTCTTTTTTCCTTTAATTTTCTTGATTTAAAATCTTCTTTTCTTTATTTTTTTTTCCTTTTCTTTAGATTTACCTATTTTGTTGAAATCATATTTCATTATTTACTGGAAAGAGTATGGAATTTGGTGTCAGAAGGCATGGGTTAAAGTCATAGTAACTGTGGGGCTTTAAAATTTTTATTTCACTGTTCTGGGATTCAGATTCCTTGTCTGGAAAAATAATGTGGTTCGGCTATATTATCTCTAATGACTCTTCTAGCTCTAAACTCCATCATTCCAACATGGCCTCCCGCCCCAATCACCTTTATTCTCAGAGACATTTGTTAGACTTTTATGACCTACCCCAAGATACTTCTTTGCTTAGAGGAAACAGATTCAACAACATAGCTTTCTTCTTCTGAGTTTTTCTTCCTCTCTTCTTTATTTGATGGCCAGTATCATATATGTCTTCTGGCTTGAATTTCACAGATCTTTCCCTTCCATGTTATGTAAACAAGAAGAGAGGTCACACCTGTGAAGCTTTCTTCTCCCACCAAATAAAAGCTATCCCATCAGATCTCTGCCATTTTACTGGGTGGTCTACTTAAAGGAATACTGGGCTGGGAGTTATGAAGATTAAATAAGATCTGATATCTCCTATATAAGTGCTACCTCTCTTTACTTTTGTCAGCAAAACAGACAACATTTGTTAAGTGCTCCCTGGTGTTGAGTTTTGTTTGAGGCTAGGCTTTGTCAGAAGTTGAAGCATGTATAGAAGGGGTTAGGAAGGGGAATAGAAAAAAACATTCAACCCAACAGTATCGAAATGAATGAATGAAAAAGCATTATTTAAGCATATGCTATATACTAGATACTCTACTAGTCCTTGTTCTCAAGGAACTTTTATTCTAATAGAAGACAATACATATAAAAGAATGGTGGCCCAAAGAGCATGATCTTGGTGTGAGAAGTTGTAAGATTAAAAATTAATATCCATATACTCCAAGTATTATATTTAACAAGATTTATTAATAATAACTTGAAGTAAAAGGAAATAAAAAGACAAAAGTAAAAGCCTGAATAAAGCCAGCTTTCCCAGCCACATACATGAGAAAAGAGAGAAGAGAGCGAGAGGCGGAGTTACACCAACTATACACAAACAATGTAAGCGTGCAAGATGGGGATGAAGGAGGAAAGGGATGTTGGGAGATGAAAAAGAATTCTGGGAAATGGAGTCTAAGGGTTCAAGTTTTCTAATTATACAAAGTCAAAGGTATGATGAGTAGATGAGTAGAACAGTAGCAATTTCTAGGAAGAATATTATTGCTTTGATTTCTGTTCCCAGAACCAGAGGTGCAGGGTGTGAGGAAGAAGGAAAAGTCATGTCAGGAAAATGGTTGGAGAATAGTATGATGAGGCTGGAGTTGCCCCAATATGATGAATCTATATCAATCAGGAGGGACATGGCCCCAATATGGGAGCCAGAAGACTCAGGTGGCACCATGGCAAGGACAATGAACAAAATGAATAGAAGATAGAGCCTTTATCTTTAAAGATCTTAAGATATAATTTGCACATTCATAGCATATATACATATGCACATGTTCACACACATATATACAAAGAAATAAAGACAATTTAAATAATAATATTAACTGAATTAATATACCACCTTGCTACAAACTGACTTTGATACTTTGGGCAAAGTAATTAACCTTTCAGTGTCACAAATAACTCTCTAAGATCATAAATTACAGAGGTGTAGCAATCTAATATTGGGCATTTTCTCAATGTAAGCTCCACTCTCCACCCCATGTGTATATTTGTAGGGAAGGGTATAAAATGACTTGACCTATGATTTCAGTGCTATAGACCAGTGGGGTCAGGCTAAAATAGAAACAAGGGATATTGAACCCCTGTGGGTTCTTCATATTGATTTAGTTTTAAAATGTAATGTTTTCTATATTTTGTTGTATTTTTATTTATTTTGTTAAATATTTCCATATTACATTTTAATCTGGTTCAGGGAACACTCAAGGAATGTTGTAGCCACATATGGTCTGTCAGTCATGTGACATTGACCCTGCTGGTATGGAGAGCTCCTGGTAAGGAAACCCCCTTTATTAAATGCAGATCAGCATGTACCTACAACTTATAATCTTGGAGCGTTGCCTGGGATTCCTGAGGAGATAAATGATTTGTCAAAGATCACATAGCTAGTAAATGTACATGTACGGATTCAAATCTATGTCCTCCATGTCACAAAGAGTTAGCGTTCTTCCACTCTTTGATCGAACTTTCATAAGACAAAATATTATATGTAGGTAATTTTATGCAATTTCTAATATTAACTTTATTACACATTTGAATTTCCTACAATAAGATCATATGTGCAATGCAGATAAACAGGAGAGTCCATTAATCTTCCAGACCTTGGGCCACTTCCAGTTGGGCCATATGTATTACAACTCAGCATTAAAGAACTTAGAGTTCTGGGGTGATGTGACCACCTACAAGCAATTGAACCCAAGCTTTGGCATGACTTCTCAGAAGACTTGGTCACTGAAGGGATTATTTGGACAGTACCGAGCCAAAGTAAAGGTGAAACTCCAATTAAGTAGTCTCTAAAAATGTCTCATGTTTTGATGTTTTAAATATTAATATCCCAGAATAGTATAATAGTAATTATATCACTATTTCCTGTTTAACTTTTTGTCAGTGCACACTTGTGAGACATTATTTTAAGCATTTTGTGGAGGAAATACATTATTGTCCTATATTTGATCTACATTTTCTGTTGAATACATTTGGAGAGACCCTAGACATGAACCTAACCTAAGGGTTTATTTTTTCTCCCCAGGGCTCCAGGGTGACCTACAATGGCTTGGCCACTTTCTCTTTAAGTTGCAGACACCTTCAGTGCCTAACCCAGAGTGAATGACTGTATAACTAAGAGCATCTTGAGGAGATGACCCTGAACATAAGAACTTTTCTGGGATGAAGAGAAAGTTATTTTCTGTAACATGTGTTTTCACCTTCAAAAATCAGTATCTTCAGTTTTTTATCTTAATTCTTTCCATAATGATCAGTATTATGTCTAATACTGTTGTCATAACTCAGTACTTCAAGGATTTATAATTTTAGTATAACCTAACCCTTCTCTCACTTAGGAACTGTTCTCTTCTGTGGCTGCCAAAAAATGCTCATCAACTTGTAGGTCAGTCCAGGGATGAGCTTACTCAAACTTGGCTGAACTGGTTGTTAGAAGTCAGACACACAATCTATCACCAAGACAATACTCAGTCTTTTTAGCTCATTAGATTCTTTGCACTCCATCTCTTCCAGTCAGTGAGGATCAAAGGAACTAATATATGTCAAGCACTTTGAAAAACACAAAGGGCTACATAAAGCAAGTTATTATTGGACATTAGTAGAGATAATGGTACTCAGTATCCCCAATTGTGTAATTACATGAGTGACACTTGATTAAATTTCTACTTGAGACTTATTTTAAGTTCTTGTTCCTGTTTCTTATCCCACATCCTTCTTTATAGATCTCCTTTACTCACATCTTTTCCCTTCTTGCTCTTGACCAAAAGGGGCAAGGCACTGACTGGATCTGTCAGAGGCTTCCTTCTGACTTCCACCCACTAGGACCCACCCTTTCAGTGTGGAGCACTTTTCTCTCCTCTGATCTCCCATGTACATCCCTGTTCCCTTAGGAATTTATAACAATTGACTTCAAGTGATTCTAGTCATAAGATTATAAGTCTAGAGCTGGAAGGGACCTCAGGTTTTATCTGGTCCAACTCCCTCACTTTACAGATGAGGAAAACAAGGAATAGAGAGAATAACTATTTTATACAGACAGTCACATCGGTAGCAAGCATCAGAGGAAGAATTTGAACTCAAGCCCTTTAACTCTAAAACTCTGCCCACTGACACATTCTTTGTCTTTTCCTTTTTAAAAATTACTTCTTTATCTTTTGTTTTTCCATCTTTCCATAATCTAAATGTCCTTTTCTCCCTCTTTTTATTCTCTCTTCCAGAACCTCCTTTTGTTCTTTCCTTTGCTTAATAATCCCTATAATCCAAGTGGCTATAAGCCTTTAGACTTCTGTGGTAGCACCCACTTTGGTTGTCACTGTTCTGTGTGCTTCATTCCCAGCCAGCTTGTTGTGACCTGCTTTGGGGCAGCTGGAATTCACGTGATCCTCTTTTCCGCATGATTTGCACCGGATGACATTCTTGCACTGTATGCTATTATACCCCCACACTCCACAGTTAAAACACTTCAGCATGTTACAAGCCATGCTGGAGTGCTCCCTGGAGCAACATTTGTAGCAGGTGTGTGGCTTCCCCATGAATCCATGCAAAAGGGGAAAAAAAAATTCAGGAAGATCTTTCATCCCAAACTCCCCCTGCCACAATTCCTCTTCACATCTGTTTTTCCCCCATTTAGACCATAAATCTCCATAGAATTTTATTTTGACAGGTTATATCAGCCATATCATGTGGTCTTCCTTGGCCTTCATTTGGCCCACAGAAAGAACATGCACAGTCTTTATCCAGAGTCTGGGGAACAGCCTTCCCTTCAGCTATCTTGTGTCTTCACCTTTACATGCTTATTCCAGAAAATCCACCATCTATTGTTCTGTTCCTAAAGCTAACATCAAGTTCTTCCATGCTTGGAGTTTTAGCCCCACAAAAAAATATATCCTTGGCATGGTTCCCAGGGAATTATTTTTTAATGCTTCCACCACACAATCCTTGCTGTGAATGTTTATTTATCTTAACAAGGTATCTTATTCTGCCAGTCAGGGCATGACCTAAGTGTAGTCAGAATAGATGGCTACCTATAGTCTTGTGATTTTAGAGTGTTCTCCTCCCCAAAACAAACCAACCAACCTGGAGCTGAAAATATCTTACCACCAGTTTGTTACATTGGTTGGTTGATTGCTTTAATCATTAATTCACTCATATAATAAACATTTATTAAGTCCTTCCTATTTTCCAGGAGATACAAAGATAAAATGAAACAGTCTCCACCCTCAAGGAGCTTACAGTTTCTGGGGATAATAGAGCACGTACACATTAAAGTATGACAAAATATATCTAAATTAGTTATAAAGTAGTTTCTGTTAGGGTCTGAGGAAGGTGCTATCAACTGAAGAATCAGGGAGGACCTCCAGAAGTAGGTGACACTTGAGCTTAGCTGAAGTAAACTGGAGATTCTAACAGGTAGAAGTGATGAGAGAGTGAATTCAAAGCACAGGAGGTAACCTGTGCAGAGTGTGGAGATAAGAAATCAAATACCCTTTAAGAAAAATAAATCGACCAGTTTGGTTGGAGCAGAGGGCTTGATGAAAAGTATTGGACAACAAATCTAGAAAGGTAAATGAGAACCAAATTGTGAGGTGCTTAAAAAACACATTGATCAATCAACAAACATTTATTAATCATGAACTATATTAGGGACTATGCTAGATGCTAGTGATATAGAGACAAAGAGTTATTGCTTTTGAGTTTACATTATATTGGGGAAGACAACACACTCATGTGTATAAATACATGATGAATAAATAAATAGGATAGTTTATGTATGGAAGACATTATCAGTTGGGAGTGGAGATCAACAAAGACTTCAATAAAAAAAGGTAAGTATGTGGGGGGAAATGGATTCTATGAAACAGAGATGAGGAGGAAATGGATTCCAGGAATGGAGTGCATGGATGCTGAGGATGGAATGTTACATGGGAGGAAAAACAACAAAGTCCATAGTAGAAAGGCCATAAAATATGAGAAGAAAAGTAATATATGATGATGTAAATGTAGGTTGGGACCAGACTGGGAAAGACTTTCAGAGATGAATAGGTATTTAGTAGAGTTTATGAGTTGAGAAGTGAAAAGATCAGCCTGGTGTTTAAAAAAAATCATCCTGGAAACACATAGATGATGAACTGGAATGTGAAGAGATTTGAGACAAGGAGTTCAATTAGAAGCTCACTGAAATAGTCTAGTGAGTAGGTGATGAAGCAACTGACCTAAGGTTGTAACTATGGGAGAATTGAGAAGATGATCGATGCAGGAGAAATTGTGGAGGTAGAAATGCCAAAAGATGGCAGCTAGTGGAGTTTGTATTTTATCCTAGAAGCAAGAGTGACCAAGAGAGCTTTTCAGACCTATGCTTTAGGAATGTCATTTTTATCTATGTAGAGGAAGGACTGATAAAGGTATAGCCCAGATGCAAGGCTACCAGTTAGGATGCTATTCCAAAAGAACCATATGATGAGGGCAGAGATATGTAAGCTACTGTAGAAATGGAATCAACAAACCTTTGCCATTATTTGAATATGAGAGTTAAAAGAGAGGAAGAGTCAAGGATATCTTCAAAGTTATAAACAAGAATAACAAAGAATAGAGGTGGCCATGGAAATTGGCAATGCTAAGAAGAGAAGTAAGTTTGGTATAAAAGATAATAAGAGGGGGCAGCTGGGTAGCCTAGAGGTGGGAGGTCCTAGGTTCAAATCTGGCCTCAGACACTTCCCAGCTATGTGACCCTGGGCAAGTCACTTGACCCCCATTGCCCACCCTTACCACTCTTGTGCCTTGGAACCAATACGCAGTATTGATTCCAAGACGGAAAGTAAGGGTTTAATTTAAAAAAAAAAAAAAGATAATGAGAATATTCCATAGTATCAGATGTGGCAGAGAGATCAAGAAGCATGAGGATTTAGGAAAAGGATACTAGATTTAGTGATTAAGATATCATCAGTAACCCTAGAGATAATACTTTCAGCTGAATATGAGTTCAGGACTCAGATTACAGGAAGGAGAAAAAGAGTATAGGGTTTGCCTCAGAAAGGCCAAGGATGATCTTTTCTTATGAGACTATAGCAGAAGAGAAGGGAATGAGGGATAATATTTAAATGACCTGGAGACAAGAGAAAAAAAGCTCTTCGCATTGCCTTAAAGTGTTATGGTAAAATATGAGGCAATGTCCTCTCCTGGGGGAAGGAGGAGGTGATCTAGGTGCCTGGAGGAAAGAAGAAAACACTTGCAACCAGAGACTGGATATTGAAAGAGAAAGTCAATCTGACATACAGTTAGAAAGGCCTAAATGAGATTGCATAATGCAAATTTGTAGTGGACTCAATAGGCACAATAGAGTGACTTCTTCCATCAGTATTCAGCAGAGGATAAATAGAAAACAGAGAATGTGGAAAGAAGAGTAATTTGAGGTTGAGATTTACAAAGCAGTAAACAGTGATTGGGAAAAGGGGGGGGGTAGAATTTAAAGAAAGAAACAATTATAAAAATCTTATATCCATCAGGATAAGATTTTGATGGAAGAAAAGTGAGGCCAAATTAGGAATGATAGTCTGGGGAAGCAGGGAGGAGTGGGATGACTGGCAGTTGTATGAAGATGAAAACCACCAATGTCATTTTTTTGTGGTAAGAAAGGTATTCAGGTCTGTCCTCCTTTTTAATCTCTAGTTCCATAGTTTAAACTATCTACTGTACATCTAACTAATTCCACTGCTACCTCAAAATCAAATAAACCCTTTTTCCATACTTAGGACTTTCTTTTCCTGTCAATGTCACCCAAGCTCAAAATTTTAAGGCTCAAAATACTCTTTGATTTCTCCTTTTCATTTATCCCTATTCCTGCATTCATCCATTCACCAAATTCAGAGATACTTCCTTTGTAATATGTTTTATTAGTTGTTCCCTTTACTTTCTTTTTTTTCACCTTTACATCAACATTAGCTTCCAAACTAATCTCCTTCACCCTTGTCTTTACTTGCTGAAATTCAACCAGAAAGCCACTACTCAACTAATTTTCTTAAAATACTGTTTTAATCTTGATAATCATTGGTCAAAAAACATAAATTGCTTCCCATTTCCCTTAGGATAGAGTAAAAAACTCATAAACTTGGGTACCCTATTACCTACAAAATGAAGTACAAACTTTTGATCTTTACATCTTAAGACTCTCTAAAATCTGGATTCAATTGGCTTTTCCAAGACTTCACTCATTTTATTCTCCTTTACTTACTGTTTCTACCAAACAGGACTATTTCCCATTCCCTCTTTATCTCTTAAATTTTCCTGTCTCTGTGTCTTTGTTTACACTATCTCTCATGTACCAATTGGATTCCTTCAACTTTAATCTTTTGTCTCCTGATATTCTTCCCTTCTTTGAAGGAAATAATTCAGGTGAATCCTGTTCTAAAAGCCATATGTGATCATTCCAGCTGAAGGTAAACTTTCTTTCTCAAATTTTTAATTGAACTATCTTCAATTCACCTTTGTGCTTATTATAGTCTGGCTTATATCATGATTATAGTATACATGGTTCAGGAAAGAAGTAACTAGGATTTTGCTTTTCAAAATGCTTGGATTTAGAAGTATTTCTCATTAAGAGAAATTCCCAGTAGTCCTTTTCCCAGAGAACCATGTAAATAGGTAAAGGCAATTGCTTCACAAAGTAAGAAAACAGATCTAAGGTATTGATGTTATCCAGACATTTGTAGGAATTCTTTCTGACAAAAGTAAGGAAGCTAATAATTTTTTTTTACCTTAGTACTAACTTCATACTTCAAAAGATGGAGGAACTAACAAGGAAAAATTGTATTCTGGATCCAATTTTTAGTAACAGGTAGGAGTTCGTTTTGGGGATAGAAATTAAAAGAACTAAGGAAGAAAATGACCAATCAATCCAGTCAACAAGTGTTCATTACTGCCTACTTTGTGACTATTCCTTCTAATTGTTTCTAGGAGAATAAAGATAGGCATGGTTTGACTTGCATCCTATATTTTGGGAAAACAAACTTCAAAGGCATCAGTGGAAAACTAGACAGGGTCTTGCAGGCTAAAATTCCATAGGGTAGAGTTTTCTCCAACTTTTTTTTTGTGGACCTTTATGGCAATCTAATAAAATCTATGGATCTCTTCTCAGAATATTTTTAAATGTATAAAATAACATACATAGAATAATAAAGGGAATCTACTATATTGAAATAAAGCATTACACATATGCAAACATATAGTTATATGTGTGGCACATGTAACTTTAAACCAAGTTCATGGATCCCAGGTTATGAACCCTTGATCTAAGGGAAATAAGCCCAAGAAAGACGAGAAATTCTCAAGAATAGAATCCCAAAGTCAAAAAAGGAACCAATTCTACTGAAAAGAAAAAAATAACAGTTATCTGAAAAAGTTGATGTGAATACAAAAGGACTCAACAATTGACAATGTCTCTAAAGGTATGCACATGATATGGAACAAAGTGAAGGTAACATTAATATAAGAATATGGCATGATCTTGTTTAAAAAATAGCATCAGAAATGATAAAACTCAAAATGATCAAAGTATAATAAGGAATGCCAAGTATGACGAGAAGGTTTCTTTTAATTATGTTAGAAGAAATCCAAGGATGAAAGGAAGAATAAGACTTTATCTTGGGGGAGATGAGAGGGTGATAATTGGCAACAGTGGAAAAAGCATTCCTTCATTGTTTTTTAGTTTCTGCTTTCTTTGCAAGGGAAAACTACCCTGGGACTGGAAATGACAGAATAAAAATGTTTTATAATCAACCAGAACCAAGATAAGTTAGAAGGTTATAAGAAGGCACCTAACAGAGCTTTAGGAATTCAGGTTACAAGTGAGCAGAACTAAGAGAAAATTATACATAGCAATAACAATATTGTACAATGATCAACTATGAATGATTTAACTATTCTGAGATGTACAATGTTACAAGATAATTGTAAAGGACTTATGATGAAAAATACCATCTAATTCCAGAGAAAGAACTGATAGATTCTGAATGCAGACTGAAGTATACTTATAAAATTTTCCCTATTTTTCTTAGGGGGCTTTTTAAGTTTGTTTTCTTTTACAGCATGGCTAATATGGAAATATATTTTGCATGACTTCATATGTATAATCTATATCAAATTGCTTGCCTTCTTAAGGGGGGATAAAAGGGAGGGAGAGAATTTGGAACATTTTAAACAAAAAAAGTTTAAAAATGTACATGTAATTGAAAAACTTTTTTAATGAATGTCAAAAAATTTTTACATATAATTGAGGTAAAAAAATTTTTAATAATTGTTTGGAAGGTCAGTTAGGTAGCACAGTAAATAGAGTACTAGGCCTAGAGGTGGAAGGACCTGTGTTCAAATCTAGCTGCAAATACTTCCTAGCTATGTTACTCTGGACAAGTCACTGAACCCTAATTACCTAGACCTTGCACTCTTCTGTCTTAGAACTGATATGAAGGCAGAAAGTAAAGATTTTTCTTAAAAGATGGAGTTGGAAATTTTAAAAAAGGAATTCCGGTTACATAGGCTAGATGAACTATGTACTTGTGTCCTGAAAGAATTGGCAGATGTAATTGCTAAAGCACTAGCAATGATATTTAAAAGACTGTAGAGAACAGGGAAATATGTGGGAGAGTACCACAGGACTACAATATGACAAATGTCTTCATTTTCAAAAAAATAAAAGGAAACAGTCTGTGAACTTTAGTCTAGTAGACTTGACTTTGATTCCTGGGAAAATTTTAGAATGAATCAGTAAACAATGATTAATGCATTGTCTAAAAAAGGAAACATTCATTACAAAGAACCAGTATGGCTTCATTGAGAACAGGGCATGCAAGATTGTTATTTCCTTGTTTGAAAAGGTTATTAGACTATTTATTATTATGTATTAATATGTATATTATTGACTGATAAATCTGGAGAATACTATAATTGGTAAAGGTTATCTAGAATTTAGATCCTATTTAGTAAAATATATTTTATTTTATCTGATATGCTAACTATTCAATTTGTTATGTTAGGATACTATGAAGCTGAGGTACACCAAAAGGAAGTAATATACTAAAAAATAACTGGGGCTAAAAGGCATCAACAAAACTTTAACAAAAGAAATCTATCAAACAAAGATATCTGTTCACTAAAGAATTATGTTAGCATCATGAAAGATAGGCTACATTCTCAAAAGAAAGGATCCTTTGTAGATTTTCCTCTGAGTGTTCTTCTTTATAAAGGAAAATGTATTCATTCAACCTCAAAAAGTCTGAAGTTCTCTCAGTGAAATCAGCACTGAAAAAGAAATTGGTCCAACCAACTATATAGGAATAACAAATTGGATGAAAAGCAAACATTGCCCAGATGCCACATGAGGCTAGAAAGAAAGAATGAATCTATCAATATTCAGTAAGTAATCAAGAACATTTTTTTTACTAACCTAACACTGAAGGTGTCAAAACATTTGAGTTGCCCCAGGTTCCATAGTGCAAGTGGTTGAACTGGGTTGGGAACCTAGGTATTGTGACTCCCAGTCCCAGACTTTTCCACTAGACTATTTTGCCTCCCAGCACATCATCACTGTGCCCCTCAGACATACACAAGCTAATGCTCAACCAGACAGCTTGGGCTCATTCCTAATCTCTGTCTACAAATACTTTCCCCATTCCTATTCATCAGGATTCCATACAGCTTATCCCTCTCTACCTGAGTCACTAATTGAAAGCGTTTGAGACTGCATTGTATGAAACACATGGGCCCACCCAAGAATGTCCTACCATGTTTCCAGTCACACAAGCTGTAGAAAGCGTTTTCTAGATGGATTTGAAGGGAAGCCAGACTTTGAGTGGGAAAATTCCTTCCCACACCCCACCCCCACTGGCCTGTAACATATCTGGCATTTGCATAAATGCAATTGCCTGGGAGAATTTGAAAGTCAGTAAAACACTTCAAGACCTTTCTGGATGAAAGTAATCCTGGAAATTCATTAACGCAGCCTCAGAAACTAGCATTTAGTCAGTAGGCTCAGGCTACTAAAATTGCAAATGGGTGTCTATTAAGGACTGAGGTTACTGCTGAAGAAAAAATAAAGGAGAAGAAAGGAGCTGATTGGCTAAAAGAAGAGAGAAGGAAATGGCTTCACAAACTTTTCTATAGTAATTATGCTTTATACTCTGTTATTCTCATTATTCAGTCTTCTTTACAGAAGACTGCTCAATGGGAGCCTTGTTTCATACAGAATATTCTAAGACATATCAGAGCCTTTTGATTTGACTCCATAAGGCTACCTATGCCTACATGACCATATAAAAGATCCATGTACACCCTTCTAAGTTTCTTCAACAGGAACGTTTTGGGTACCTTCAACTTTGCAACCCTACCTCAGTGGAAGAGTATTTCTAGATTTTTAAAAGAATTTTAATAAACAAAAGTTTTTAGAAAGGGAAAGGAATCAGTTCAGATAACATTGATCAACTTTGGAAAATATTGATTGTTTTGAAATATGCTCTAATATATAAATTAACATCATATGATACCTCCATACAAAAATATTTCATAAGATCCATTATTCATTGATGAAGATACTCCAACCACCAATGTAGATTGCAACCCCTCACTCTTTAGTAGATGGTCTTATCTGCATTACTATGGCCAAAAATATTTTTCAACAGATGGTCAGCTTTGTAATCAGACTTCATTGAAAGACTCATACTCAAATTCTTATTAACTTGTTGGGGCCCAAAAGTACCTGTTTTCTGAAAGAGCCCTACAATGTACAGTCACTTCCATGTGATACAGTACCAGAGTAGGATATTAGTAGAAACTTTATGTCAGTAATCAGTTAATGATAGATTAATGAATATTTACTCTATGTCCAGAACTCTGCTATGTTCCATGAGAGATTTAGAAAATTGTGACGAAAAACATGCTACTAAAACCTAACAGTTTTATTGGGATAAAAGGTACCACAAAGTAGAAAGATAAGTAGGTTGACAGTTAGAAAGGTATGTACATGCATACATGGAGTGAATGAGCAAGAAAACAATCTTTTATTAAGTGCTAAGCACTGGGAGTACACATTTTCAAAAAAAGATATTCCAGTTCAGTGACCATATGAGAAATGACTCAAATTAATAATAGAGAAATTAAAATTTAAAAAATTGTCTGCTTCTTCACATTCATCATATTGGACAAATGACAAAAAAAAATAGGAAAATGGCAAACATTGGAAGAAATAGAAGAAAAAAAGCACATTAAAGCACCTTTTATAGAACCATGAATTGGTATAGTCATTTTAGAAAACAATTGGGAATTTTCCTCAAAAAGTAATTAAACCATGCATACTCTTTTACTTAGCAATGACACCATTAGGTCTATATGTGAAAGCTATAAAAATAAATAAATAATAG
The DNA here is from genome assembly GCF_016433145.1 of Gracilinanus agilis. Classification (NCBI taxonomy): domain Eukaryota; kingdom Metazoa; phylum Chordata; class Mammalia; order Didelphimorphia; family Didelphidae; genus Gracilinanus; species Gracilinanus agilis. The sequence goes on along the minus strand of NC_058132.1, from coordinate 553,110,463 downwards.
GAAATACCCCCCCCCCCCAAATGTACAAAAATACAGCAGCTCTTTTTGTAGAAATAAAGGAATGGAAACTGAGAAGGATACCAATCAAATAGGGACCAGATTAACAAATTACAGCACATGGATTTAATGGAACATTATTGTGCTATGAAATCTGATGAAATCGTTTTAGAAAAAATCTGGGACTATTTCTAGGATCTGATATAGATTGTGCTAGAAGAAATTAATTCATTTCAGAAAAAAAAAAAGAGGAATACTTCTGTGAACTGAATCAGAATGAAGTAAGCAGAAATGGTGGGGGTGGGGGGGAGAGCACATTGTAAAGACAAATAACTGAAATATTTAAGAACTCTGATTCTTAAGAATTCTTAATAAGAACATAACATGATTACCAGTCATAATTCCAGAACATCGATGTTAAGGAATACTGTCTACCTCTTAACAGAAAGATGAGAGAATCAAGATAAAGAATGAGGAATATATTTTTGAACACTGCCAAAATTATAATTTGTTTCATTTTACTATGCATATTTGCTACAATAATTTTGTTTTTGTTTCTCCAATAAAAGATAAAGGAAGAGAAGTTGGAAAGGAGAGAAAAAAATGCTTGTTCATTGAAAAATTAAAAAATTTCAAAAAAATACAAGAAAGCCTTATAATTCCTATCCTCAAGGAGCTGACATTTTAATGAGACAAGACATCATATAACACTGTGCTAGGAAGAAGGAAGGGCTGAGTAATGTTAGAGGCAAAGTGAGGAAAAAGCAGGAAAGTAACATGGATGAGAATTCTACAACTAGGTATGGTAGGCTCATCTACCAGAATCAAGGATACTGGGGCAAAGTCCAAGGTTCCACCAGAACAAAGATGAGAATGATAGCTGGGAGGAAAGCGAGATGTGGATATAGGTTGGAAGACTGTAAAATGACATATATATGCATATATATGTATATATATATATGTATGTATATACATATATATACATATATATATATAGTATAGAGGATAGCAAATAGTGGCTCAAATTCTAAATGAGGCTTCTTAAGTATATACCTGGAATTTTTAATCAAAATTAATGAATGATTCTGAGGGATTTATGGTAAAGAACGCTACCCACATTCAGAGGAAGAACTGCGGGAGAGGAAACACAGAAGAAAAACAACTGCTTGAACACATGGGTTGAGGCGGACATGATTGGGGATGTAGACTCAAAACTGCCACACCAATGCAACTATCAACAATTTGGAAATAGGTCTTGATCAATGACATGATAAAACCAGTGGAAATATGCATCAGCCATGGGGATTGGGGGGAGCTCAGGGGGTGAAGGGGAAAGAGCATGAATTGTGTAACCATGTTAACTTTTCTAAAAAATAAATATTAATAAATGTCTAAAAAATTAATGAATGAGCCTGTGTCTATGCATTGATCCATCTTATCCTTATCTTCTATCTTTAATCTATAAACTAGTAGCCTTGGAAGTGAACTGAGCTTGGGCTAAATTATCACTCTCCAACCTCTAGGCAAAGAAGTACATTATGTGCTCCACTTGGTCCTCCACTATATATAGTTATTTCCCAAAGTTGATGATCTCATTCCACTTCAGGGCTAGCTACTACTGTTTTCCTCCTCCTCCTCTAACCATTCTTTGAATCCAGACATCTCCTCTGGGACAGTTTCTGCCTGGTTTCCAAAGGGCCAATTAGCTAATCTGATAAACGGTCTGTTGAATTGAATTAACAAACTAATTATACTAATGTGCTAATCATAGATGGCTATAGGAGCTGCACAGAGCTAATGAGAGAAGCCTATTTGAGCTGTAGAGGGCCCTCCTTCCAATCTCTAGTCAATACATATGTTATAATAAGAGCCTTCTGAAGAGAAGGAAGGGACAAGGTCTAGCCCTATAACTTCATTTATATAGGAAACTCACAGTTGAGGAAATCCCCCTCAACCAATATAGTCTGGCACCTTCTTTTCAATTTAGTCTTAGAGAGCTGCCTAGAGCAGTGGTTGTCAAACTCAAATAAAAATGGGGTCCACTAAAGCATATGCAAGAATTCCTATAGGCAGCATATTGACTTAGAAACCTATATATTAATAATATTGTGTTCTGCTGCATTTTTTATTTTATTAAAACTTTCCCAATACATTTTCATTTCATTTGGACCACATCAGAAGGTATTGCCAGCTGCATGTAGCTGGTCACCAGGACAACTACATATTTATCACTATCTAATGGCCTAGATTAAACTTGAGAAGTTAAGTGACTTAATAATAACTAGCATTTATATAATGATTTAAGATTTGCAAAGCACTTTACAAATATCATCTAACTTAATCCTCATAACCACCCTGGGAAGTAGAACTATTGTTATCCTCATTTTATAGAGGAAGAAACTAAGACAGCTGAGGTTAAGTGACATGCCTAGAGTCACACAATAAATATCTGAGGCTAGACTTGCATAATCACCTAGCCAGTATGTGACAGAGATGGGACTTGAACCACCAGCCCCTACCACCCCCAGTCAGTAGTCCTGGCTCCAAAGCCCCCTTTCAAACCCATTATGCCATAGCGACCTTCCTTGGAAAGGGGTTTACATTATATATAACAACATATATAATGTATTATATATAATATATATAAATTATACATAAATAATTAGTATAGTTTTTCTCTTATCTTATATTGATTTGTATACATGAAATAAATTATAAATCAATAGAGATGATAATATGACATCTGCCATCAATGTATATTGATGAATAGTAAAAGGTATAACAAATGTATATTTAATATACATCTCAAGAGCAAAAAGTAATCATATATTTATATGTAGGCATATGCTTATATATACCAAGCATATCAATATTTCTTTAAAAACAGATTAGCCACTTCCTTCTTGGCTCCATTTCTGCTTCCCTCACCATGGGCTATTTGGGGGGCGGGGGGAAGGGGCAGTTATTATGATGGTCTTCAGAGAGCATATATAGATCAAATATTTTATATTTATTATAAAGTTATAGTCAAATAATAATAGTCCCAAATGATGGTCCTTGACATTGTTCTTTCACATAAATATGTATCTCGCAGAAACCCAATGAAACCACAGGGAAGGTTTTTACAAGTCCTATTTTATGGATTTGGAAATTAAGACTGATCGAGATTAAACATCTGGTATAAAGTCATTTGATGAATAAATTACTGAGGCAGAACTAAAACACAGGTCTTATAATGTCCAAGGTTGTCTTATTTATTTATTTTTGGTAAGGTGGGGATCTAGTGTTCTTTCCACTGCACTTTATTATGCTGCCTCTCAATCACCTCTATCCTAAATTAAGTATTATAGACTATGAATGACAAAGAAGCTTATAAGAGGGAGAGTTCTACACAACCTGGAGTAATTAGGAAGAAGGTTCATGACAAATAAATATCATAAAGGTTCTGAAAGATGTGTTGGATATGGATGGGCAGAGAGGAGTAGGAAAGGGATTCTAGCTCAGGAGAAGAGTTTGAGAATCAAGAAGCAGTGATCAGCTTGGCTTGTTAGGAATCCTAGGGAGACTGATCTGGCTAGAATAAGGAAAGTCAAGTTGAATAGATAAAAGGAAGCCATATTATGGGAGATCTTAAATTCCTGAATAGGGAGGGACTTGAGATTTGCAATAGGGCACTATTAAAGGCACTCAACCAGGACCCACCCTGTAATAATACTTTCATAAAAGAGGATGTTGAAAATAGAGCAATTTCTGCATAATCAAGATATTGAAAACATCAAAAAATGTTATTGTATGGTACTCATGAGAAATGTCTTCTAACTTTTTCCTTACAGTCACTGAAACTCTTCCCAAAGAAGCCTTGTAAGTTGCCCTATTGTTCCCCAAAAACATTGTTTGTGAAAAACGTCATTGCCAGGCTTGGTACTTACAAATAGTTTGCTTCATATCTTTCATTCTATAAAATCATCAGAGTGTTTCTTGAAAGGGTTTTAAGCATCCTTGAGTTTTGAACTGGTGGGTTCTGAACATTTCTATCTTCATTCTTTATTGGTCAAGGGAAATTTTTTTGGCAAGGAAACAAAAAACCTCAGCTCTATGGCACCAGTTTATAGTCAAAATTCTGCTTTTTATACCAATAGCTATTATTATTTTTTTTTAAACCCTTTAACTTCTGTGTATTGACTTATAGGTGGAAGAGTGGTAAGGGTAGGCAATGGGGGTCAAGTGACTTGCCCAGGGTCACACAGCTGGGAAGTGTCTGAGGCCGGATTTGAACCTAGGACCTCCTGTCTCTAGGCCTGGCTCTCAATCCACTGAGCTACCCAGCTGCCCCCCAATAGCTATTATTTTTAAACAATGTGTAACTGGCAATTATATCATGCTTTAAGTTTTCTAAGTTAGTTTATGTGCATTATCTCATTTGTGAGATTAGTATGACAGGTACTATTGTCCTTGTTTTAAAGAGAAAAAAAGTGAGACTAGAAGAGGTCAAGCTAATAAGTATAAGAGGCAGGATTTAGACCTAGATAGCTTATAAATACAAAAGTAAAGTACACTATCATCTAAGTCACTGATAAAAATAATAAACAGCTGAGGACCTATGTAAGAAAATTTTCTTCTCTGAAAGTATCTAAAATTCTATTTAATACATTAATAATTTTCTAAAGAACATTTTTGTTGCCTGAAAAAAACAATACAGTTCTAAGAGTTGAGTCCATTGGATTTTTATCATGTACCTGAGGATATCAATGTGTACAGCCAATGTAGAAAGGTCATGACTAGACTTCTAAACTAAATCCAAATACACCTCACTTTATAGAGGAAAACAGATTTATGTTAATGGATATATTTTTTTAAAGTTGTGGGTAAATACATTTTATCTTTTGTAAGAGGCATCATTTTAAATGCAATAAGATTCCCTGTTATATAAAGGAATCCTTTAGTAAATCTTTTTTTTTTCACAATGTGAATAATCACCCCTTATTTGTTTTGTAAGTTTAGATTTTCCTGTGTCCTGTTTTATTGAATTGGGACATATAAATAATGAGAATGACTATGTATTTTTTTAATCTTATAAACACATTTACATTATGAATAAGTTTCAAAAGACTGTTATCAAGTACCATATGTTTTCCTTTCACTTGTAAAGAGCCATTTCTAAAGATCTAACACAAGAGCAGATGAGCCAAACTGACTGGATTTGGGGATAATTGGATTTTCCTTTCTCTTCACAAAAATTATGCATGCCTGGGAAGAACAGCAAGAATAAACTCCAAGGGATGCTCACTAATTACCATTAGCTAGTGCCTGGCTTTTGGAATTTGATGTAAAAAAAAAAACACCCAGAAATAAAACTATTGGCTTGGCTTATAGGAAACTATAACATTTGGGCAATGATGGGGGAAGACCAAAGTTGAGTGTACTAGACTTTGGATGGAACCCAAATGATGTTTCTCTTTCTTGTTTATTTTGTTGAATGACATGATTCAACTCATTAAGGATTTCAAAGTTAAATTAGGTCTAAGGGAAAGTACTCCTCCTTTGCCAAAGCATCTCTGGTTGGAATTCCATTATCTCCCATGATCCCAGACAGGGATTTCCTCCTACTCAGTTCTGAGTAATTATGTGTAAGTAAACCCTTAGTGTTCTCTCAGAATGACTATGCTGACTTGCTGGTTCACCATGAATCATTCATGCAGCAAGCACATTCAATGAGAGGCAAAAGAGGGCTAAAATTGATTTGTAATGTTTAGTTGGAGTATGGGTTTCCAATTCATTTCACTTGGCTGAATGGAATTGATGCAACCTCCTTGAACACCACACCCTTTCCCAAAATGAATACAGAAAGAAGGAACTGAGCAAGCATAGGCAATCAGCCCTCTGTTCCACCAAAGCTTGGACAGAAACCTAACTTTAGAGAAATAAGAGAATTTACAAGCCATTGAATCCAGCTCTCTCATTTTATAGATGCTAAATGAATGTGTACTTTAAGACGCATAGAAGAAATGGATACCAAAAATTAAAGCATTTGGTGGGGAGGTGAATTAGTAGAACAAATAAAGATATGGAAAACATATTTTCTCATCATTCCCTTCTGATTCTACAAGAAAACAAAATCTCTCCTAGTTTTGTAAGTATTTCAGGAGAGAAACATATACTCCTCAATACAGTGTTCCAACTGGGCTCCAACACATATCCCCTTATCCATTAGCTATTAGATTCCAGGACCACTAACTATCACATATTTCTAAGTGATCCTTAAAGCCATTTATAACATTCAAGCATATTCAAGCCTCCACAGCTCTTCCCAGAGAACACTAGGGGATGTGTATTTCAAATCCTATTCTTCCTATTCATCCACTCCATTCCCAATTGATTGCCTGACTGATAATTAATGTAGAATTGGAGATATGGTACAGGGTATAGTGTAATGAAAAAGTATCAAGCATTCCACAGATACATACCACTGGTTATCCTCTCCAGTGCTTTCTGAAGCAAATTAAAATGTAATTGGGAAATAGTTAACAAAATTAATAAAAATACAATAAAATGTAGATAATATTATATTTTTCAGCCATCATTCTGCTCATAGGGATCATCCTACACAGAGTAGTGGCCCTGTTTCTGTTTGAGTGGTCCTGTTTCTACTTGAGTTTGATATCGCTGGTGTAACAAACTGGAGCTCTTGAGTTAGTTATGGGTTCAAATCCTTTTGAAAATGTCTACATCTCACGTTAAGAAAATCACACAGGGGGCAGCTGGGTAGCTCAGTGGATTGAGAGTCAGGTCTAGAGTCGGGAGGTCCTAGGTTCAAATCTGGCCTCAGACACTTCCCAGCTGTGTGACCCTGGGCAAGTCACTTGACCCCCATTGCCTACCCTTACCACTCTTCACACAGAAGGTAAGTGTTTAAAAAAAAAAAAAAGAAAGAAAGAAAGAAAGACACACAACTAGATGGCCTTCTAAGCTCCATTCTAAATTTGTTTTTTAAGTCACCCCACACCCCCACTAGACATAATCCCATTAAATCAGAGTCAGGGTTTAACAAAGATTTAACTAAACAATAAATGAATCAATTTCATTTGAGAGAGGAAAAGTTTAATACCACTAAGTTAAGGAAGCAACAGGAGAGGAAGATAAAATGTGAGTAAAATAAACTCAAAACAAATAGTAACAAAGAAATGGAAAGTGATAGATTTTATGTCATTAAGACCTGATACTTGTTCATCTGGGTGAATTTAAACAAGTTCTCCAGGCCTTCAGTTTCCTCTTCTATAAAATGAAGGATTGGCAAAATATCTGTAGTAGCACTTTTTTTTTTTAGAAACAAAAGAACTGGATACCTAGTTGATAGTCATTGATTTTGCAATGACTAAGCAAATCATAGTATCTGGACATAGTGAAACATTTATGTACTATAAGTCAGAGTTGCAAGCTCTTACTACAAGCCAGGCACTATGCCAGACACTAGAGACAGGAAAAAAGGCAAAAACAGTCCCTGCCTTCACATTCTAGTGGAAGACAGAACATGCAAACAACTCTGTACGTACAAATGCATACAGGGTAGACTGAAGGTAATCTAAGTGAGAAAGCCCTGGCAGTAGGTGGGATTTTAGCTGAGCCTAAAGAAATAATGAATATGAAGACTGCAAAGATGCATGGAAAGATTCTGAAGTTATAGGTCCTGAAATAAAATACTGAATTTCACGGATATGTTGGTAAATTTTGCTGAATTGCTTAAAAATATTTAATTCTTTGATATATCAAACAGTGGCAGTGATATAAAAAATCAATATAATTTTCCCCAAAAAAATAAGGAGGTTGCATTAAATCTACGATATGATAAAAAAAAAAAGTATATCTATGGTCCCTTCCAGCTCTAAATCTTTTGATGATTTCATGAACTAACATAATTTTCAAGGGAAAGGGGCTATGTCATACTCTGAAATAAGAGAATAATAGTGACTGAGCAGTGAAGGACATTGACTCCAAAGCATATTGAATATTATTTTTTCCATGAAAGATTTTTTTCCCTAAAATTCTACTATTACCTGACACAGTTACTTGTCATGAATTCAAAATTTATCAGAGATACTCAAGCAACAGCACTTGTTCTTAGTTGAGGGTAATTACACAAGCAAAATAACAGGTTTTACAATGCTATATGGATAGAATTTAGTCCTAACTACCTGGCAACAAAAAAATTAAAAATTAGAATTATTTATTAACATCTCTGCCTTTGTTAGTATTTATTTCAGATATTTCCAATAGTAGTAGATGATATTTAAAAATGTTTACATTTTCCAAAGCTCTGTGCATACATGCACACACACACTCACACACTCATATATACACTCATTTTATCCTCACAATAACCCTGTGAGGCAGATATTATAGTTATTATTTTCCCCACTTTAGAGATAAGGAAACTGAGATTGGAGAACTTAAAGTTGCCCAAAGTGAACAAGCTACTAAAGGTCAGAAGGTGGGATTCAATCCCAGGTCTTTCCTATTTCACATCCAACACTTTTCCTACTATACTAATTACCAATAACAATTTCAACAGGCTATCTGAATTGTTAAAATAATTTCTTTTTTTGGACCTGTGATTCATTGATATGTGGGGAAATTTCTTCTGCTAATGAAGACATTTTGTAATTTATAGTTTTAGATTATTATTGGGAGCTCTAGGAGGTAGGCTGACTTGTCACCAAGCCATAGCCAGTAGTTTCAAAAATGGGAATGAAGCCCATGTCTTTCCTCTTCCCTTTATCTACTTTGCCAAGCAATTACATGAAGATCATTTAATTTCTTAATGTCAACATAGTATTCATAACTCCTAGAAATATGTAGTAAATTTGTGTTTTATATAAACTATAGAGACATGATAAGATGACTGTAGTCATCTTCTCAATAGCCTTACAAGGAATCTCACTTCCTGGACCATACCTTGAAGATGTACATCCTTTCATCTTTTCAATTCCTGTCCTATGGCCTGCTCTTCTGATTGGTGGCTGTGTCCTCTGGCTCATTATTTGTGGAAGACCCTAGCCATCATCTCAATAGCCTGAACGGTTTTGCTTTTCTGCCTCAATAAGAAACCATGCCTTTAAGAATTGGAAATCATACTTCAAGCTCCTCTCCCCACACTCCAGTTTTGGAACACTGATTAAGCAAACAAAAACATTTTTTTTCTAGGAAGGTGTGTGTCAGTCTAGTTCCCTAGGGCCTCCTCCCATTATTATAACTTTCCTAGACCAAATTATTCCTATATACCCATCATTCTCCCACTGTATTTAGTCAACTCCTATTAGAATGTAAGTTCCTTGAAGGCAAGAGTTATCTTTGCTTTTTTTATTTGTATCCCCAAAGTTTCATACACATAATGACACATAATGTGTGTTTAATAAATGATCTTATTCAGTCATGAAAATGGGCTCATCTCCCTTGAAAGTTCTTTTTTTAATGAAGTTTATTATAGATTTAGAGCTTTATTGGACATTAGAAGTTATTTACTAAAAAGGTACAAAATATGCTACCATTAGACTGCATGGTACTGAGCACTCCCTGAACCAGACTAAAATGTAATTGGAAACTAGTTGACAAAAGAGATAAAAATATAATAAAATGTAGATAATAATGCATTTTAGGACTATGTCAATTTATGGTCCACAGAGATCTTTATGTATGGTTTAGTGGCTCCCTTTTTATTTCAGTTTGACAATACTGACATGGTACCACCTATTCATTTTAGAGACCAGGAAACTGAGACCCATAGATGGTAAGTTACTTGCTCACGGAGCAAATGATAAAGCCAGGGCTTTTTATACTTTCCAGCATACCTTGTTGTTTTTTAAAGAAGAGGGTTGCTTCTGGTACCAAAGAGTTTTTATAATTACTATCTTATAGCCCAGGTGAAGGTCAGAAAATGCTTTTCATAGTTATTTTCTACCTTGTGAATCAAAAGAAGAACACTAGGTCATGCTGAGGTTCCTACTGACTATATGACATTGAAAAAATGTCAGGTTTGCCCAAGTTCTACCTAGGACATCTCCTTTAACTGTAGCGGCTACAGTAGCCTCTCACTCCCAAAGGAACCAGTCCAGGATAAACAGGGGAAACATTTTTTCATTTCTTTTGCGTCTGCTCAAGGAACTGAAATCATCTCATTTTTAGTTAAATGTTGTTTCCCAGGCGTCCTTCTGATGAGAAAATTCTAAAGAATCTTTTATTCACAAAGTCTTCCCTTTCTGCAATGGTACAGAATTGAAGTGACCACAGAGAGTAGAGGAGAGGTTTTCTAGACCGGTCCTATCAGCTGTCTAGCCACAAGAACTTGCTATTTTGCCTAAGGCTCTTCAATCAGTTCCAGGTTAGTCTTTCTGATCAAATGAAGATGTTTAAGAATGCCTTGATTGTTTGCTTTAATTTTTTTGTTTGTTTGTAGAGTGTTTGTTGTTCCCTACCTTCCTTTCTTAACTGAGGATGACTCTACTGTTATTTATGAGTTGAATCTATGATTTTTATAGAGAAAACAAAACAAACATAAGCAACTACCAGGAAGTACGATGAAAAGATGATGCTAATATTTTATTTGTTTGTTTTTCTTTCTCTCCTAGAATAGGAAACTCTTTAACAAAGCAGAAGACCTTCAACTCTTAGTCTTAGAGAGATTCCCTAGACAGGAAGAGTATAAGTGACTTTCTCAAGGTTTCACAACCAGAATGTGTCAAAGATAGACCTTGAACTAAGGTCTTGATTCTCTGACCAGCCCTATATCTACTATGCCAGACAGCCTCTTGATGATAAAGTTAATGATACTTAAGATAGAAAAAACTGGATACAGGAAGCAGTAAAATACTTACAGAATCAGCTGTGCATCAATGTAAAAATAATTTAAAACTCAAAGGTCAAAAGAAAATAACTTCGGTGAAAGAAAAAAAATCACTAACAGTAGCATTTCTTTGCATCACAACGTCCTGGTAAAAAGATTTAGAGGAGCCAAAAGGTTTTTTTTTTTTTAATTTCTCTTGCTACCCAACCTGTGAAAGCAACCTCAGTAAGTGGAATAGATTTGTATGCCTCCAGTAACAGAGGTGTAGGAAAATGAGTGACTTCAGTTACTGGAAAGGAGTATTTGCATTGGATAACTTAATATTTGAGAAAGGGTAGGGAGAGAGGCAGGATGGGGAAAGATACATCTTAACTTTATCAGATGTTACAGATTCAGTTTTTTGGTCTGCTCAGAGATATTTTGTCTGTGTCAGTATTCCCAGATGAGGGTTTATATTTTTTAAAGCATTCTTTTTCCAAAAAAAATCTTTATGTTCTTTACCATTTTTAGGTAAATAAAATAATTTGTTGCTTGCAAGTTTGGACACTCTTCACTGCTACATGCCATTTCTGATGGTTTTAAGATCAACTTGAGTATATAAGCTACTGTGGAAACAACTTGCATTCTCTTCTCTAGAGTACATAAGACAAAAAGTGAAACTTAATTAATAAAACATTATTCCTCTGAGGAAGTAAAATATGCTGGAGTGTGCTCCTGCTGTATACAAAGTACCTTGTGTTTAAGGAGAGATGCACTGGAAATATATAAATGGAATGTAAGAAGATTATTCAAAGCTTATGATTGGATGGCATTTTTTTCAAAATTACTCAGGAAAAGGCAAATAAAACATTACCATCTATATACAACAATGTCGATGCTTATATTTTTTAGTTTCTTCCATTTTTAGCTTTAAATACGGAGAATGACCTTGAGACATGAGGTACTCGATGACCACTTAGGTGACCTCAGACCATCAGCTCCTCAGAAAGTCATTAATTTCCAGGAAACGCCTTGTCCCTCAATCACAGTAGGGAGGGTGGTCTAGTGGTTTGAGCGTGGGAGTGGGAATCACGGCCCTTGAGTTCTATTTTTGGTCTCTCCTACTGACTGTTTGGCTGCTTATGAGTCACCTTAACCTCAGAGCCTGTCTTCTAAACAGAAATAATGATACCTATGTCCTGTGCCTCACAAGGATGAAGTGAAGTTTAATGTTCATTTCTCAAATTCTTTAAAAGTTTAGAAAACAGGCACAACTAGATTTGTGGCAAAATCTAACACAATTGTTCTTATTCTATGGCAGTCACATTTTAGTTACTATGATTTAGACAATTTATTGAATTAAAAGATTAAAAGCAATGAGGAAAAAAACCCAGATAATTAAACCTACAGCAAACTGTATATATATATATATATATATATATATTTGCTTGAGTCTCTTTTCCAGTAGAAAAGAACATGTATTTGTTACATGTGATGAGACACAGAATCTCATCTTGGTTTGTAAGTAAATGAGAAATTGAGTCCATGATTATCCTTGTGAAGAATCATCAACACAATATTAAAAACTACTTTAAGTTGCGGAAAAAGGAATTTTTCATTTCCAAGATATCTCTTCTAACTAAAAAGGAAGTTTATAGATTCTAAGGCAATGTTTATACATAAATATAACCCCTTTTTAATGCAAGATTAATACATACCTTATTAACTATACAATATCCAATATCTAATACAATATACAAAACATATACAATGTATATGCCCTATATAACTTACATAGAAACATAAAAATCACAAATTATATTTTAAGGTATATTCAAATCATATTTTTGCCCTATTTCGATCTAGGAAAGGCTGGCATTTATAATGATAATACAAATATATATAAAAAGATAACCTCTAACCTCAAGAAGCTTATAGTCTAATGTGAGAGTTATGATGTCAGTTATTGATGCTGAAATAATCTGATACACATATGCAATTAACTATATTTAGAATATGATGAAATTCATGGAAGTTAAGCAATGTGGTAAGAGTAATGAGGGAAAGTTTAATATAGAAGGGTGTACATGAACTGGGTCTTGAGGGTGGGGGGAAGAAGAGAAGGGAGAAAAGAAGGGAAAAAGATATGTAAGAATAAGTCATTCAGGCCATGAGGGATTTTATACACAAACATACCAAGGTGACAAGGAAAGGGGGTCAAAATCAGTGAACTGCAAATAATCCTGTTTGTCTGGAGTAAAAAGTGCACAGAGAGAAGTGCAAGGAATAAGGCTGCTAGATTAGAATCAAATTCAGAAGGACCTTGAATGCAAAACTAAATAGGTCATATTTCTTCTAGCTGCCTATAGCAAGGCATGGAATATTATGGAACCGAGAAGTGATGAGACACGACCTGTATATTAGGCAGATTACATTGCCAGCCCTGTGAAAGATGGATTGGAGAGAGGAAAGCCAAGAGACAGAAAGGACAGTTAAGAGGCTAAATACAGTAGTCCAGGAAAGAGATAATGAGGACTTGAACTAGGGTGATGTCACTGAGAATGCGAAGGAGTGGATGGATAAATGTCAGAGAGGTCTGAAGTAGAGAAAGAACTTGGTAACTAACTGACTGTGGGGGATGAGGGAGAAAGATGAGTCAGCAATGACTGCAGAATTCTGAGCTTAAATGAATAGGCAGATGGTAGTGCCTTCAAAAGTAGTAAGGACATGGGAAAAGGAAGCTGGCTTGTGAGAAAAGATGAGTGAGATTTCTGAAATGTCAGTTAGAGATGCCAAGTAGAAATATCCATCAAGCAATTATTTATGAACTTTACTGGAACTCAGTATATACTTAGCAGGAATCTAGACGATCAATTCATGCACTCATTCAATAAGAATGTTTTATTATGTGCTAATGTTAAGATAAAAACAAAACCACCCCTGCTGTCAAGGAACTTCCAGTCTAACTTTCAGTAAAAGGATTCCACAAACTATAATCTGAATTTGACAAGTGTTGACTTAATGGAACAAGTTAAAATGTATAATTTTATATTTTTTATAACAAAATAAATTGTTTTTTATTAACTTAATACTTTTATCAGAACTATCCACAGCATTTCAAACTATACTATTAAGTTGATGACTGATATATTCCTTCATAAGATGATGGTATTGGTTAAGCCATATTTACTGAGACCTGTGCTAATAAATAGAGGAAGCCAATTTTTAATTTTGACCTATGGATATTAGCATAGATCACAATGGTAACATGATGTACAAATAATAATATATCTTATCATAATCTCAAACAGATGATTCAGTCAAAAGTATTCATTAAGTTCCCATCACACAGAAGACACCATACTAAAGAAAAAAATAATAAAACAATAACTGTCCCTAAGCAGCGTCTATTCTCCTAGAAGGATACAACATAAAGATAAGCCCAACACTGGTGATTACATGCTGTGGTCATGTCAACTGAACAGGTGAGAAATATTTGGGAAAGAAAGCAACTAAGTCTACCATCTAACATTTATAAGTTTACAGGAACAATACATTCACATTTTCAATTCATAAAATATCTGAGGTAAACATTTTAGTGCATAAATTTTATGGCAACTCTAAAAGATTTATATACCATAGTATATATTCCATTTTCATTTTAAGAAACAGTTTTAAAAGATATTCTCATTCTGCCTTCTCAAAAAGGTATTCAGACCAACATATTTTGCCATTGCTAATTTGCCCAATATTTTTTCTAAACTCTTCTAATTATTTCTTATATTACCTTTAAAAAATATCATAACTTTACAGGAGTTATTTAGTTGCCATTTGTGCAGTATTTGCAAATAGTTTTCAATTGTCTCCAAGAAAAATACTATTGGAGAATTCTTGATATATTGATATATTTTGATATATATTCCAAGGGTTGGCTTTATACTGAAAAAGACATCACTGAGGCCATTGCTTTGTTGGAAGAATAAGCAACATGAAAGCCATAACTCCTCATTCTGGCCAGCTTCTAAGAACCAAGTACTATGCATTCTATGAATTCCATCCCTACCATCTGGCCCACTGCAGACACTCAAATAAATATGAAACAATCAAATATTAAGAAACAGAAATCAGCTGAATAAGTGTTACATTCCATATAAAAAAACAAAAGAACCCATCTGAAAATTGTTTGCTGAACTTGCCCTAATGCATAGTTGAAACTTTATTCAGGGCTTTTAAAAGGCTAAAATTTATTTTAAAAGCACTTGCTGAAAAGCAGTGAGTTCAAAATCAATTGTGTCAATAAAGTGGTCTCCTTCAAAAAAAAACTGAATTAAGAAACATTTTATTTAATTTATTTCATCATAAAATCAATAAAAGCTCATTGTTGATTAACGTAATTGGTTTATAACTTCACAGAAGTGCTCTTAAAATAATCTCATTGATTTTTAAACTTTCAGTAGTTACCCAGAAAAGCCACACCTACCTAAATGCAGATGAGCCAACTCATTTGCAAATAATCTAGCTTTTTAATATGGACTTAAAGGTACTTGGGGCATATGTTTACATTCTACAGAATTTAAGTCAGAAGGGAACTCTGAAGAAACCAAACTCAAATTAAGCAAGAAACTCTCTTTACAAGCATCCCTATTCCTTCTTGTTCTAATTCCAAGAGAACAGAGATTATCCTGCTCTAACTGGAGAGGAGAATATGAGGGGACCAAACACTGTTTTATTCATACTCTTGCAAGTCAAGAAAACATTACGGTCATGGGTATACATTAATAAGCCCAGTTTTGTTATAAATACTTCGTAAATACTTATAAATTATAAATTATAAATAAATACCACAGATATGCAATCAATCTATTGCTCCACTGTCTAACCTCTGAAGAGTAATTAAATCAGTCAAACAACTCATCAGAATTATCCGTTAGGCTGAAATAATCAGACAGATTTGTTAAGTAGTCTGGTTATCCTGGCTGTACAGTCTCATCTTTAATGTCTTAAGGATGTTCACTTAAGAATACAATCGAAATTATTTTTCTTAGTTTCTAGTTCTCTGCCTGTGTCTTCTCCTAATAAGCAATTCAATTCAATAAATATTTATTAGACACCTACTTTGTGTAGAGAACTTTGCTACCAATAAACCGAATAGTATTTATTAAGCACCAGTTATTTGTCAGGAACTGTGCTAGGCACTAAGGATACGGAGACAAAAGTGACACACACTGGTCCTTAAGTTTACCATGGGAGACAACACATGAACACTAATATATATATATATATATATATATATATATATATATATATATATAAGAAATAAGGGCAGTGTAGTTTTGTAAGGGAGTCACTTATAGCTAAGCAAGTACAGAAAGTCATCCTAAAGGAGGTGACCTCTGAGTTGGGTTTTAAAGGAAACTCTGAACTCTGAGGTGAAGAGGAGAAGAAGCAGTGTATTCCAGGCAAGGGAACAGCCTATGCAATGTCATAGACAAAGGATATGGAAACTTGTAAGTGATGAACAACAGGAAGGTCTTGTGCTGGGAGTGAGGCAGAGATTTAAAGAACTCATGATTCCTATCTCCAAGGATTCTATAAATATGGATGGATACAACATATATGCAAATAGATTATAAGCACATATAATAAAACAAATTGTTATATAAGTCAGAGGGGTGGGAGAAGAAAGGAAGATTATTTCCAACTGGAGACAAAAAACTATGGAAGGTTTCATGGAAGAGGTAGTCTTTGAGTAAGAGGTAGAAGTGGGATAAAAGCATTCGAGCTATAAGAAAGGGAAAGAGGGAAATAAGCATTTTTAAATACCTATTATGTGCCAAACACTGTACTAAGTATTTTATTTACAAATGTGACCTCATTTGATCTTTATAATATTCCTATGTGATAGATGCTGTCATTATTACCATTTTAAAGTTGAGGAAACTAAGACAAATAGAAGTTGAATGACTTGCCCAGCGTCTCACAGCTAGTAAATATCTGAGACTGGATTTGAAATCAGGTCTTTCTGACTCGAGACCCCAAACTCTATCCGCTGTGCCATTTAGGTGAATGAAGCACAGCATGAGCAAAAATCATATTAAGTAAAAGAAAATGTGGGAGGTGGACATGAATGCTGAATGATGAGCAGCATAAGTAGACAGTACCAGAGATCAAATGGAGGGAAGTCATTAGAAATAAGTTTGGAAAAGTAGAGTGGAACTAGTTTGTGAAAGATCTGAAAAAGTCAAGATAAGATGTTTGGATTTTATTAAATTGGTTAAATTGGACTTTAATGGATTTTTAATAAGTAGATTAAATAAGATTTCTGTGTAAGGAAGATTAAAATATGGATTGGTAAGGTGAATTCAGAGGGAGTAAAATGTAAAATAACTGATGAGCAGCTCTCACAAAGAAGCAGTTTGTAAATGTCCCCGAAAGGACTTGAATCTTAGCTTCTCAATTTTGATCATTCTATGAGTCTTTATTATTTAGCCTTCTTTGTCAATGTGGAAATAAAACTGCCATATCTAAAAGAAACGATTGGGAAAGGAGAAAAAAAACAATTAGAAGGCTATTGGAAAAGTCTGAATGGATAATCATAAACTCTTGTAATAATGTCCTGGCAGTAAAAATAGAAAAGACTGGCCAAATGTTCTGGAGAATTTTATAGTTTTGAATTTTTGCAGTTGATAGGTCCTGGAATCTGACTGAATGTTGGAAATGAAAGAGAAGAGTTAAAGATAGAGCCAAATCTTTTTTAATTAATTTTTTTATTTTTAGGAAAAAATGGTACTTCCATTGCTAAAAGTGGGTAAAGTAGAGGGAGAAGTAGTTTGGGGTGGAACAATAATAAATTTTGTTTGAAGTATGCAGAGTTTATAATACTGGACATAGCTAACATTGGGATAAGAAGACCTTGGTTCAAATACCACTTCTGATGAGTCAGAGGAAAAAAGAGGAGGTTGGACTAAATGGACTCTGAAGCCTCTTCCAGCTGTAGAACTTTTTCTGTGGAAGTGAAGAGGAAAAAAGAAAAAGAAAGAAGGAATAGGAGTGGTTACTAGTATCAAACACTATAGACTGAACAAGAATGAGAAAGACTGAAAAAAGGACATAGAATATCCTCACTGAAAGACCACTGGTGCCACAGACAATGGGAATCTTGTTAACTTGATTCGACTTTCTTCATCTGATATTTTATGTCTTCCTATATTCTTTAATGTTCTTAATCAATTCTACTTCTTGAAGAGTAATGATTTCTATCATATCAGTTCCTCAAAATTTGTTCAGCTATTCTTCAATCACTGAAAATAAGGCTTATTGTTAATTGTTATTGCTACAAATAAAACTATTCTGAATATTTTTTAAAAAAGAAAGATCATTGGTGACCTTTGATAGCATTTTCAGAAGTGTGAAGGACATCTCAATTGGAAGGCAGTAAAAATGAATGGGAAATGATTAAGAAGAACTATTACTTATAGATTTAGTCATAGAATTATAGATTAATTCTATAAGAAATCGACCATGAAAAAGAGGAAAAATTGGAGATTATGTTTAAATAGACATAGGAAGCCAGGTTTTATTTTTTCCTGTTATGAACATACTTTGGCAAAAGAAAGGATGCTGAGGAGAGAGATTAAAATGAGGAAATTACTGAGAGTTACATCCTGGAGGAAGATAGATGGAAAAGAATCAAATTCAGACATGGAAGAGTTAGTCTTAGTCAGAAGTAATTCCATCTTTTCTTCTGAGACACAAGAAAAAAGAACCAAAAAGCATTGAGATGTGGAGGAGGGTCAGTGAGTCATGACCCAAATCTTCTGAGTCAAGGAGGAGGCTAGATCATCCCATCTGAATAGCCACAACTGCTGAGCCACTAACACGTGGCCTGTGTGGGAACAGGGAAGTTGCTAATATAGCTTTTTGTTGGAATGGACATAAGTTGATGAGAAATACTGTACTATTGCCTGTGTGAGTCATTGGCATTTATAGTTTTCTTGTGGCAGTCATTGCATTTGGGGAAAAACACACCCACAGTTCTTGTAGTCATATTTAAGTGCTTCAGTCATAGGCTAAAAAGACAAAGTCTTTGTATTTCAGTCAGAAAATTTTTTGAAGAACAAAATTAAATCACAGTGCTATCTCAATTGTGCAAAACTCATAATAAACATTTTACTATCCATTCACATATTGTTTTTATTTCTATCTGGGTGTCTTATATTCATACCACAAATCTTCAATTGCAACCTCATCAGGAAGTGGGATCCAGGTCTAAGCAGTTTTCAAGGGGCAGCATAGTATGATGGATGGAATGGTAGTTAAGTATGAAATCCAGCAAACTGGGTTGCTCTTTTGATACTTACTGGCTATGTGACCATGGGCAACTCAATAAATTGTAATAATAACTAAGATTTATATTTTTCGTTTAACATTTGCAATTTTACTGATAATCTCATTTTATCCTCAGAACAATCCTGTAAGGTACATGCTTTTATTATCCCTTTTTATTTTATTTGCTTATGCCTTCATTTTGTAAAATCAGAAATTGGACTCAGCTCACTCTTCTCTGCATCTGCTACTCTGCCTAGTTTCAACTCCTCAGAATAAGATGTCCCTCCCAGGATAAGCTCTTCACTTCTAAATTCACCACCATGTTGTTAAGACAAGCCTTGATTAACATTACCTGTCTCAACCTCCACTTCCCTCTAACTTGAAGGCTGGAGGGCAGAGTACCTGACACTTCCCAAAGCCTTTCTTCATAGAGGGAAGAGCTTGCACTCTTAGATCATGCCACTTTGCATCTGCTTCCTTTGCCTCGTTTCAATTCCAAGGAACAAGATGTCCCCACTCTGGATACTCTCTGGTGTCCATCCCCTTCTTCACCTTCTTGTTTCCTTTTGTCTATTATCTCCCTATTTTTAGATTGTAAGTTCCTTGAGGATAGGGACTGTATTTCTTTTTATTAACTGCATCCCCAGCATTTAGCATAATGTGTGGTATATATTGAGTACAACATTGGATCCCTATTTTTTAAGATACCAAAAATGAAACTATAAGGTTATGTCTTGCTCAGGGTCACTCAGCAAATAAACATCCGAGGTAAGATTCAAATTCGAGTCTTCCTGAATCCAAGTCCCAGGGTTATCTAGTCTTAGTTTCCTTTTCTACAAAATGAGAATAGCATCTGCTGTGTCTGCCTCACAGGGTTATAGTGAAGTTCAAATTCATTGACAGATGTTTCCCTTGTTGTTTAGTCCTTTCAGTTGTGTCCAACTCTTTGTGACCCTCAATTGGGATTTTCTTGGCAAAGATCCTGGTGGAGTGGTTTACCATTTCCTTCCAACAACCATGCAAATTTAAGTTATTAATATTCTTTTAGAAAGCAGGACTATGTAGTAAAAAGTATTGAAGCTGTTGTGGTTAGGAGACCTGAGTTCAAAACTCATATGAGGCATTTACTGTGGGACCTTCTACAAATATTTTAATGTCTCTGAACTTCAGTTTCCTCATATGTGTACTGAGTATAATACTTCTTTTATAAAAATTATTTATTTAGAATATTTTCCATGGTTACATGATTCATGATCCACCCCGCATTCCCTTCTTCCCTAGCCCCTCCAGGAGCTGACAAGTAATTCTACTGGGTTATACATGTATCATAGTTCAAAACCTATTTCCATGTTATTTATATTTGCAGTAGAGTGATCTTTTAACATCAAAAACCTAATCATATCCCTATCAAACCACGTGACAGATCATATGTTTTTCTTCTGCATTTCTGCTCCCACAATTCTTTCTCAGGATGCAGATAGCATTCTAACTCATCAGTTCCTCTGGATTGTCCTGGATCATTGCATTGCTGCTAATAGAGAAATCCATTGCATTCAATTGTGCCACAGTATATTATTAGTCTCTGTGTACAACATTCTCCTGGTTCTGCTTATTTCACTCTGCATCAATTCCTGGAGGTCATTCCAGTTCACATAGAAATCAAGCAGTTTATCATTCCTTTTAGCACAGTAGTATTCCATCACCATCAGATATCACAATTTGTTCATCTATTCCCTAATCGATGGATACCTCCTCATTTTCCAATTGTTTGCCACTACAAAGAGCATGGCTGTGAATATTTTTGTAAGTATTTTTCCTTATTTTTCTCTTTGGGGTACAAACCCAGCAGTGGTTTGGCTGGATCAAAGGGCAGGCATTCTTTTAAAGCCCTTTGAGCATAGTTCCAAATTGCCATCCAGAACGGTTGGACCAATTGACAACTCCACCAGCAGTGTAATAGTGTCCCAATTTTGCCACATCCTCTCCAACATTTATCACTTTCCTTTGCTGCCATATTGGTCAGTCTGCTAGATGTAAGGTGGTACCTCAGAGTTGTTTTAATTTTCCTTTCTCTAATCAGGAGGGATTTAGGACACTTTTTCATGTGATTATTGATAGTTTTGATTTCTTCATCTGAAAACTGCCTGTTCATGTCCCTTGACCATTTGTTGATTGGGGAATGGCTTGATTTTTTTGTAAATTTAGAATAATACTTCTTAACAATAATAATATTTTAAAAGTACATAAGACATGACTCCTCCCTTCTAGGAACATTAAGAAATGTATGATAAATTCCAGAGACAGAGAAGAAAGGGCTACCAATGCATATGGTTATTGTAAGCAAATGACTTTGTAAACCCCAGAGCACTATTTAAATCAGGGTTATTACTCTCTGTAAAACATATAGTACCGCATGAATTTTTACATTAAAAATTAAATTTGTTACATTAAATGTTAAAATTTATTTTAGTAAAAACCTTAGTGATAATGATACCATCCAAACTTAAACATTCAAAATATGGGTACAGGACACAAATTAATGTAATATTTTTATAAATCAGTTGAGCATTTTAAGCCAAACTGACAATATTAACTATGTTATAGAAATAGGTCCAAAAGAACTTCTTTTTTCCTGAAGAGCAAAACCAAATGTATTCTGCAAATTGGCATCAATCTGATGAATTGAATGTTTTCAAAGTTACAAATATCTTACATACAAAAGCTTACACTTTGATTCTCAGATTGTTCCATCACTCACTAATGCTCTAAAACCTTGATTTTACCGCTCTCTATAACAAATGCTTACTATTACAGAAAAACTATGTGCTTCCACTTTGCATTCTGCACAGCTTCTGGCAGGCAGAATTTTTCATCAGACTTTCCTTTTCTTGTATATATTTCTATATGTAGGCCCCAGAATTTCTGGTTAAACTCAAGAGACACTGAAGTCTCTTTAACCCTGGAGAGTCCAAAATTCTCTCCCAGGGCATTTCTAATGTCCAGACTGCATTCCTTTATTTTAATGTCAAAGATAAATGGACCAGCGCCAACAAAACAGAATTACAGCAAAGCCCTTACACTATTTCCAGATCAGCTAAACCAATTAATACAATTTAATTAAAACGTATTTTCCTTCCTTTCTGTCTGAGAGATGGTGAGTACAGCTGCTGTGACCTGGTTTGCAGCATGTTGTTCTATTCTCATTTAATTCTTAAAGAGGCATTTTCAGAGTGAGATCTTGGGCATGTGGCTCCAGTAATTAACCTTGCCTTAAATTTCCCATGAGGCACTCTGGCAAACTGCCTCTTTAAATTATATATTTTTTTTAATCTGGAAAAGGGGAAAGTCAATTTCATTCTTGCTTGTTATTCTTAGGATTTAGTGCCTCGGTAGTACCCGCGTCCACAATGAACTATTCACATTTTGCAGGCATTGGCCAATTCATTTGAACAAATGCAAAATACACCTGCTGTAATGTGAAAGGTCTTTTAATCACACCACAGGATGTGTTTTTACCTTGAATTGGGGGTGAAAATTCATAACAGAGGAACAATTCCACTTTTCTCCCTGCCATGAGATTTGCTGGATTTGTAGACATGAATATTGCACAGGCAGCCTCTGAATTGAAAGGCACACAGCTGTAGAAGGGGCCCCCTCTGCATTTAGGAGACCTCTTTGCTTTTGCAACTGAGTAAAGATAAGGGGAGCCTTTCTAAAATGTTTGTTTTGGAGGGTCCAGAATTTGCACTCACGTTGCTGTCTGAAGGAGAAAATACATTTAAGAGCTTCAAGACCACTGCTGCTTGAAGCTGGCACAGCCAGAGTTTCTCATTTTTTTTTATCATTGTTCTTCTAGATTTAATACTAAGTGTAGGAATGGGAAAGTCAAACTTAAAGGATTTTGAAGTAAGAATTAGTCTCTCCCAAAAATGAGGGTACCCTCTTCCAGCTCTGCCTCACCATGTTTCAAAAGCCCATCTCAAATGCTTCCTCCTTCAGGAAGCTTCCCCTGATCATATTAGCTGGAAAGTTCTCTTCTTCCTATAAACTATTCAGCACCGGTGCTCAGATTTGCTTTCTTACAGGTAATGGTCACAATCTAGGTCCCAATTATACATTCTTTGCACCATTCTTATAATAATAACCCACATTTATATATTGGTTCCCACAGAGTTTTAATAGTGGTGCCTTAGCACTTAACACAGAACCTGGGACATTGTCACCATTTAATGAATATTTGTTGACTATTTAGGGAAGTAAGGGATTTTACAGGTCATCTAATATCATCCTTTAATTTTACAGATGAGGAAACAAAGATAAAGGGAATAAATAACTTTCAAAAAATTGCCCCTTATTAATATGCTGGGAATTAAGCACTTTCTAATATTATGTCATTTCCCCCCCCTCACAACAGCTCTGGAAGGTAGGTACTATTTATTATCCTCATTTTGTAGATGAGGAAACTGAGGCAGCCAGAAGATAAGGTTCTTATAGCTAGTAAGCCTTGGGGGACCAGATTTGAATTTAGGGGTTCCTGATTCCAAGTCCAGTTCAATCCAGGTACGTGGTATCAAAAAGGTAGTAAAGTGGCACAGGTATAACTCAAATCAGTCATCTTAATACAAGTCCTCTTCCCAACACACTACATAATATCCTCAGTTAAGCATCATAACACAAAGGTATGGAGTGTGAGCATTATCATCTTCATTTTGCTGATGAGTTCCAAGAGGTCAAATAAATGGTTTAACGTCATATAGAAATAGCAGAATCAGGACTCTGATTCAGCACTTCTGACCTCAAATGCTGGACTTTTTCTGCTATGTAGCCTCTGGAATTTATTATATATTTCTTCAACTTCCTAAAGAACAGAGGGTATATTTTACATGCCCTCATAACTCCATAGCACATAGTAAATATTCTTTAGACATTTATTTAATGGACTTCTATACTACCTTTGTAACAATGGTAGTTCTTTCACTATGATCCTGTGATCTCTCTAGGCTTTGGTTTCTTCATCTAAAAAGGAGGACTTTGGACTAGGTGGTCTATGAAGTCCCTTCTAGCTCTAATGCCATGATCCTGTCATCCTATGAAGGACTCTTTGAGTAAGATTTAAATCAGGATCTGAGATACATGTGGAAATTTTACACTACGACCAATCCCAGAAATAGTTGTGAAACTCATAAAACATGTAGGTAAATGTGGAGAATGGGGATGATAAGAAAACTTCTCATCTTTAGTCTCAGGATACACAAATAACACAAATAACACCTTCCAATGACAATGACCTGAATTATTCAATAAAGAGAATGTTGTGGTCATCATACATCTAAAAATTAGCAAGGTATTTGGCAAACATTCATGTGTTCCCCTAGTATCTAAGATGAGAGTATTGTTAAGTGATTTCGGAATTGTTCACTTTGAACCAAAAAGCATGCATTAGTGAAGTTAATGTCAATGACAATGGATTGTCCAGACTTAAGAGCTGGAAGGGTCTTTAGAGGTCCTCTAATTCAACCTAATCCTTTTACAGATGAAGAAACTGAGGCCTGGAGAGGTTAAGTGATTTGCTCAGGTCACACAGTAATAGATTGAGGATTTGAATTCATGACCTCTGACTCCAGTACTGTTGTTCTATGCATTGTATGTCATGATTAGGACTCTAGAAATGTGCCCCAAAGTTCTATTGTCTTTATCTTGAATTTGGTCAATAATTTTTCCATTGACTTATTGCAAAGCAAGATAGTTTGAAATTATAGCATTAGAATTAAAAAAATAAGAGACTAGGATTCAATAGGCTGAGGCAAAAAAACAAACCATGAAGTATAATAGGTATGAAAAAGTAAACTCCTTTATTTGAATTAAAACTCTCAGATGTGACTACAGTTTACAGGAAAGACCTGAGAGTTTTTATGTACTATCACAAGTTCAATATGTGTTAGCAGAACACTATAAAAGCCAAACAGCAAATGTGATATTAAACTGCCTTAATGGAAATATAATGTCCAGAACGAAGGAGATGATAGTTCTAGTGTATTCTGGTCTAGTCCGACTATGCCTGGAATATTGTGTTCAGTCCTGTGTGCCCCATTTTAGAAGGGTTGTTACCAAGACCTTTATCAAGTTCAAGGCTAGTAGGACAGTTCTTAGCCCAGTGCCTCTCACAAAGAAAGCACTTAGCCAATGCCTATTGACTGACTGAATGAATAAATGAATGAATGGATGAATGATGAGCAACCTAGAAACCATATCATATAAAGAGCTTAAGAATATTTAGTGTGGAAAAGGAAAGATTTAGAGAAGCCATGAAACTGTATTTAAAATCTAAAGATGTGTCATGTAGAAGAGGAATTATATATGATCTATGTGACCCAAAGGTGGAACTAATAGTTTAGAGTAAGACATTGCCTCCTGTTTCATATATATTTTAATTTGATTTTTATCGACAGTAATGTTATAATCAAATGATTTAAAATGAAAACAACCACAACTAAAATAGCAGTAGGAAAGAAGAAATTCAGAGTGTTTCATTTGACTAATTCACTTGAGATATCAAGCTTTCACCCAATTATATATGCAATTTGATTTATTATAAAATAAATATTTAGCATACTATAGGGTCCTTTATTGTGCCTTGCTCCTTATTACATTCTGCATTGTTACCTCCCTTATGGAGCCCTGTCTTTGAATGCAGTCTGTAAATGCTTTTGGACATCCTTGATGAGGGCTGAAGTTGTCAGGAAGAAGACTTCATGAAGGAAGCAGAATCTGAGCAAACACTTGAAAGATGACTAAGATTTCGATGGTTAAATAAAAAGAAAGAGAGAAAGTAGTCCAAGCAAGGGAAATCACCTGATTATGAAAGGATAAAAATGTGACTCATCATGGTGTTTTTGTGGATAGTATGAGGAGTCTAGACTAATTAGGGTGAAGAAAAATAATTGCTTCCCAATAAGCATGGTATAATGCGAAAGTCTTGGAATGAGAAGATCTGGCTTCAAGATCTGAGCCTGAAATTTTTTAATTTTGTGACTCTAGACAAGTCACTGAAGCTATCTCAATCTCAGTTCCCTAATCTAAAAGTATATGTATACAATACTTGAACTATCTCCCTAAAAAGAATTATAATGATAGCATTTATAAGACAGTTGACTTCTGATTGCCAAGATGGTGGAGCAAGAAACACTCAGAGCTCACCAACCACCCTCCAAATAACAACAGAAGAACAAAAACTCTTCAAAATGAATCTTAGAGTGGCAAAACCAATAGAAGAAAGAGTGGAGCAGGGTTCTGGCCCAAAACAATGTGGAGAGACAGCAAAGAAGACTCATCTTGTTAGGGTAGGAAGAGAGAGTGCTGAACAAGCCTCAGCAGAACTCTGACATGATACAATGCAAGAAGTAAGGGAAAGAACATAACCGATTTATACCAGCCTCCGCAGGGCAAGAGCAGAAACCAACACAATTCAGAACAGGCAACCGAGGGAGGAAAATGGCCCTGCATAATCGAGCCATAATAGAGGCTGGACTTGATCTAGTGTGGTCAGCAATGAGAGAGCTCAGCCCAACAAAGTCCAGCCTCCCAGAATTGGGCAGAACCCAACTTGACCAAGCATAAACAGCTGAAACTGAATTGAACCAAACCTCCACACAGCAGACCAATCCAACTGCCTCTACTGAATGTATAGTCTGGGTCCCAGACAGCTGAGTTCACCCCAGGCACAATACAAGCATGGGACAGTACTCCCTCAGCCACAGGGATGGAGCTAAGCTTCAACTTATAGACAAAATAAAGGGAAAAATAACCCCTAAAATGAGCAAAGTACAGAAGAAAACCTAATGATAAAAGATATTTTCAGCAACAAAGATTAGCAAATGCAGGCTCAGAAGAGGTCAGCAATACAAAATGAAAATGTGTGAAGCCTCAAAGAAAAATGTGAAAAGATGTCAAGCTCAAAATGAACTTCTGAATGAGCTCCAAAATGGATGAAAAAAAACAAATAATAAGAAAAAATAGAAAAGAATGTGAAGAAAATCAACAAAAAATTAATGAGGAAAATAGTTTCCTTATAAAGGAAATACAGTACTTCAATCAAGAAAAAAAATCTCTCTAAGAAAGGAAATACAAAACCTCACAGAAGAAAATTGATCCCTAAAAATTAGAATTTGACAAATGGAAGCTAATGACTTCCTAAAACAGCAAGAAACAATAAAACAAATTCAAAATATTTTTTAAAATAGAAAAAAATCTCAAATTTTTCACTAGAAAAACAGCTGGCCTAGAAAAATAGAGACAGTAGAGATAATCTAAAAGTCACTGGATTGCCTTGAAGCCATGATCAGAAAAAGAACCTGGACACCACATTGCAAGAAATTATCGGGAAAAACTGTCCTGATGTTCTTGAATAAGACACAAAAATTGAAATTGAAATAATCTACCAATTACTTAATGAAAGAAACCCCAAATTTTAAAATCCTGGAACTATTGTAGCCAAATTCCCAAACTCCAAAACCCAGAATAAAATACTACAAGCATCCAGGAAAAAAACACAATTTAAATATAGTAGAACCCCAATCAGGATTACATAGGACTTTCTGCACTAAAGAATCAGAAAGTGTGGAATATTCTGCAAGGAAAGGAATCTATACCTACAACTGAAAATTACTTACCCGATGAAACAGCATTAGGCTCCAATGGAAGAAATGGATATTTAATAAAATAGAGAACTTCCAGGCATTTTGATGAAATGACTAGAGCTAAAAATAAAATTCAATGAACAAATTAAATTAGAATGAAGAAAAACAGAAAAAATAAACAGAAAAAATGCAAGGGATCAAACTAATCACATCCCTGCATCTTAGTAATAGTGGTTGTGGTGGTGGTGGTAGTATGGTGACAGAGAAGGTAGGATTAGACATATAACTTGGCTCCTACATTATCACTTTGTCCTAATGAATGGAAGCAAAGATTTTTTTCAATTTCCTTTAATCTAATTTTCATCAAGAATTTAATTTTTGATTGCCATTTTGTTGGCCAAGAAGAAAATTTGTACTTTCTACACCAAGGAGTAACCTAGATTCCATTAATCATTGTGTTTAAAAATATATATTTTGATAACTATGTTTCAATATAATTGACTTCCTCTGAAATCCTATTTATTTGATTTTATGCATATAAAAACATTGTTGTCAGAAAAGATCCATCGGCTTTGTCATCCTGTAGAAAGGAAAAGGCTAAAAATCGTGTTCTACAAGAAGTGATGGGTTTCTGGCCACAGAGACAAAAGAAATAGTCAAGGCCACAAAGGTACATTCTGAGTAGACAGAAACCAATTCAGTAAAACATGAAGGCAAAGCAGACTAATGAATCTTTGGGTAGAGAAAACTTGGTTGCACCCAGTGAAGCTACGCGGTTCATAGGAAGTTAATCCTGCTCCAACAGTTGTACTAAGAACTTTGAAAATACCTTTTGCCAAAGAAGGGTATCAACATTTTAATCTACCTTACACTGATAAAAAAGAAAAACATAACAGGGAGGAGGCGGGGGGCCAGTTTTCTTGGAAGCACAGAGCGAAGAAACAAAATGCTCTTTGTTTGGAGAAATATTGCACCTGCAGTAAATTTGTGGCTGACATCCTTTAGTAGAAATTTGATTTTTCCCCCATTCCCCAGCCCCTTATTATTTTCAACACTAAGGAATGTGAAGCATGCAAGCTGTCCTCCTTGTCACTGACAAATTTCTTTCAACTGTGAAAGAGAATAGGGCTTCCTCACCTCAGCTACCATCAGCGACTCAGCTCAGCAATGCACCTGCACCTGGTAACACTAGCCTATCCTTTGCTGAGTTTCATACTTGTTTGACAGACTTGAGAGATCAATTTCCTGCCTAGCTGGGCCTCAGAGCGGGGTCCTGTTCTGACAAGGAAGGTCTCTTTTAAAATATACCTGACTTTCGAAGGGAAAAACTCAGAGGGAAAACCTGGAGATTTGCTAGAAGGGCTGGCTATCAGTATCAGGGAGGCAGGGTTTCTAGCTCTAGATAGGCACAATGGCTTTTGTTTTTACCTCACTGAAAACTCAAAGTGTGCCACCGTGAATTGGTTCCACTATTCTACTTGCCTATGAGAAGTGTGTGTGTGTGTGTGTGTGTGTGTGTGTGTGTGTGTGTGTGTGTGAG
>NC_058132.1:552950549-553081141 GCF_016433145.1 Gracilinanus agilis | reverse complement strand
GTGTGTGTGTGTGTGTGTGTGTGTGTGTGTGTGTGTGTGTGTGTGTGTGTGTGCCAGCACGGAGGGGTAGAGTGAGGAGGAGTGGTATTTGGGAGGAGACTAGTAAAGAATATTGATTTATGTACTGATTTTACTTGTGTGGTTATGAAAGGAGTAAACATCTTTTATGGGGCTAGTAAGATTTTGGTACTTATTTACAGAGTTGTAAAACTGGAAATCAGTCTTCTCACCTCTTTTCTTGTGGCTCCCCAGGGTGGAACATTACTTGCTTCCATTGCCCTGGGCTACCTTACCCTTGATCCAGAGGTTAAAAAATGAGTCTGGATATAGGAGAAAGAAACAAACAAAGAGAAGGAAGGAAGGAACAAGAGAATGAAGGAAAAAGAGAGAGAAAAAGAAAGTGGGATAAGGAGAGAGAAAACAGAGAATGAGAGAGAGAAAGAGAGAAGAGAGGAGAGAGGAGAGAGAGAGAAAGAGAGAGAAGAAGAAGAAGAAGAAGAAGAAGAAGAAGAAGAAGAAGAAGAAGAAGAAGAAGAAGAAGAAGAAGAAGAAGAAGAAGAAGAAGAAGAAGCAGAAGAAGGAGAAGAAGGAGAAGAAGGAGAAGAAGGAGAAGAAGGAGAAGAAGAAGAAGAAGGAGGAGGAGGAGGAGGAGGAGGAGGAGGAGGAGGAGGAGGAGGAGGAGGAGGAGGAGGAAAGAGGAAAAGAAAGGGGAAAAGTGGTTAAAACTTTTAAACTTTAGCAGTGGTGATTTCATGAAACTAGGTTTGGGAAAAGATAGTTCCCAAAGGCAAAGATACACCCACATGAAGCACTAAATTAAAAAACATCCCTCAGGCCATCAGCTCATCCCATCTAGTCATTAATTCTCAGGAAATACCAAGCTCTTCAATCATTATTTGTTTAAAGAATACCTAAAAAGCATTTTTTTGTAACTGCAAATGTACCATAAGCTATGTTTTTTAGAAGAAAGCAAAAGCAAAATGTAATCTTTGCGGAATTTTAATCTTCAAACTAAGATGACACAATTTTTAAAAACTCAACTTTATTTTATTTCCTGTTCTGAATTCTCTTCTTTTCACTGTCCCTTCTCTGTCCATTGAGAAGGGGGGGGGGGGAAGAAAACCTATTACATATGTTTAGTCAAGCAAAACAAATTCCCACATTTACCACATTAAAAAAAAAAAGAAAGGAGAATCTGCTTCAAATCTGCATTCTGAATCCAATATACCTCTCCATTTGTAGATGGAAAACATGATTATCATAAGTCCTTTAGAATTATTGTTGGTCATTGTGTTGTTCAGAATTTCAAAGTCTTATTTATCTTTGCAATACTGATGTTATGTTTTTCTCTTAGTTCTTCTCAACTTACAAGTTAAAAATCTTCCCAGACTTTTCTGAAATCATCTCCATTATTATGTATTATAACCTAGTAGTATTACATCACCTTCATATGCCTTAACTTGTTCAGTCATTTTCAAATTATGGTATTCCATTAGTTTCTAATTCTTGCCACCTCAAAATTTACTACTATAAATATTTGTTTATATATGAGTTATTTTCCTTTTTTGGGGGCTTTTTGGGGCATTGATCTGTTTGGGATATTAGCAGTATTATGGGTCAAAGTGTACACACAATTTTAATAGCTTTTTTTGAGAACAATTCCAAATTGCTTTACAGAATGGCTAGACTAGTCAACAGCTCCACCAAAAAATTAAAGTACCTGTTTTCCCAAATCCCCTCCATTGTTCATCATTTTCCATTTTTTGTCAACTTTACCAATCTGATAGGAATGAGGTAGTGCTTCAGAGTTGTTTAATATGCATTTCTCTAATAGTCATTTAGAACATTTCTCCTCATGGATATTGATAAACCAAATTTCTTCCTCTGAAAATTGACTACCCTCAGCCTTTGACCATTTATCAACTAAAGAATGGTCGTCTTATACATTTTATTCAGTTCTCCACTTAACTTAGAAACAAGACCTTTATCAAAGAAACTTGTTGCAAATATTTTTACATTAATTTCTTTCTTCTATTTTAATTTTAGCTGCATGGCTTTTTTATGTAAAACCTTTTTGAATTTGTAGTTTAAATTGTCCACTTTCTCTCCTTTGAACTTCTCTATTTCTTTGTTGGGCATGAACTCTTCCCCTATCCAGAGATCTCAAAGATAATTTATTTTTTATACCTCTAATTTGCCTCTGATGCTATTCTTTTTAAGATGACACAATTATGAAGGTGATTTTTTAATAAGAGGCTTTATTTTCATTTGATTGATTAAGATGTCACATAAAACCTCACAGCTGTAAAGGACCATGCAAGAAATCAACCCAATCACCTGAAAACATAGGAAGACTTATATGAACTGATGCAAAGTGAAGTGAGCAGAAGCAGGAGAAATTGTACAAAGTAATAGCAATATTGTAAGGATGATCAACTATGAAAGATTTAACTATTCTGATCAAGAAAATGATCCAAGATAATTCCAAAGGAATCATTGTTAAAAATGTTTTCCACCTTCAAAGAGAGAATTAGTAAACTCTGCGTCTTTTTTAAAGCCCATAGCTATATATACATTTTTACTTTATTTTTATTATGTATATATGCATTTTAATTTGCAATATGGCTAATATGTAAATTTTAGCTTCACATGTCTAACTGATATGATTTTGCTTGCCTTTTCAATGGTTGGGGAGGGAACGGGAGGATAGAATTTGGAACTCAATGTTTTTTAGAAATAATTTTTAAAATTAAATATAATTGATAAATAGTTAATGAAATAAATAAAAATATATATTTAAAATATAATTCCTTCCATGATATCCCTGAAAGATGGTAGCTAGGTTATACTTAAAAAACACATCTACTATTGGAGAACTAAAGACATTGCAAGACAATCCTTTTCATTTTTTGTTTCCATTTTTTAACAATTTTAATACATACAGAACCAAAGAATCTAAGAGCTATACATCAGCTATACATCACAAGGAATACAGTATAATCTGTGCCCAAATAAGAATCTTCTCTACATTATCTCTTTTTTTTTAAACCCTTACCTTCCATCCTGGAGTCAATATTTTGTATTGACTCCAAGGCAGAAGAGTGGTAAGGGTAGGCAATGGGGGTTAAGTGACTTGCACAGGGTCACACAGCGGGGAAGTGTCTGAGGCCAGATATGAACCTGGGAGCTCCCATCTCTAGGCTTGGCTCTTAATCCACTGAGCTACCCAGCTACTCCCTCTACATTATCTCTAATGCATTGTCAGGCCCACCTGAAGATCTTCAGTGAATCATTCAACATTCATAGAAGCTGCATTTATTATGTATGTATGCCTAGTATGTGCCAGGCAATCGGGATAAAAAGACAAAAATGAGAAAGTCCATACCTCTAGGAATTTTTATTAATCTCTAGGAATTTACACTATTGTCAGAAATAGCATATACAGATACAAATTTAACTACTCCTTGTGAGAGTCCATTCCAATTTGGGTTAGTTTTAATTGTTAACTAGATGTGGCTAGTGATGCTAATTCCCACTGATTGCTCCTAGTTTTTTTGCCCACTGAAAGTGAAGAGTGAATCTAAGTTCTCTTGCACATGATACCTACTTAGCTACTTGAAGATAGCTATCATATCTTCCAAAAACTTTTCTTTGCCAGCTAAGCATCTCAATTCTTTTAACCTTTAGGCTTATATGGTATGACCTCCAGTTCTCCAACCACTTCGTTTCCTTGCTTTGGACAACTTCCAATTTGTAAATACAAGTATACTTTTTCAAATGTAGTGCCCAGAATGGAACAAAATATTTCAAAATAATTCTGATAGAGTACAGTGAGACAATTCAGTATTCCTCGTTTGTGGTACTATATATACCTCTTTATTGCAGCCTAAGAATTTTTTAGCTTTTTTGGTTTGAAAATTTGAAAATCATGCTCTTAATTAATGAATCAAGAAACATTTATTAAGCACCTTCTATATTCTAGGCACTGTGTTGTACACTGAGGCTACAAAGACAAAAACAATTGAGTCTTTGCCTTCAAGAAACTTACATATCTATCTATGCTTTTCTCCTAGTCACTGACACAAATGATGAGAATAATTAGATAGTACAGCTATATGGATTCCTAATTGCCTCAGTGACTAGACCAAAGGAATAGTAATTAATGGATTTATGACAACTTGGAAGACATATTCATGTCAACTCTAAAGGATCTTCTCTTAGAACTCTGCTTCTTGATATTTAATCTTTAATTTGAATGAAGGCAATAGATGCCATATAGAATGTATAGCTAGGAAGTATGGCTGACAGATGAAGTGACATAGTCAAGATTTCAAAATACTTTGACAAAGTAGGAGAATGGCTAAAACCTAAAAAAATTTAGTAGGGATCAATAAGTTCAGAGCATCAACTGTATAAATAGAATAATTGGGAGTTAAGATACTAGGTTATTTTTTAAATGATCTGGGAATTTTAGTAGATTACAAGCCATCACTCCATAAAGTCTAAAGTGATCTTAAGCAGCCAGAGTACAAGAGAGATGGTCATACTGAACTCTAATTTGATTAAAGCATATTTCAAATTTTAGGCAAAACTAGAATACATTCAGAGGAGAGTGATAAATATGCATTGGAGACCACCTTATATGAGGATCATTTAGAGGAATTAAGAATGTATTACGCTAAAGTAGAGAAATAAATTGTCTTCAAGTTTTTGAAAGATTGTCATGGAAAAAAAGAATTTAGACCTACTCTGTTTATCCACAGAGGTTGGAACTAGGAGTGGACATTTCAGAGAAGTATATTTTAGTTTGATGCAATAAAATTTCCAATGAAATGGAACTGACAAAATGAAAAGATATGATCTCAGGAGCTAGCAAGCTCTCTTTAACTAGAGTTCTTCAATTGGACATTGGATGAACAATTTTCAAGGATAATATAAGCAAATCCCTGTGCACATATACATGAGACCAGATGTACTCTGAAGTCCATTCTATCTCTAAACTAATGTACAAGGTGATAGATGAGTGAATGGTTAATAGAAAAGAAACATCACCAAGTAGAGATAGGAACAAATTGATTTTAGGTATGAGATATAGCATATGCAGAGCCATAAAGGTTTGGGAAGACAACAGACTGAGATCAAGAACAATGTACAGTAGTAGTTCTGTTAAAGTTTAGAGTGAACAAAAAGGAGTACCATGCATTATCTATAAACATATGTTGGAGTCAAAATGTGGAATCCTTGGATGCCACATAAAAGAGTATGTAATTTATTCTGAAGACAATGAAGAACCCTTGAAAAGTTTTGTGTAAGGAATAATGTAATAAGACCAGTGTGTTGAAAAGATTATTGTGGAAGTGAAGTGACAGGAGAGGAGAGACTGGAAACAGGGAACATCAGTTAAGAAAGTGTTGCAATTTTCTGTAATTAAAAAAAGAAATTTAAATTAGGGTTGAAACAGTAGCAATGGAAATTTCAGAGGTCTAATTGACAGAACTTGACAATTAATTTGGAAATGGAGAAAGATGGGAGACCCAAAAATGATTTTGAGGTTTTTAGATTAGGTAATAAGGTAATAATATGGGTGGGTTTTGGAGGAAGGAAGATGTGTACACTGTCAAGCTGGCAGCTGGAAACCATGGCTTGGCATTCAAAGAGAGAGTTATCTAGATCTTTAAGTTATCAACAAGGAGATGATAGTTGAAGTCAAGTGAGAAGATGAAATTATCAAGGGAAAATGCAAAATTGTTTGAAACTATTATATTAATTTTATTAAAATAATATGGAGACACCACCTCACATCTATCAGACTGGCCAATATGACGGAAAAGGAAAATTATAAATGTAGGAAGGGATGTGAGAAAATTGGGACACTAATTCTCTATGGGTGGAAATGTGATCTGACCCAACCAATTTGTTACTATGCCTAAAGGGCTATAAAACTGTGCATACCCTTTGACACAGTAATACCACTACTGAGTTTATAGTGATTAAAGAGGTTGTTGTTTTGTTTGTTTGTTTCTTTTGTTTTTTGTTTTTAGGGAAGGGCAGGTACATGACTCAGTGGATTGAGAGCCAGACCTACAGAAAGGAGGTCCTAGGTTCAGATCAGGCCTCAGAAATTTCCTAGATGTATGACCCTGAGCATGTCACTTAACTCCTAATGCCTCACCTTTACCACTCTATGCTTTGGAACCAATACACAATACTAATTCTAGAAGAAAAAGAAAAAGAAAAAGGACCTATTCATGTAAAAATATTTATGGCAACTCTTTTTACAGTAGCAAAGGATTGAAAATTGAGGAAATGTCCATCAACTGGGGAATGTTGTGATATATAATTATAATGGAATGCTATTCCATTATACTCATCCAGAAATGATGAGCAGAATGATTTCAGAAAAACCTAGAAAGACTTAAATGAATCTTCCTGATGTAAAGTGAAGTGAGCATAACAATAATACCATACATAATGACAGCAATATTGTATGATGAACAATTATAAATGACCTAGCTGTTAGCAATAACATGATCCAAGATAATCTAAGACTCACAGTGAAAAATAGCATCTGCCTCCAGAGAAAGAACTGATAGAATCTGAATACAGATCAAAATGTAATATTTCTCTTTCTTCTTTTTTTGGTTTGTGATCTCTTCTACAAAATGACTAATATGGAAAAATGGTTTATATGATTACACATATAAAATCTATTTCAGATTTATTACCATCTCAGAGGAGGGGCAGAAAAGAGTAGAAGAGACTTTGGAACTCAAAATTTTTTTAAATAAATTTTAAAAATTGTTTCCACTTTTGGGGAAATAGATATTTTTTAAATTATTATGCTAATTTCAGAAAATATAACAGGATTTTCAGTCTGTATTTGTCCAAATTACTGAAATCTAATTAGTTAGACTATTGACCCTAAAATGTAAGACAAGGACAGCAAATTTTGATTACTCGCTGCCATGATATAATGAGTATGTGGTTTATTTCTAGGATTTTGCAGCTATTGTTCATTGCTTTGCTTTCCTACCCCCCTTACCCTTTTGTCGACTTAATTTTAAGAGAATTAATGAATGTATTAAATGAATGCTACTTTAAAAACAAAGAAAGCACTGAAAAATAAAATCTATAAAAGAGCTGGTTTACCAAAAGAATCCGGGTCTCCTGAGTTTCATTATTATTACATTATTTACTCTAATCATTAAGCTATATTTTCCCCAAATGCATTTCCTTGGAGCTTAACAGGCACAAGGATATTCTATTTATTCTTTAAGCAATAAAACACTGGAAAATAATTGTAAAACAACCCTTTTTAACACTTCAGTAACATTTTTATTATTTAAATCATTCCAGTAACTGACATTCCAAAATATTAATTTCTTTATAGTATAGGATGCTTTTACATGCTGCTACTTCTGTGTATTATTTCTATAAATTTAGATAAATATCAACCAAAGTCTTTAAAAGCTCTTAAAAATTCAGGAGTGAGAAACTATTTCATTATTTATAAAAAGCAGGATTTTCTTATGTAAATTTTGAAAATAGCTTTCAATTACATACAACATACCAGGAAAACTGTCACCAGGATAGCACATATTTCAAGAATCTGATGAGACAGCAGACCTTGAGTTTCATTCTCTTGTTTCAATGATGTTATCAGAACTCCTAAGTGTAGCTAGTAGTCTATAGCTATCCTTGTTGGACTAAATAAAAGTATATCCTTTACCTCACCTCTCTAGAATTTTAATACCTGAAAAAAATTAGTCTCTTCAATTTAAATGTAAGAGAATAGCTAAATGAGATTGCTTCCATTCTCATTCAAGGTAAGAAACCCATCCATGGGATAGGTTTGGGGAAGTAGGGATATTGGTGGTGGCAAGTAGACAGTGGGGTTGGTTTCTAAATGTAAGTATATGTTGTCCTTGAAAGGACAGAATCTTCAAGATGAACTTGGGGACATTACAAATATGTTCTTCCTGTCTAAATTCTTGAAGTATAACCATTTCCTGTTATGAAAAGTACATAAGAGACAGAAGGCTAACTTTGTGGTCAGAAACACCTTCATTTCTTGGAAATGGCAGTTAATGACTTCAGTTTTAAGGCAGAGTGGCTTAAAATATCATGGTAGCATTGGTATCCATTAGGAATTTGGAAGGAGGACAACGTTTATAGGGAGATAATGAGTTTTGCTCACTGCTCATTTGCTCAACCTAATGTAGAATTTGAGAGATGCTGAGTTCATTTAGGTAAAGAGACATCAGATTTTTACCCTAGAAATCATTAATAACTTAAAAGATCAGCTTCAGTAGCATTTTGGAGTCAGAAGCTATAGTGTAAAGTGATTAAGAATGAAGAGATATGTAGAAAGTTAGAGACAGTAATAAGCATTAACTAGGAGTTTAGCAAGAACAAGGAAGAGATAATAGGGTAACATCTTTAGAAGATGGGATGGTTAAGGAAACTTCTGTTTCTTCAAAATCTTTTTTTTTCTTTTTATCATAGGGAAGATAATCATTTTTATACGTAGTGGATGCTGTGGGTAGAACATTCTATAAAAACACTAGAGCCATTGTCAAGGCCATGGGTGTAACATAAACAAATGTTAATAACAAAGCTTAAAACAACCTTTTGGTGGATATTGCCATTATTGTTATCCACATTCTACAGATGAGGAAACTGAGACTTCAGGAAGTTCTCATTCACCTGAGAGTGCAGCAGACTTGACTCTGAAAGTGAATTTGAGCCAAGGAGTAATTGAGAGGTTGTAGAATCTCAGGGGCCTCCAGCAGATCCCCAAAATAGCCTTCTCATCAGTGGAATTTACATCTTGGACATCTTTAAGAATACCATCTGGCTTGTATGGGTTAGATGAAATTCTGCCAGGAGGCAAGGGGCCAAACTACATGACCTCTTGAGGTCTTTTCTAACTCTTTGATAGTATGAGTCAAAGATTCCAGGCTCATCAGATGGAAAATATGCATAGGCTACAGAATTATGAGAGTTTTCATTATCATTTAAATAATGGGTGTTACTTGAACATTCTTTTCCAATAGCAAAGTCTCTGAACATATCTAAAAAGTTATTTTCAGTTGAAGTTTCTCTCATCAGATTAGTTAATACAACTTAGTATCTAAAATAATTAACCCATGTTCTGTGTTCAGCTTTTGTCCTTGACAAGCTGTGCCAGTCACTTGACCTTGTTTAGTCTCAGTTTCCTCATCTGTAAAATTTGGGGTCAAGACAATCTTTAAGTCCCTTCCAGTCCTAACATTCCATAATTCTACTGAATTCTATAAGC
Source organism: Gracilinanus agilis (assembly GCF_016433145.1). Taxonomy (NCBI): domain Eukaryota; kingdom Metazoa; phylum Chordata; class Mammalia; order Didelphimorphia; family Didelphidae; genus Gracilinanus; species Gracilinanus agilis. The sequence goes on along the minus strand of NC_058132.1, from coordinate 553,071,840 downwards.
ACTTAAAAAACCTTTCATGTGTGGTACTTTGTGTTATGCCACTGTGGGAGATGGAAAATTTAGTTAAGACATAATCCCCATCCCTATGAAATTTATAGTCTAATAGAGATAAAAAGGACAAACAGACAGCTATATTTCATAGCAAGCACACTAGGGAAATATTAGACAAAGGGCTCCATGAAGTTGAGGGGAAAGGTCATTCCTGATTTTTTTTTTTGGTAAGGCCCTATGGAAGAAATGGCATTAGAGTCCGGTTTTAAAGACAAGGTAGGAACATAACAACTAGAGTAGGGTAAAAGGAAAGATGAACATTCAAAGATAAGGAATAGCATTAATCAATAAAAAATGTTTGTGTCCCAAATGGGTAAGGCACTGGAATAGGCATAGGGAAAATTAATACTGGAAAAAGAAGATAAAACCTTCATGTAGATTATGGGAAAGACAACCATAGAAATCAAAGAGGGATTCAAGATAAAAGTTTATGCACAAAGTTGGAAAAGCATAGACCACATCCTGGAGCAGTAGTAACCAGTCTAGTTTGACCAAGGGCACAAGGTGCTAAAGGGAGTAATATGAGATGAGGCTGATTCTGTGCATTTTGCAAAATGCATGTACATTCTCTTTGGAGAAGGGCAGATTTTATTGATTTCCTCATCAGTTTGTGTTCTACTTTTTCTTTTGGCAGGCAATCAAGAATCTTGGCGACATTATCAGGTAAAAAAATACCACTTTTCACTTCAAGACAGGTCACATTCTAGTTCTTTATTATATCTTTTTTTTCCAAATAACTTCATACTAGAATGAGAAAAAATGCATTTGCATAGAAACTAAGTATAAGACAAATATGTTTGTTAATATGTGGATATTGTTAAGGGAAGGGAAGTTCCAACTATTAAGAAGTGAACAAATAACAGCCAACTATATTTATATTCAGGAGAATGCTTTTGATATTTTCATGGTTATAAAAATACATATTTACATGTGAACATAGCAAGTAAATTACTCCTTAATAGGATAAAATTGTTTCTTGATAATAAAAATATTGGAATCTCTTGATGAACATATATGTAATACAATCAATCACTGAAATTAAGTTGACAAAAGATACACAGAATGAACACTTGCTTATTAAAGCTGCCAATTTCAGCAATATTTATCCTGAAAGACTAAGTTAAATGTTTCAAAAATAGTCATATGAATTTATTCACTGATCTCATGACTAAATCACAGCATTTTAAAATTGGAAAGGATTGATGTAGATCGGGGACTTTAAGAGGTTCTACTGCTTCCTCCTTGTGTGAGTTAGAATAGATAGTTTCTCTGTGCATTGACTTCTTTCCCTGTCTTGGACAAAATGAAGGAGATCAGTCAGCTGACCTCAGAGATTTCTTACAGTTTTACATCTATGATTTTAGATCTCTGTGTGACACAATATTTCAAAGTAATGTGGTCATCCATTAAAGTCAGAGGTATGTGCATCTTTTTTTTCCTCTGCTATAGTAAGCATTAGGACTTTAGCATCTGGTGAGAAGTGGAGACTTATGGGAATCCATACTGAGTATTGGATTACTGCTTTTTATAAAACATTCTTTGGGATACTATCTAGTACTAGGGTTTGCCAAAAGGCCATGTTGTCTCACTGCATGGTGTCTAAAAGTTACAACCGAAGTCAGTCATATCCTTGGACTTTCAGGATGTGAGACAGTTCTGTAAAGAAAAAAAATACAAGATGTATAATATTATCAAATGACAAACCAAAAAAACCTCCAACAACCTAAGGTTTTAAAAAAATTCTTCCAATGTCCCTTTAAGTGGGTCAAAGATCATAGCTTTTTTTTTAAGACCAGAGGAAATGCTAAAATAGTCTCAACCCATTTCTTAAATTAGAATCAAACAAAAGCACAAATGTAGTCATTGTAAAAGGAATAGAAGAGGAATTCCACAGATACCCAAATTATTCCTTACAAAGTTTACCACAAGAACTACTCTTGTGGAAGAGTGAGAAATGGGTGGTTGGTTGTTAGACATATTGGTACATTAAAATGAGCTGGCACCAGAACAGCCACATTGAATTGGGTGGGGATAGTTCAACCCTCAAAGAGCTAAAATAACACATGAGAGGCCACACAAATTGATTATGGTTTGAGGGCCTTTATACTTTGTGGACAAGTATTATGAACCCTCAGGACTTGTGGCATTCCATCTCGAGCTGGTACAACAGTGAATCTTGCCTAACAGAGATGCTCTGAGAGTATTGTCTGAGGAATTAATCATATTCAGACCCTATAATATGAATTTAATTCCATAATCCATTCCATAAAACCATAATCCAATCTTAGAATGAACTAAGCTGCCACCATCTTGGAAATACTGTGGAAATAATATTTGAAAACAACAAATGCATAGGCAATAAAAGAAAACAGTTGATAATTTGTCTACCCTTGTGAGTATCTAGTCTTCCCAAATGACCACTGTGCAATTTATATCTTTGTTGTTACACCTGTGATTTTATCATCTTTATTACTATGTCATTGCCCATGGTGAGCACAAACAAGAAGTCTCCTTTTCTTTGATAGCCACAGCATAATCACAGGACCATCATCACCTCTGCATACTGAAGCGCTAACTACGGCATTCTCTAGTCAGTTGGAAGGTCTCTGAAGTCTGCTTGAGATTAGTCCTAAAAATAAACGTAAAGAAAAGGAATGTTTTATTTGCTCAGATATTAGGACCAGCTTGAGGCACAGACCATCTTGGCAGTCATTGTCAGACCTCCCTGGTGTCTGAAGAATTGCAAACTCCCTTCCAAATCCTTTCGGAAATTGCCAGTTTGATAGAATAACATCTCAGGAAACCACTCAAATTGAACATATTTGTTGTTTCATGTTCTGCCAGTCAAGTGCCAAAACAATGACAGGACATTGGAAAAGATCAGAGATCTGGGTGGGGGGGAAGGAGAATAGAAGCAGAGTTTACAGAGTCAGGGGTGCAGATAAGAACATTAAATGTATTCAAAACAGGAATTTGGGAGAATATCATGTTTTTGAGAAAGAAAAACAAAATATATCACGCATGACTACCTTTTTGATCACACAGTGCCCAGTGGGGTGATGGTCAGTGTATCTATTTAGCTCTACAATTTGAGCATTCAATTTGTGTTTCATTGGCATAATTGATTGTAAATGTTGTGAAATGAAAATTACATAATACAAATAGGGGCTTGATATGAAATTCTGTGTTAATGACAATCTCTTATGTTACTTTGCTCTATGTAGAATCTGAATCTAACATTTCTACCAGGAAACTTTTATTTATTGCATATGAATTTTAATTATATTTTTAAATTTTAATAATAAATAATTTTAATAATTGGGTTTCAAATAAATCATTTAACTTAGGGAATAAGCTATTTGTCTTTATTCTTCCAGACTTATGATTTCATTGGGTGAGGAAACTCCACTTATCAATAGATGAGAATTTTTTGTATAATTATCATCTTAAAGCTTAAATAGATTAGAAATTTTTGTATAATTATCATCTTAAAGCTTTTCCTGGAGCACTGAGAAGCTAAGGGGCATGTTCACAGTTATACTGCCAATATATGTCAGAAGTAGGACTTGAATTCAAAACTTCTTGAACCCTGAAGCTAGATGGTTCTTTATCCACACCAAACATCTCTAGTATCACCTATTATCATCCTTTTTGTTTTTAGAACTAATCAGCTCAAGCTGTATTCTTTAAGTCCTAGTAAGATGAGGCTTTTAAAAAATTTTCTAGCTTTTTCGAATATCTGCATTTCATAAAGCCCTGGAGGTGATTCATAATACTCTTGGAGCAGTTCATCATTGCAGGATCGGCATGGTAAAATGTTTCATGAGCTCCCATGCTAGCCATTTTTAAGAGCATGTGTCATAAATTCCCAGTTTGATTCCTTCTCTCTAGTTTTGGATGATTTCCTATTAAGCTAGAGGGTGAGTTTATAGAGTATTGTTGTTTTTTTATGAATTTAAACTTTTGATAGCACTTACCATCTTATTGCTTATGGTTACTAGAATTGTCAGTATTTTTTCATGTCTCATATTAGTTATTAGGGAAATCTTTCTATTTCATCTCTCATCAAGCATAAGATATTTGACCAAACACATGCTATTATTATTACAGTATTGTTCTGCATCATTTGCATGTTGAAAACATTTGATACTTATTAATAATGAATGCAGTCATTGGTCTTCTTTTCCCCCATCAGTTAAAAGACATTAACTTCCTTTCTAAAAAAGCTAAATTACATGTGTTTTGGCAGAAGCCTAACAGTGCAAACAAGACACACACCCCCCCATTTCCTATATAATTATAATGTTGTAGACATTAGGAGATGGAAATAGAGAGAACAAATCCACAAAACAAAAAGCTCAAAATAAATATGATTCAGTCATCCTTTGGACAATACCATTATTTGTAGCTAAATATAATGCATTTTCTTTCTTAACTGATTCCTTCCTTCCTCTCTGTCTCTGTCTCTGTCTCTGTCTCTGTCTGTCTGTCTCTCTCTCTCTCTCTCTCTCTCTCTCTCTCTCTCTCTCTCTCTCTCTCTCTCTCTCTTTCTCTCTCCTCTTTCTCTCTCTCTCTGTCTCTCTCCTCTTCTTTCCTTACTTTCTCTCTTTTCCTCCCTCCCTTCTTTCCTTCCTTCTGTCCTTCCTTCTTTCCTATCCTGCCAAAGGTTGGACATGCAGGGGCTACTCACTAGGTCTAATATCCTCCTATCAAATTGCACAGGAGGTTTGATTTACTTCATTTCCCACCTGGGTTGGTGTGCCTTATTGCTCTCTGCCCCCACTTATCATATTAACACCAAACTTAGCATGGATATCCAGTAGGCTTATCTATCTCCCATATTATGAGCACCTTGAGGGTATGGTCTCTATTTTTGCCTCATTCTTTATTTTCAATGCTTAGTTAACATGGTGACTGGTATCTAGTAGATATTTGATAATGCTCATTGTTTTGAATTATTTTGTGCCTTAAATCTGTTTGGGAGTCTGGTAGTACCTATGGAGAGATCTTTCTTAGAATAATTCTTAAAAATTTTTAAGGAAATGATAACTTTCAGTTAGAGACTAGAGGAAAAAAAATACTGTTTTTCCCCATCCATGTTCATGGATATCTTAAAATGTATTCATCAATTTCAGGTCAAGAATTATGGCTTATGGATTCTATTTTAATTTGCTACATTTTAGAGATTCTTTTGCAAGCTATTCCTGATTACTTCTGAATGTCAGTGGCACTAGATTTCTCCACTGTATATAGTGTACTCTCCCTCCAGTTATTCAGGAATATATTCAAGATAGTAGACGTAGAAATATGAGTTTGCTAACTTTTTCTTTTGTATCGATATGTTTTATATGTTCCTACTACTAAAATCCAAAGTCCTCCACAATTTTGTTCCAAACTACTTAGTTCAATTAAATTTGACAAACATGTATTATCATTTACTAAGGCATTAGGCTAGGTGCTGAGAATACAAACCTGGCCATTACAATTCCTATCCTCAATTCATTTACAATTTGATATTATCTTATTAAAACAATTTCCTTATGGAAACAAAGTATTTAGATAAATATAAGGATAAAGCATTGATACAAATATGATATGATATGATACAAGGTAGGGAAAAGGATAAGGAAATTGATAAGGAAAAAAGGGGGGACAACTTTATCTCACTATGCAGTCCAGTCATATAATCTGTTCTCTTTCCAAATCAGACAATCACTGTTACACAGATTTGTCTTACTTTCTTCCATCTATATAGTTTTGTTCCTACCAACTCTATACCTTTGTCCTGCACTTGAAAGGCCATCAGTTCCTCTACATCTGTCTGTTAAAATTCACCCCATCCTTTAACATCTACTTCTGTCAAGCCAGAAGCATTCTCAATAAAGGCATTGTATAAAGAGTGCCAGATGTGAAACCTGGGAGCCTGGATTCAAATCTTGAATCTGTTATTTATTACCTGTTTGACCACGAGCAAATCATAAAGGTTTTGTACTTCTTTGTCTATTTCTGTACCATAAAGGGAGGGGATTATATTAAATGACTTTGTTTGTCCTTTAGAAGTCTAAATCTATAATTCTTGTATACTGGTTAGTATTTCATATCTCTTGCATGAACCAGATGATTATTAGTGTTACCTGTCTTATCATCATCAACTATGCTAAAAAACTCCTCAAAGGCAAGGGGAATATCTTTGGAATACTCCACTCCCACCCCCAGTTCCTTGTACAATGTCTTACATGTAAAAGGTAAATGGAATTATATATCCCTAGCTATTTTATTATAACAATCTTGGAGTATCATGTAAGCCGTGTTCAAATGAAGCCTTATGTATGCCATAAACACATTTAGTGTTTTTCCATGTGTAACATTTATATTGGAGAGTTCCACCCTGAAGACCCATTGGGCAATTTCCCCTTTGGTTTCTATTTTCTGTTTATAACATTTCCTTTTTTTCATTACTTTTGAAAATGAGATAAATTTCTCTACAATAAAACTTAGGTGCAAGGAAAATTAATAAAGAAATCTATAGGAACTTGATTCATGTTAGAAAGAAATCAATTTCACTAAACATGAGTGTGTGTGTGTGTGTGTGTGTGTGTGTGTGTGTATAAACAGAGAACTCTTGAAAGGCTAAAATATTTATCTGGCATAAAAGCATAAAGTTGCTCCAATATCAAATCAACTTTTTTCCATGGATATTCTTTTATTACAATAATCTACCAAACCAAAAGAAGAAAATTTATAATTCATTTTTTTCAAATAACTGCTACTGTCACCACTGCTCACTGCTAATTCCAAACTAATTAGTGTCCATGGCCATTTTGAAAGACTTAAAGTCTCTAATCAATACATTGACCAGAAGATTCTAGAAGCTCCATGATGAAATGTGCTACCCCATCCACTAACACAGTGGTGATTGATTCAGAGTGCAAATTGAAATACATGTATGAAGGAATATTCTTTTACCAGACATTCTATTAAATGAGATCACATTTGGTATGACTGTCAAAATCAATTAGTATATATTAAGAAACTCTATGTAGATAGTGATAGCATTAAGTTAAATGTACAAGGTCCTTCCCTCCAATACTCTGCAATCTAAAGTATAGAATAGCCAAAAAGACACAAACCCCAGACCTGGAGTCAAAAAGACCCATATTCAAATTTGGCCTCAGATACACATTAATGGCACCCTGGGCAAACCACTTACCTATTTGCCTCTGTTTCCTCATCCATAAAACAAGCTGGAGAAGGGAAAGCAAACCACTCCAGTATCTATGCCAAGAAAACCCCAAATGGAATCATGAAGAGTTGGATATGACTGAAATGCCTGAACAACAAAATATAGATATAGAAAGGAACTTTTAAAATATTTCAGTTAAGGCTATTAATAGTTGACTCAAAAATGACAATGTCAAAAATAATAATCCCCCAATAATTCTGTAGGATCTGGATTTGTTTTCAGTTATCCTCATTTTCAACTCCCATAGGAATAATTTTTTAAAGAAGATTATTTCTATCCTATCACCTCTTCCCTCTGTAGTTTAAATTATACTCAGCTGGGGTCAGGATCTGCTGAGAGTTTGGCTCCTAGACTTCCCTAATAATGCTAATACATTCTGAACAGCCATTTGACTTCCTCAGGAATACTCTGTTGTGCTTCTAGTGATTATATGAATGGCTAATTGCAAACTTGGCTTGGTTGATTTCCTACAGCTCTGTGATATTCTTTAAGTGGCTCAAAATGACCATAAGTCAGTGTCTTCAGTGTTTGGTCTATTGTCTTAACCTACTTGAAAAAACTGAACCTGCATAGGTAGATTTTATCCCTCCCCCTGTGACTTTCCTCCTCTGCTCTAAACAGAAATAAGTTCTTTCCTTCTCTTTTTTTAAAATTTGGATACCCTGTTGTAGGCTGCAAATGAATATTTTAGATATTATAGTAGTGTCCAACATGAACATGTGTTTATTCAGATCTATTCATCTCAGTTGTCTGTAGTCCAAATTGCAATCCTTTCTTCCCCTCTATCCCCCTTACTACCCATTTTTCAAAAAATACCTATATCATTTATTTCAAACAACTGCTACTGTCACCACTGTTCACTGGCTAATTCCAAACTAATTAAAGTGTTCATGGCCATTTTGAAAGGCTTAAAATTTCTAATCAATACATTGACCAGAAGACTCTAGAAGTTCCATGATGAAATGTGCTACCCCATCCACTAACACAGTGGTGATTGATTCAGACTGCAAATTGAGATAACGTGTATTTCTTGTCCAATGCGGGCTTTAATTTAGATTAATTTTTCATATTTGTTACAGGTTTTATTTCTCTTTTTTTCCATGAAAGAGAGAAAAAAGATTTACAATTGAAACAAAATTTAATTATTTAAAAATTTTGAAAAGGATTTACCAAAATAAAAAAAGAAGTTCTACATTCAATAGAAGAATGATTAGGCAAAGGAAAATGGCAAAGATAGGAACGTCTACCCTCATTTTCACTCATCAGAATCAAATTTATCTTCAGGCTTTTCTCACACGAGGCCCTCTCAGTGTTCCAAAATCCCATAGTGTATGTTGTGTAAGGAGAACACTATTCTATGTTGCTACTATTCTGAATGAGTGGTCAGCCTGTTTGTACTTTACTGTGACTTGTACTTTTTCTTGCTCACCACAAGTCCTGCCAATGATAACATCTTGTCTTAAAGTACAGAGTACAGAGTTTACCAGGAGGGGCTCCGTGGTGGTAAGTGGTGAAGACGGAGGAGGAGATGATGCCTCATAGACCCAGTGCTGGCCACAAATAGTTATCTTCAGTTCTTAAGGTGAATCATGAGGATTTTCTAATATTGACTCAAAAATAATCCTGCTTTGTTACACAATATTTGAGGCTGGAACTGCTAGCATGAAGTGTGCTCCACAACAAACACTGCTCTCTCCAATCCCTACCAGAAACCCGTCTTTGATGGCCTTAAATTACATCCTCCTTGGAAGGTTTGCTTCTCTATCCTGTTCTCTAGAGCACTGCTCAAGAGTACCACTATGTGAACCTACCTCTCCAAACAAATTAAGACTTTCATAACCAGGGCTTCTATGAACAGCAGGCAACTTGGTAGCTAAATAGAGTTCCAAGCTTGGAATCAAGAAGATCTGAGTTCAAATCAGATAATTACCTCAATTTCCTCCACTGTAAAAGGGGGATAATAATAGCATCTGCTTCCCAGAGTTGTTGTGAGGACCCGATGAAATAATAACTGAAAAGCACTTAGCACAGTGCCTGGCATCATTTGCTGTTGTTCAGATGTTCTTGGTGATCAATGGACCATAGTAGGTCAACACTGTCCACTGGTTTTTTTGGCAAATACACTGGAGCATTTTTCCATTTCCTTCTCTGGTAGATTTAAGGTAAATAAGTTAAGTGACTTGCCCAAAGTCACATAGTTAGTAAATGTCTAAGGTTGAATTTTTTTGAACTTTTGTCTTCTTGATCCAGGTCCAGCATTCTATCCATGGAGTCATCTAGCTGCCAGAGCTTGGCAAAAAGTAAGCTCTGTCTAAATATTAGCAATTATTGACATGGTTCTTGTCTCGGGATCTAAGAATTATTTGCTGAAAATTTGTGACAAAAAATGTTTTTGCATGTAAGATTATACTGGGACCTTCACCTCATCAGTCTTCCTGCCACTCTGATAGACAGATTTCATTTTTACTAAAAATCAATAAAACTGGCCTTGAGTGCTGATTTCCAAAGAACAGAAAAATCCACGTGTAATCAGAGCCCTTCTGACTTGGTGTATCCATGAAGACTACTAGATCCTGCTGGTTTTTCCATATGGAGATAAGGGAGTAGAAGTGCACTGTATCATTGTTGCATAACCTTGGTATGTTAGGGCACATAAGCCTCCTTTTTCTTAACTAGTCAGTGACTTAGAATGTCTGATATTGCCCTTGAATCAAACCTGAACTAGTAAGTTCATCAGACTCATCCCTAATAAAGACTGATAATTAAATATGAGGAAAGGGGTAGAAATTACTTTTTAAAATAAATTACATTCATATGATGTTGAAATCTATTTATCATCTCCAGATAATCTTATAAGGACTGCTTAGTTGATAAGAAAGCAACAAGCAAGGGAGATCTTTCTGTCAGCTCATGCTGCTGCCGCGTCTCTGGCAATGAGCTTGGAATTTTATTATATAATGTATATCAAACCCAATTCACACACAAACACAAAGGAACTTCGCAGTTGCACAGAAATTAAAAATTACGTCATATCAAAGCACAAAAAACCTCATTGGCTTCAAAATAGAACAAGGCCAAGGCAGAATTTTGGCTGGTCCATTATCAGTAAACTAAGTCTGGGAATACTTTCTCAGGGGCGATTAGCCCCCACTGGAAGAAATTTTGTCTAGATTTGGCCTTGGCTGTCCAAAACCAAGCAGTTGTATTTCTGACCAATGGATAGAATGTTAACCTCTTGACTTCTGGTTTGCTAAGAGTTTAAAGCTTTCCAGTAAGGCTATATTGCCTTCTAATAAGAAAAGGTATAGATCATAAAAGAGGTCAAAAGAGGAATCTCAGATTTTTATCTTAGAAAGCCCAACCTGTCTGGCTTTGACTAGAAGAGTAGCTTTCAATGGGATCCAGATAAAAATATCTATTTAAGACTGTTTCTCTTATGGGCCTCCCACAATATGGCTAGATGAGAACTAAATGATTGATCAAGAAAATTTCCAGATTTGGAGAATTGAGCTTAGAATATTGAGCCACAATAGCCCCACTAAAATATCTTAGATACTGAAGTTCTGTGGACCCTTTAATATGCATATAGCTATGACTTACATGGCCCATATTTTCAATCACCACTGAGCACACTGTTAGACACTTAGTATTTGCTCAATAAATGCTCGTTGATTAATTACATTTCACGAATGTGTGTGCTCATTCTTTACCACTACAGAAAATGGCTAGAATTGGTCAACTGAGATAATGTTGCATACAAATGTCCCCTTGAAATAATCACTAATTAGCAATAATATAACACAAATTTAATATACAAAAACTATAGTTCCAGGGTCCACAAAGATCCAAAGAAGATTGCAATAGGGAATAAGCATTTTTTAAAATGGATTTTAAAATTTGAACTTCTTGTCAATGCTTTAATAATTTTTTTGAAATGGTGAAGATCCCATAATAATTGGCCAAACACTGATTAACTTATTTGAGAAAACAGCTTTCTTTATAAAAAAATTTAAAGGTATTGATTTTTGGTATACCAGCCATATTTTTGCATAGTATAAGAGAAAAGTGTCATCTAAAAATTTTTCTCAAAATATGAAAAGAAAACAAAGATCAAATGAGATATTATTGGTAAACCTTAGAATAATGTCTATCACATAGCAGAAGCTATATAAATGAGAGCTATGATAATGATGATGATGGTGGTGGTGGTAGTGATGATCATGATGATGATGATAGTGATGATGACTTTCATCATCACAAGCCCCCACAACCCATTTCCATGAACATAGCCATTTTTCATTTCTCATAAGGTATACTCTACTAGCTTCCTAATTCATTTCCCTATATTCAGTCCTTCTACTCTCCAATCCAACCGCCATATAGCTGTCAAATCAATTTTCTTAAAGTGCTCAGGAAAGTCCAGTGGCTTTCTCTTGACTCTAAGATAAAATATAAACTTCTCTGTATGACTTTCATAGTTCTTGCAATCTAGTTCCAACCTGTCTTTCCAGGTTTATCACACATTACTTTCCAGGTACCAAATGTTCTTGCCAAGTTGGCTTCCTTTCTCTTTTCAATACATGACATCCCATCTCCTACCTCTTTGCCTTTGGACAGGCTGCTCCCCATGCCTGGAATGTACCCACTTGTCAACTTCCTCAGTGGCATTCCTTCCTTCTATTGAGACACAGCTCACCAGTGGGACAGCCTGATGGCTCAGTAGATTGAGAGCTAGGTCTAGAGACAGGACATCCTGGGTTCATATATAGCCTCAGACATATCCTTGTTCTGTGACATTGGGAAATTCACTTAACCTCCATTGCATAACCCTTACCACTGCCTTGGAACCAATACAGAGCACTGATTCTAAGACAGAAGGTAAGGGTTAATAAAAACAAAAATAAAATATTCAGCTCAGGTGCAGCTAGCTGACTCAATGTTTAGAGTACCAGGATTAGAGACAGGAGGTCCTGGGTTCAAATCTGACGTCAGACACTTCCTATCTGTGTGCCCCTATGCAAGTCACTTAACTCCAATTGCATAACCCTTTACCACCCTCCTGCCTTGGATCCAATATTTAATATTGATTCTAAGACATAAGGTAAGAGTTTAAAAAAGTGACTCAACTCATTTACTTCCTCCAACTATAAACGTATCTTAATCTCCCAGTTATTGATACTCTCTCCTCAACTACTTTCCATCATGTATATACTTAGTATTTAATATTTTGTGGTCTTGTTGATTTTTTTCTATAAGAATGTAGACTCCTTGAGAACACACTTTTTAGCTTAACATCTTGCCTAGCATATAGTAGGCTCCTAATAAATGGTTATTGAACCATTATCTTTGAATACCCAATACCCAGAGCAATGCCTGCCATATAGAAAGCACATTAATTGAATGGATAAATCTAAAATCAACTCATGCTTCCATATTTTAAAGATGTATGATATTTTTGGTTTAGATACCCTTTCTATCAATACAAATCACAATCTCTCTGAACCTTAGTAGAATGTCATTGTCATTTATAGTTACTTTTTAAAAGTATTACCCGGTGGTCAAAGTGGTGATGAGTTGTTTTGAATTTACTTAGGTTGGTCCTTGGATGACAAATTATAGTCTATTACTGAGCCTGTATTAGAAGACTTTCCAACTTGGTGCAATAGGAGTTTGTGATCCAATGGCATAACCTCTGAGAACACAGTCATTTCCAAACCACAATGAGACATCAGTGTAGGAATTGAGTGGAGACATTATATAAACCACAAACAACAAACATATTAAGCTACTACCAGGCACTAGGCACTGAATATTATATGTGAAGTAGAGGGGAGGGAGGGACAGAGACAGACTAGAGAGGAAAGAAGGGGGGAAAAGGAGAAGAAGAAAGAGAGACACAGAAATAGCAAGGTACAGAGACAGAGAGAGAGGGGAAGAAGGGAGGGAGGGAGGGAGAAAGGAAAAGAGAGAGAGAGAGAGAAACAGAGAGAAAGAGAGATGGGAGAGAGGAAAACAGAGACAGAGACAAAGAAGGGGAGAGGAAAGGAAAAGAAAGATACCGAGAGAGGCAGAGACAAAGATAATCTAAATAAAGATACAGAAAAGGAAGTAGTGATCAACAAAGAATCAACATGACTTCAGTGAAGAACAGATCATACCAGACTAACCTGAATATCTTTTTGACAAGGATAGATATACTTAGCTAGTAAATGAAAGGAATAATGTAGCTATAGCTTACTTGGATTTTAGAAAATATCTCATGATACATAAGCAGGAAAATAAAGATGGAGAGATATAAATTAGGTAATGGTATAATTAGATGGATTTTAGAATAATTGGATGCCCAGATCCAACAAGTGGTCAATGATTTGATGTCAATGTTAAAGACATATCCAGTGGAGTGCCCTGGGATCTGCATTTGACCACATTTCTGAATAATTAACATTCTTACAAATGGCAGATAAAAACATAACTTGTATCTTTAATTTGTGAATAATAGAAAGCTGGGAGAGATAGGTGACACATTGACAGAGGCAGGATCAGAAAAGACCTTGACAGGCTGGAATACTGGCCCACATCTAATAAGTTAAAGCTATATAGAGATAAATGTGAAGTAGTTTGCTTAGCATCCAAAAAAATGCCTTTCCACATATAATGTGAGGGATTCATGCTTAGATAGCAGTTTGTCAGCAAAAGCTTTGGAGGATTAGAGGTTTTAATGGACCAGAAATCGAATATTATTCAAAAGTGTGATATGAAAATTAACAAAAACTAATATGACCTTCTGTGATAAAAAGGTAACAGTAACAATGTACTCCATATCTGGAATATAAAACATGTAGACCTTGCTTGTGATTGCCAACATGTACTGGCAAACTTCCAGAATATATCATCACCAGATCCTGTTTTCAAACCAATGAGTGATGGACTGTTGGGGAGACCAAAGCAAAGTGAAAAGCAGGATAGGGAGAGATACAGGGGAGATTAAACTACCCTCCTAGAGAATGAAGGTAGCAGGATAATGGTTTCAGGAAAGAGTATCAGCTTCAGCAACACCAATAGCAACCATGAGTAATGGATAATGCATTGGTTAAAGTAGACACTTTGCTCATAAGAAGCAACTCCATAATCACCACCCAGGGAGATATGTTATAGCAAGCTTTTAGAACAACCAAAACCTCAGACTATCTAGTTGTCCTCCAGGTACTCTAAAGTTGTGCAAACTAGATGGTGACTGTAACAAGGTGCAAAGATTCTTGTAGTTTAAGCCTACTCAACACCAATTTTTAGTACATGGTCAATCTTTGTGAATATTCCATGTGTTGCTGAAAAGAAGGTATATTTGTTTTTGTCCCTATTTATTTTTCTCCATATATCTTATTAACTCTAATTTTTCTAGGATTTCATTCACCTCTCTTATCTCTTTCTTATTTATTTTTTGGTTTGATTTATCTAGATCTGATAGGGGAAGGTTCAGGTCTCCTACTAGTATAGTTTTATTATCTATTTCCTCCTTGAGATCTGCCAGTTTCTCCTTTAGAAATTTAGATGCTATACCATTTGGTGTATACATGTTGAGAACTGCTATTTCTTCATTATTTATACTGCCTTTTATCAGGATGTAATTACCTTCCCTATCTCTTTTAATCAGATCTATTTTTACTTTGGCTTTGTCAGAAATCATGATTGCAACTCCTAACTTCTTTTTCTCAGTTGAAGCCCAATAGATTTTGCTCCAGCCTTTTATTTTAACTCTGTGTAGGTCTACCTGCCTCATGTGTGCTTCTTGTAGACAACATATGGTAGGATTTTGGATTCTAATTGACTATTTGACAAAAACTGCTGGAAAAATTGGAAAACAATATGGGAGAGATTAAGTTTATATCAACATCTCACACCCTACACTAAGACAAATTCAGAATGGGTGAATGACTGATTAAAAAGAAGGAAACTATAAGTAAATTAGGCAAATACAAAATAGAATACTTGTCAGATCTCTGGGAAAGGAAAGATTTTAAAACCAAGCAAAAGTTAGAAAAAATTACAAAATGTAAAATAAATATTTTTATTACATTAAATTAAAAAGGTTTTGTACAAACAAAAACAATGCAATCAACACCAATTAAACTCATAGCCTACTCTACTTAATCTCCTTTCTGCTTATTTTTTCCCTTGACATTGAGCTTAACTTACACAAAGCTATTGTATGTTCCTATAGATTTGGTTGGCTATTGCTACTCCATCTCAGTCTTCTAGAATCTTATTCTCAAATCCATGAATGAGGTACAGTTTGGTATTTGAATGCTTTCCCTCTACTATCTAACACAGTCAATCTTAGAATAGCTTCCTGTGACCTAGGAAAGTACCTCTTGGGTCTCCCATCACCACCCACCTTAACCATGATATTTCCCAACAGAAAATATCTAGGTTCACATACCATTTCTTAAACTTTTTAGTATTGTGGCTTTGATTACAGCCCAAGTTTCTTTATATATAAAATAAATATTAAAACAATAATTGAATTTGTTACTTCATAAAGCTATTATGAATTTTTTATATACTTTATTTATTATTAAATTAATTTTTATTAAATTATTATTAAATATTGTATAATAATAAAATATTTCATTCTTAATTCTTTCATTTCCCCGTAGTCAAGCATTTAGGAGCATTATATTTATAGATTCTTCCTTCAGTTCAATATATTTTAGTTTAATAAACATTTATCAAGTGCCTTCCCTTGCTGTATAGTAGGCCTTTTCTGTTTGATCTCTTTGGGAAACAGACTTAATAGTGTTCTAGGACTAGGAATACATAGACAAAAATGAAATAGTCTTTCCCATTTAAAAATGTATATTTTACCAGTCATTCCCAAAGTGTTAACTGGCCAAAGGACATGAAGAGACAGTTTTCCAAAGAAAGAAATCAAAGTGATCAACAGTCACAAGAAAAAATATTTTAATTCACTATGCAATGATGGGCAAACTACGGCCAGCGGGCCAGATGGGGGGGGGGAGGCTTGAAATGTTCTGTCCAGCTGCGCACATTATTCCTAATCTGACGAATACAATGAGTAGGATACAATACAATGAAACTTCAAAAGAGTTGCCTTGGAAATAGACTGACAGATGAGCATTTCCTTTCCTTTGGCCCCCTCTTTAAAAAGTTTGCCCATCACTGGATTAGAGAAAAACAAATAAAAACTCTGAGATACCACCTCATCAAATTGGCTAAAATGACAAAAAGGGAAAATGACAAATGCTGTAGGGGGCATGGAAAAATAGAGATATTGATGTAGTATTGGGATTTGTGGATGTGTGAATTGGTCCAACCATTCTTGAGAACCATTTTGAACTATACCCAAAAGATTACAAAATTATGAATATTCTTTGACTCAGTAATAACAATATTAAGTCTGTTTCCCAAAGAGACTAAATGGAAAAGAATCTATTTGTACATAATTATTTATAGCAGTTTATTTTGTGGTGGCAAAGAACTGGAAACTGAGGGGATGCATATAAATTGGTAAATGGCTTGAATTGAACAAGTTGTGATATGATTTTTTAAAAAAACCTTTCCCTTCTATCTTAGAATCAATACACTATATTGGTACCAAAGCAAAGGTGTGGTAAGGGCTAGGCAATAAGGGGTTAAGTGATTTACCCAGGGTCACATAGCCAGGAAGTGTCTAAGGTCAAATTTGAGCCCAGGACCTGACTCTATCCACTGCCCCACCTAGCTGCTCCCATGAAATATGATTTTGATGGAATAGTATTGTGCTATAAGAAATGATGAAAAGAATGTTTTCAGAAAAAAACCTGGAAAGACTTATGAAACTGATGCAAAAATAAAGTGAGAAGAACCAGGATAATATTGTAAACAGTACACAGTATATAGAACAGCAATATTGTCAGGATGATCAGCTATGAAAGATTTAACTACTCTATTAAGCCAATGATCCCACAATTCCAAAAGATCTATGATTAAAAATTGCTATCTACCTCCAGCAAAAGAACTGATGAACTCTTAGTACAAATTGAAGTATACTTTTTTCCTTTATTTTTCTTATTTTGTGTATGTGTGTGTTTTCTTGTAACCTGACCAATATGGAAATGTTTTGCATGACTTCACATGTATTATCTATATCATACTACATGCCTTCTCAATGGGTGCAGGAGAGGCAAGAAGGAGGGAGACATTTTGGAATTCAAAATTTTGGTAAATGAATGTTTTTAAATTTTACATGTAATTGGGAAATGTTTAACAAAATAAGTCTAAAATATGTTCAATACAAACAAAAATCTTTTAAATTATGTTCCACAGTGAGTCATAACATATAAATAGATATGTACAAGGATACTTGAGGAGAGAAAGAAGTGAAATTTATGTAATAACTTTAGAATTTGTATGCAATGTATAATCTATATCAAATTGCTCATTTTCTAAAGGAGGGCAAATGGAGAAAATTTGGAACTCAAAAAACATTTAATGAACATTAAAAAATTTTATTTACATGTAATTAAGAAAAAAAGGTAAAAAACAAAACAAAACAAAAAACAAATATGTACACAACTTCTTTTTAATAATGTTCATTTGATATCCATTTCTTAATTTTCATTCACTCTGACACCATTCTAGTCCGGACCATCTGACTTCATTTAAAAATTTTCAAATCGGTTAACTAATTCCACTCTCAAGTTCACTGTGCACAATGTAGCACATTAAATGCTGCTTTTGATCCTTTCTTTCACACTTCTTTGTTCAGAGATAGTCAATGTGTTGTTCAATGAATATGTGAAGTGTTTTACAAATTTAAAGTGCTATGTAAATCCTAACTAGTATTATTATGCTATCATGCTATTTTATAAATATACATATCATTATAACACTTTAATATGAAATTTATTGATTATACTTAAGAACAATAATTTTGTCTTCCAGCAAGTTTTCCTTAAGTTCACATTTGAATGTAATTATAATTATATATTCATACATCTGTATATATTATATACATACCCACATACTCATATGTATATATGTGTGTGCATGAATGTACTCATAAGAGTATATCAAGAACAAACTTCTAGAATTCATTTTATTATTTTAAAAATTATCCAATAGAGGGGCAGCTGGGTAGCTCAGTGGATTGAGAGCCAAGCCTAGAGATGGGAGGTCCTAGGTTCAAATCCGGCCTTAGACACTTCCCAGCTGTGTGACCCTGGGCAAGTCACTTGACCCCCATTGCTCACCCTTACCACTCTTCCACCTATGAGCCAATACACAGAAGTTAAGGGTTAAAAAAATTATCCAATAGAGTTCCTAAAATGTTGAGCTCTCATAAATACTGAATTCCAAGAAACCTAAAAATCACAGCAACCTATTTAAAATACCTGATGTTTTAATCTATATGATTGAAATTAATTCAATTAAGTAAATATTTAATAAGTGCCTACTATATACATAGTATTGTTATATGCTATAGGAGTAACAGATTTTAGTAAAAACATGGTATCTGCATGGAGACTAATAAATGAATAATTATAATATCTATAATGTAATTTAGCATAAGATTTATTCAAAAAAGAGTTAACATTTTAAAAGATCTACTAGAAGTCCAAGGTTGAAGTGATCACTTCTATCTCTATGGAGTAAGAAGAGTGGGGAGGAGGACCATAGAGGAAGCAGCATCAGAGCTCAATCTTGAGAAATGGAAAGATGCCAACTGAGATAGGCAGAAGTATTCCAAGAACATGAGGCATTGTGAGAAAAAGCATGGTGGTGGGAGAGAGTAGAATTGAACTTAGGAAGTTGTCTTCAAGTTTGGCCAGAAAATCAAGAACAGGAAGATAAAATAAGACTGGAAGGATAAACCAAACCCAAATTGTAGAAGGCCTTGAATGCCAGGCTAAAAAGATTGGACTTTATTTGGTAGAAAATGGGAAGTCAGTGATTTTGATCAAGAGAATGAGATGATTCTTTAGGAACAGTACTCTGATACTGGAGTGTAGAATAGATTGAAACAGGAGACATTAAAGGAACTACTACATAATTTATTTTTCAGTTGTGTCTGACTCTTCATGATCCCATTTGGGATTTTCTTTCTTTTTTTTTTATATTGAAATACAGTTTATTAAATAAATGTAAATACAACCTTCAGAAAAAGTAAACATTTCATTCTGTGTAATGTTAACTCAAGAAAGGAACTTTTTAATAATATCACTGCTACTCCACATGTTAAACAGCTATGAGGGGCTTCCATACCCAAATCCATCCATGCTTAGAGAAACAATTTTTATATATGTACATTAAAAGTATGTATGTATATGGCAGCAGAGTTTTTGTATATGTATGTTAAAATAATTTCAGTGAATGCTTAGGTTGATCCGTGAACTTATCAGATTTCAGAAGCTAAGCAAGGGGACCCCCTGTGAAAATCCAAGACCCTTTAGGAATAAATAGGAGTGAGTATAGAGGTGAGAGCTTTCCACTGGCGTCCTTTCTGATGCCTACACTATTTGGGGTTTTCTTGGCAAAGATACAAAGATTTGCTGTTTCCTTCTCCCTCTTATTTTACAGAAGAGGAAACCAAAGCAAATGGGGTTAAGTGACTTGGTCAGGATCACACAGCTAGCAAGAATCTGAGGCTGGGTTTGAATTCAGGAATATGAGTCTTCCTGGTTCCAGGCAGGTTATTCTATCCACTGTGCCACCCAGTTGCCCTGCTGTAATGATAGAAGAGGCAAATCTGATTTTCCACTTGTTTAGCTCGTTAAGACTAAATCAATGAACATATTCTGTCCTCCAGATCAAGAGGAGTGAACTAATCACATGCTGACCTAAATTCTAGATATCTGTCTCCCATGATACCTCTCTTGCTATTAAAGTACCTTTGGTTTATATTGAATGCTACAACAAAGACCCTTTTTTTCTGCTGACTAGATAGATCTCATTTCTGCCTCTCATTAACTTCTTATCTTCTCAGGGTCTTTTACACAAGGTTCAGATCCTTGCCTGGGATCTTCTAGGTCCCTTATTAATTGTACCTCATCCAACCTTGCTTCTTTCCCCTCCACAAAAGTATTTTATTTTTTCCTCCTGCTTTAGTAATATCAATCAACTCACTAAAAGAGAACTCATTCATTTTTCCCTAGCCTGTCTCTTTAACTCAGTTCAAACTATCATCCAAATCTCGTAAAGCTTTTTATTTCCCATTTATTTCAGCTCGGCTTTCCCAATGCAGGTTAGGGCCCCTTCCTTGGCAAACTTAAGGAAATATTTGACCAGTTCTCCAGTCCCTTCCTCTCTCTCTCTTCCTCAAGTATAATAGTGTTTAGCCTTTCCATTTTCACTGGTTTGACTGTATTTTCATTATGTAAGTTTGTAAATTCTGTGAAGGCTGGGGCTGCATTTGCTCTCAGCTGTTACTTAGCCATTGTGCACCTGGGAACAGCTCGACTAATATTAACTACATATAGACAGTGATTGTCATTTCCATCCTAAATGTCAGTAATTTTTATCAAGCTAAAAATGATTCACTGTGGTTTAGAAATTCTGTATGTGACATGCTCTGCTCTGCCACTAACAATGGCATTATAACAAACCTTCCTTCTCTCAACTGCTAATTTGAGTAATTAAGCTATTTTGTCATTATGAGATTGTTTTGTTAAAATGAGGGGATCATAATTGTTCTTTGTTCTGAATATTATAGTGAATCAAAGAGCAATACGCTTATATTGAAGAAAAACATAATCGAGCTTTTTAATGACTTGGACATGGAGTCTTTTCAGTAATGTATTAATCCGCTCTAGGCCAGATTATATTCATTCGCACAAAGATTTCTGCATCAATAACCTAGACAATTACTACTCTGATGGTAGTCTGTCACTCATGCTTTCTTTTTAGGAGTCTAAATTCATATTCACTTCCTCCTCTGTTTAAACAGAAACTTGGCAATACTTCTCTTTCTGAATAACAGATTAACTAACCTGCCACTGGAGGGGCCTTACACAATGGAATCAGCCCCAAGAAGGAGGTATGGAAGGTGGGGGGAGACGAGGGGAAATGTGTGTGCTCCATTTGCACACAGATTTACTCAGTTGGAACTTTGGCTCCCAAGTGCTTCCCAGTTTTCAGTTTCAGAACAACTTGCCACTAGGGGAAAAAAAAACGTAGCTAAAATTAGAACTGCATTTAGTTGCCACTAACATAACCAATTGAAAAACCCAGTCGAACTTTTTTTTCCTTCCCTATATGATGCCAAATAACAAGTTTATCCTTTTTTTTTTTTAAACAGTGAATTGGCTAGTTGTTTCAACTGGCTGAATCAATCGGTTGTTTTGGCTTCCTGTAGAAACAGCCCTGTGCCTCAGTCTTCATGCTAACTAAACCTGAGGAGACTAGAAAAGAAATGAAGAGTAGAAGCTGAGCAATGAGCCAGGTAATTCAGAAGAAGTGGGAAAAAAAGACTATTGAGAAAACATAAATTTTGGCCTGAATCCCCTGACTGTGTCTCCACTGATGCTGTTCATTGTATAATTGCTTGAATTTCCACTTCAGAAAAAGTGTCAAAAACCAAATAGCTTTTGACTCTTTATATAATTCTATTGTGGAAATGAGGCCATTTGATATTTCAGGGACACATTGAAAATGAAATTCTTTTTATCAATGGTGCATCATATAGCATTGGGAAGAATCCTGACCTTAAAATCAAGAAATTCTTAGGATCGAATCCCACTTTTGACACTTACTATACTAGCTGTGTGACCATGGACAAGTTATGTTACCTCTGAGACTCAATCTCTCATTTGTAAGATGATGATAATAATATCTGTAGTATCTGTCAGATGGTTGTGGAGATTAAATGAGATAAGGTATACAAAGCACTTTTCAAAATCTTGAAACCTCCATAAATGTCAGCTATTGTTATGCTTTATAACTTTAAGAGAAAGGAAAATATAATGAATCTATCATAGAATCATAGTTTTAGAGATGGATGGGCCCTTTGAAAATGTCTATTTTGGTCCCCTCATTTTACATATGAGGGAAACTGAGGCCCACAAAGGTTAAGTAACCTGTCTAAGGTCTAAAGTAACACAGGTTTTAAGTGACAGAGCTTAATTTTAAGGCAACATATAACATGTTTAAATAAATTTATTAATCAGCTGATCAAGAAAATCTAAATGAGTCTGTGGACTCCCTCTATAATCCAAACAGATACTAAGGAGCTTAAGCAGGGCAAAAGGGAGCTGACAAAATGAGCCTAGATGGGCAGAGAGAGAAGAAAAAAAGCTAGAGAACCTCTGGCACGTCTTATATATTCTTTGTGACCTCATTATCCAGTTCCTCCCATAGACATCCCAAGATATTTCTGATTGGTAAAGAGCCACAAAGAAGGTGGACTTAAAGGCTCCAACTTCTGTCTCATTACTTCATCACAAGAAGAGGTGCATCTCAGGAAAATGCCAACATGCTCCATTCCTCCTCACTGGGTTTCTGGGTCACTGTAGTCCAAAATGGTGACTAGAACTTGCTGGCTTCTCTTTACCAAAGACAATTCTTGTTTACAAATGAATAATGAGCAGTTCTTCACTATGCTTCTAATAAAGCCAGGCCAGTAAGATGCCCTGAAGCCTGGGAGTAAATTGCTTTAACTTGGAAGCTGGCTGACCTTCTAAACCCAAGGTTTAATATAATAATTATAACAGTTCAGTATTAGTTTTCCAGAGTATCCAGTTCTGATTCCCAATCCAGCCTACTTTCTGCCTTCCTTAGTAGCTAATGTTCTTTTGATAGTCTAGTTTTCACTGACCCTTAATCTAAGATTCTTTATTCTGCCCACTCCATTAGATTTTGCTGAAGCTCTATTTCTACTTCTATTAATTAGCTGGTCTTTCCTTAATCTTATATTTGATATTAACTCACTTTATTAACAAACTCTTTAGCTTTTCATCCCTTGGTGTTTTGACCTCTGAATTTGGATTATAGCTCATAAAAGAAATGTTCTTTTGAAAATTTCATATTTCTTGTCACCTCTAACAGTATCATGAAACCAAGTATTGGGGTCCCTTTTCCAGAGAATTGAGTCCAGGAATGAACTGCCAAAAACAGTTGCTTCCCAAATCAGCCCAAAAGCATTTATGAAACACCTGCTGTGTACTAGTCACTGTCCAAATATCATCCTTTCATAACTTAAATGCCCTGGTTTGTAATTGGAAAAGTAGTAGAGCAATGTTGTTTCTCACTTTAACTTTAAGGATTCTGATCTGAATAATTTCCTCTATTCTCCCCACATGAGGAAGATGTCAAGATAAAATAAATAAGGCTAAGATGATAGGATAGGGATGAACAAGAAAGATTGTGAGGGAGGAAAAATTAAGGATTGTTTAAGTAGTGTGAAAAAATGAGAGTAGAAGCATATGTTTGAGGGCAACTTGGTATCCAAGATTTTGTCTATCAAGTAGTCAGTTGAGAAAATATCTTGACTAGGAAAGTATGTAAAATGTAAAAAAAATGTAAAAATAACATTAATAAGTTTGTCACAATCATAAATGTTCAGAGTTGAAAGAGACCTGGGAAATAATCTAGTACAATACCAAAAATTAAATTATGAAATCCTTCAATTCATTGGAGAAATCAACTCCATGAAAACTAGAATAAGTTAAAAGGGAAATGATGCACAAAAACTCCCTAAGAAATAGAATGGCCCAAATAGAAATGGAGGCAAAAAAAAAGTCTGAAAAAAACAATTCTTTAACATGTAGGATTGTCCAAATGGAAAAGGAAACAGAAAAACTCAGGGAAGAAAATAACTTCCTAAAAATTAGAATTGGACAAGTAGAAGTTAATGAAATCATATGACATTAGGAAACAATGAAGCAAAGTTTAAAAAGAAAAGAAAAAATTCTTAAATATCTCACTGAAAAAACAACTCAGTTGGAAAATAAACGGAGCAGAGATCATCTAAAAATCATTGGAATACAAAAAAGCCACAAAAAAGAGCTTAGATACCATATTAAAAGAAATCTTCAGGGAAAACTGCCCATATATCCTCAAACAAGGAAAAACTAGAAACTGAGAGAATCTTCCAATTGCCTTCTGAAAGAAAGCCCCAAAATAAAACATCTCAAGACTATTATAGCCAAATTCAGAACTCCAATTCCAAAGGAAAAATACTAATAAGCTGTCAGAAGGAAACAATTCAAATATCAAGAAGCCACAGTCAGGATTACATAGGACATAGAAGCTTCTTTATTAAAAGACCAGAAGGCATGCAATATTATATTCTGCAAGGCAATGTTTTAGGACTACAATCTAAAATTAAATATCCAGCAAAATTAAGAATAATCTTTCAGGAGGGGAAATGGATATTTAATGAATGAGAAGAATTTCAGACTTTCCTGACCAAAAAAAACCCACAAAAAACAGATGAAAAGAAAACTTGATGAGCAAATACAATACTTAAGGGAATCATAAAAAGGTAAAGTGAAAACTTAGGGGTTTTACAAGGTTGAATTGAGTGCATTCATATCTGGGAAAGTGATAATTGAAATAATATGAAATAAATATAATATCTATGAAATAATATGAAATAAATATAATATCTATTATATTTGAGAAAGATAAAGCACTTAAAGAATGCAAGATACTTAAAAGTACCTAAGATAATTAACTTTATTACTATTAAAGCAATGAAAAGGAGTATACATAGCAAGAAGGAAGGAAACTAAATAAGATAGGCTGATATTTTTCAAAAGAGGAACACATGGGAAGAAAAGAAAAGAAGACATAGAAGGAAGTAAACTATCTCTCAGTAAGAGATACATAAATGGCAAATACAGTGGAGAATAAAGTGTGTTTGACTATGCATGAACCTTACTTCAATTGGATCTAATTCTAAGTGAGAATAGCATCCACACTTGTCAGCTATAGAAACCTACCTTACCTTGTAAGAAGGATAGGGAGACTACATGGAGATAGCAAAAAAAGAGTGAATTGGAAGAGGTGATCACTGAAAACAAAGACATCTGTGAACAGGGAAAAGCTAAAAAAAGAGAGAAGAATAAATGGGGGAAAATAAGATGGAAGGAAGCACAAAATTATTAATCATGAATATGAATGAAATGAATTCACTCATAAAATGGAAAAGGTTAACAGACTGGATTAAAAACTGGATTCCCACAATATGCTATCTACAAGAGACATGTAAAACACAGACACAATACAGAGTAAAAGTAAGAGAATGGAGTAGAATCTACTATGACTCAGCTAGAGTTAAAAAAGCTGTAGTAGTAATAATGATCTCATACAAATCAAAAGTAAAAATGATCTAATCAAAAAAGATAAAGAAGAAAATAACCTTATGGTAAAAGGCACCATAGAGAATGAAACAATATCAATAAAAAACATATATGTATCAAATTATATAATATCCAGATTCCTTAAGGAAAAATGGCATGAGTTACTGGACGAAATAGATTTTAAAACATTACTAGTGAAGGACCTTGTTATAAAAAAGTAAGTAATCTGAGTGGGTCTTGAAGGCAATCTGGGTGTGAGGAAGGATAAAGGGGATATAGGTGATTATAAGGTGATTAGAGGAAGAATGAAGGTATGGGAAGGTATATAGGAGATAAGGGAAATGGGGTATGTAGGAGAGGGCAGCTCAAACAAGTTTATTCACAGAGGCTAGAGACAGAGGATATTGGGGAAGATAGGCTGAACCCTTCCAGGCAAAGAAAGGTATTTCTATATGTACAAAGATTGCTATATTTATTACCATATAAATGGGCAAAATAGTTTTTAATGATTGCCTTAATTTCCCCTTCATTAGAGGTGAGGTATCCCTTTTTATCTTTGATACTATTAATTTGGTTTTCTTCTTTTCTTTTTTAAATTAGATTTACCAGTACTTGTCTATTTTATCTGTTTTTTCAAAGTACTTATTGATTAATTCAATAGTCCTTTTACTTTTGATTTTATTAATTTCTCCTTTGATTTTTAGTATTTCTAATTTTGTTTTCATCTGGGGATTTTTAATTTGTTCAGTTCCTAGTTTTTTAAGTTGCATGCCCAATTTATTGACCTCTGCCCTCCCTAATTTGTTAATATATTCACTTAAGGATATAAATTTCCCCCTTAGTACTGCTTTGACTGCATTCCATAGGTTTTGTTAAGAAGTCTCATTGTTGTCATTCTCTTCAATGAAATTATTAATTGTTTCTATGATTTGTTCTTTACCTAACTTATTTTGGAGAATATTATTTAATTTCCAATTCATTTTTAGTTAGCCTCTCCATATATCCTTGCTAATAACTCCTTTTCTGGCATTATGATATTATAAGGTTGCATTTATTATTTCTCCTCTTTTGCATTTGTTTGCCATGTTTCTATGCTCTAGTACATGGTCAGTCTTTGTGAATGTTCCATGTGCTGCTGAAAAAGAAGATGTATTCCTTTTTGTCCCTATTTATTTTACTCCATATATCTATTAACTCTAATTTTTCTAAGATTTCATTTACCTCTCTTATCTCTTTCTTATGTATTTTTTGGTTTGATTTATCTAGATCTGATAGGGGAAAGTTCAGGTCTCCTACTAGTATAGTTTTATTATCTATTTCTTCCTTGGGCTCTGCCAGTTTCTCCTTTAGAAAGTTAGCTGCTATACCATTTGGTGCATACATGTTGAGAACTGCTATATCTTCATTGTTTATACTGCCTTTTATCAGGATGTAATTACCTTCCCTATCTCTTTTAACCAGATCTATTTTTACTTTGGCTTTGTCAGAAATCATGATTGCAACTTCTGCCTTCTTTTTCTCAGTTGAAGCCCAATAGATTTTGCTCCAGCCTTTTATTTTTACTCTATGTATGTCTACCTGTCTCATGTGTGTTTCTTGTAGACAACATATGTTAGGATTTTGGTTTCTAATCCACTCTACAATTTGCTTCCGTTTTATGGGAGAGTTCATCCCATTCACAATCTCCTTGTCCTGCCCTTTCTTCTTTCATTATTTCCTTCTATACCAGGGTTTTGTTTTTAATCAGTTCCCTTAATACCCTCCCTTATTGTACTTCCCTTTCTCCCCCGTCCCTTCTTATTCCCCTCTTATTCTTCTTTAGAGTCTTTTTAATCTACACCACCCTCTTGTTCTCTCCCTCCCTAATATTTCTTCCCTCCCTACCAGTCCATTTGTTACCCTTCTACTTTTCTATATGGCATGAATCAATTCTCTTCCCCAATGGATCTGATTGTTCTTCCCTCTTTAAGTTAATTTCAATGCACTTAAGAATTAAGTATCTCCTTTCTCCAACCTCTTTACCCTTCCATTGTATTGGTCTTCTCCCCTGTTCGCCCCACAGGCTTCTTTATGAAATATAAATTTACTCCATTTTGTCTGTTTTCCCATTTCTCTTAATATTATCTCCTTTTTTACCTCTAGTTTTATATATATTTATACTCACACATACATATATATGCAAATATATATGTATATATATATATACACATACATACATATATCTTGACATTTCATCATATACAGTTTGTCCTTGTTCCCTCTAAGTATACTTCTTCTAGCTACCCTGTTGATAATAACAATTTTTAAGAGTTACCAATATCTTCTTTTCTTATAGGGATATAAATCAATTGAACTTATTGGGTCCCTTAAAAAAAAGGTTTCCCCCCTCCATTCTTCCCCCCCCCTTTGCTCTCTTAATAACCTTATGGTGATTCTCTTGAGTTCTATGTTTGGGCAGCAAAATTTCTGTTTAAGTCTGTTTTTTTCTTTATGAATACTTGGAGTCTTCAATTTTGTTTAATGACCATACTTTCCCCTGTAAAAATATAGTCAGTTTTGCTGGATAGTTAATTCTTGATTGTAGACCCGGATCTCTTGCTTTCCAGAATATTATATTCCATGCCTTCTGTCCTTCAATGTAGATGCAGCCAGATCCTGTGTTATCCTAACTGTGGTTCCTTGGTATCTGAATGACTTCTTCTTAGCAGCTTGTAATACTTTTTCCTTGGTCTGATAGTTTTTTAATTTGGCTATAACATTCCTGGAAGCTGTCAGTTGTGAATTAAATGTAGGAATTGATCTGTGGGTTCTTTCAATTTCCACTTTTCCCCCTTATTTGAGAATATCAGGACAGTTTTCTTCAATAATTTCCTGTAGGATGATGTCCATGCTTTTTCATGATGTTCTGGTAGACCAATAATTCTTAAATTGTCTCTTTGAGAACTGTTTTCCAGATCTGTGCTACTGTCAATGAGGTGTTTCATGCTTTCTTCAAATTTTTCATTTTTTAAATTTTGTTTTATATATTCTTGCTGCCTTGTGAAATCATTTGCTTCTAGTTGTTGAATTCTATTTTTTAAAGACTGGATTTCATCCCTGGCTTTTTGGACATCCTTCTCCTTCTGGTCTGATTTTCTTTGTACATCATCTTTCACCTTCTTTGCTTTGTTTTTCAGCTAGTGAATTTGAGCTTTTAAGAAATTATTTTCTTATTTTATGTCATTTATTTTCTTTTCCCAATTGTCTTCAGCCTCTGTTGATTGTTTTCTGAGTTCTTGTGTTAATTGAATTTTGAGTTCTTGAGTTAATTAAATTTTAAGTTCATCCAAAGCCTTTGTCCATTTCACTGAAGTTTCTATGTTTTTCTTGGTGTTCCTTTATCTTCTTCTGATCCATTTGCTCTCTGTTCAGTTTCTGGATAGAAGCTGTTGACTGTGGTTTCTTTTTTCTTTTTCTGTTGTTTACTCATATTCTCCCCTGTAATTGGCTGTAATCTTTGTCCTCTGATCATTTTTTTTATATGTGGGTTTGGGCTATTCATTCCTGGGAGGGCTTCTTCTCTGTTTTTCAGATTTTCCCCAGCTGGTGGTAAAAGCTAGAGAAATGAATTTGGCTACTTTCACTGTAGTCTGTGGGGG
Organism: Gracilinanus agilis; assembly: GCF_016433145.1. Taxonomy (NCBI): domain Eukaryota; kingdom Metazoa; phylum Chordata; class Mammalia; order Didelphimorphia; family Didelphidae; genus Gracilinanus; species Gracilinanus agilis. The sequence continues at coordinate 553,042,612 of NC_058132.1, read as the reverse complement.
AGGTGTATTGGAGCTTCTCTGCCCTCTAAAGACTTCTTGTCTGCTGTATTGGTAGGATTAAGCTAGGTGCCCTTGATCTGTACAGCTGGAAGTGTCCTGAGGTCAAAACCTTGGGGCGGGGGGTGGGGTGGAGAGGGGAAAGGGGGGGATGGAGGGTATGTTCACCCTCTCTGGGTTTCTCCCCCAGCAGCCTCCCTGCTGTCTGTGATCAGAGCCTCGAATTTGGCACAGCTGTGCCAGGGAGGCACTCCCTAGGACTAGTGCCCCAGACCACCCAGAGATTCCAGGATCCACTGGAGATTAAGCACATTAGGTAGAGGAGGGGATCTTCCTCCTTTCTTTTCCTTCCCTCTGGACAGTTCCAAGAATTCAGGCTTTTTTTTTTCTCTTTTTTTCCACATACCTTTTAAGTTGGGTTCATCTGGAGGATCCCCCAGCTCTGTTCTGTTGTCAGATTTGGTTTTCTGTTCCCTTGGAGCCCTTTGTCCTTGATTTGTGATGAAGGGCTTTACGGAGGTCTGGAGCCTTGCTGCTTCTACACTGCCATCTTCCCAGAATTCAGAAAAAGAATATTTAAAAAACTCCATCATTGAAAGGAAAATTGAATAAACCTTCAAAGAATTCCCTAAAAAGAGGTCCCATGGCCAGATGGATTCATAAATTAATTCATCCAAACATTCAAAGAGCAACTAATTTCAAAGCTACATAAACTATTTAGAAAAATTGGGAAAGAGGGAATCCTTCGAAACTCTTTTTATGACACAAATATAGTACTGATTCCTAAAACAGGAGGAGGTAAAACAGAGAAAGAAAACAATAGTTCAATCTCTCCAATAAACAATGATGCAAAAATTTTACAGAAAATACTAGCAAAGAGATTACAACATTAAATCACAAGAATCATACAACACAATTGGTGTGTGGTGTTTTGGAGTTTTTTGACCAGGAATATAGGAATGGTTCAATATTAGAAAAATCATCAGCATAACTAACTATCAATAACAAAACCAACAGAAACCAAATTATTATTTCAATAGATGCAGAAAAAGCATTTGACAAAATACAACAACCATTCCTTATGAAAACATCAGAAAACATTGGAATATTATACATGTAAAACCCAGTGGAATTGTGCATCAGCTATGGTGGTGAGGAGGTTTGGGGAAAGGGAAAGAACATCAAACATGTAACTATGGGAAAATATTTAAGAAAAAAAGAAATCATTGGAATAAATGGAACCTTCCTCAAAGTGATAAATGGCATCTATATAAAATAATCAGCAGGCATTATGAATGATCGGGATAAACTTCCTAAGAAATTCAGGTGTAAAGCAAGGATGTCCATTATCACCACTATTATGTAATATTGTACTGGAAATGCTCACTACAGCAATATAAGCAGAAAAAGAAATGGAAGGAATTAGAATAAGCAAAAGAAACAAAGTCATCAATGTTTATAGATGATATGATAGTATATTGAGAGAATCCTAAAGAATCAAACAAAAAAAACTATTGGAAATAATTAATTACAGCAAATTCAAATGTTACAAAATAAACCCACATAAATCATCTCCATTCCTGCTTAACACCAACAAAATCCAACAGTAAGAGATAGAAAAGGAAATTGTTGGAAAAACTAGAAAGCAGTATGGCAGATATTAGGCATGGACAAACATCTCACACCATACACCAGGATAAAGTCAAAATGGATACCTGATCCAGAAATCAAAGGTGACATCATAAACAAATTAGAAGAAGATGGAAAACTTTACCTGTTGGACATATAGATTAAGGAAGAATTGATGACCAAATAAGACATAGAGAATATTATGAAAAATGAAATAGATAATTCTTATTACATTAAATTATAAAAGGTTTTGTACAAATAAAACCAATTCAACCAAAATTAGAAGCAAAACAACAAATTTGGGTGGAAATGTATAGCAAATGTCTCTGCTAAAGGTCTCATTTCTCAAATACATAGAGAACTGAGTCAAATTTATAAGAACACAAAGGATTTTGCAATCAAAAAATGATAAAAGTCCATGAACAGAGAGTTCTCAGAGGAATAAATTAAAACTATCAATAGCCATATGGAAAAATATTCCAAATCAATAGTGATTAGAGAAATGTAAATTTAAACATACCTGAAGATCACTTCACTTTGACCCTGGATGATTAGGGACTAGAGAGGACTGAAACCTGCAACAGTCCAAGGGAAAACATGCCAAGAGAGGAGAAAACCAGAGACAAGAGACAAGGAAATCAGGGTTAAAACTAAACAGCATAATAAGTCCCATCTAAGAGTTTAGGGGAAAGGTAGTAGAACCTCACCTTGATACAAAGTGCCAAATCAAGAACTGAGGTTGAAGATATGAGTAAACAAAGGAAGACATTTGTTCCAACAAAGAAATTCCTGGTAAAAAATATGCCCAGGAGTTAAATCCAGTAACAGAGAGTAATTCTATAAACAGAGAAAGCTGAATGGTGTACTGAATAAAATCCTATATTTGGAGTCAGGATAGACCCTAATTAAAATATGACTTTCTACATTTATCAACTGTGTGACCTTGGACAAGTCACAATCTCTATCTGCCTCAGTTTCCTGATCTGTAAAATGAGATAATAATAGCACCTACCTCCCTGGGTTGTTGTAAGGATAAAATGAAATAGTATTTATAAAGCACTTAGCATAGTGTCTGGCTCATAGTAAGTGTTTAATTAAATGGGTGTTTAAAAAAAAAGAACACAAAAGAAAAAAGTAGCCATTCCACAAGAGTTCCAAGAATAACTAGGAAAAATCTCTCTGCTGGGGGAAATCAACAACATATTGTATTTTTTTACTTATTAGGAGCCAAAAGAAAAGGGATTGTAGTGCTAGATTTTCCACTTACTACCTGTGGGGGCTTAGGAAAGTAATTTAAACTTGTTGAATCTCAGTTTCCTTATCTGTGAAAAAATTGTAGTTCCATTCTAACTCACAGAGTTATTATGAGGTTTAAACTAGACCAGGGGTTGGCAACGTATGCCTCTCAAGCCATATCTGGCTCTTTTGAGGGCCAGATATGGCTCTTTCTGCAGGAGCCATAAAGTCAATTTTTTTTTACAGGAGCTATTACAGGAGCGCACACTGTGAGCACTGTACGGCTCTCACAAAATTACATTTTAAAAAATGTGGCGTTTATGGCTCTCACGGCCAAAAAGGTTGCCAACCCCTGAACTAGACAGTGCTATGAAAAAAAATTATATTCCAAAGAATAATACAAATATTCTTTTAAAAATACTTAAGTCTTCCCTTTTAGCTCCAGAATTCTAGCCCTGGTTCCAACTTTGCTCTACCCTACCTATTCCCATACACATACATATGAAGACAATATCTTACTTGCTGAGTGCCTCTCCTGGTCTATTATTTTAGCAGCGCCGCCATCAGACTACAATTTATTGCCTGGATATTTTGTCACTGGCTCACTTGCTGCCATACAACCATGTCTCACCCATTTTGAATTCTAGACCCATAATCAATCAGTACTGCCATTAGACCTTGAAAGGATGCTCCAGGAATATTAGTTATTATTATTATATGTGTAAAGAGTTTAACAGAGTGCCTAGTATATAGTAATTGATTAATAGGTGTTTCTCCTTCCCACCTATGCTTAATAAAAGTTAACATTTATATAGTGCTTCAAGCATACAAGCTTCAAAGTATTTACCAAATATTATCTCACCAACACACAGTAAGATAGGTGGGTAGGTAGGTAGGATATGTGTTTATCATCCCCATTTTACAGATGAGGAAGCAGACTGAAAGAATTTATGTGACTTGTCCAAACTAATTTAAATGGAAAGTGCCTACAGGGCAATTCTCATTCAAATCTCCAACTCAGAGTCCAGAGTTCTTGCCACTACATAAGCTACCTCTATGGACAAAGTCATTTCGAAAGGAGGAGAGTGCTTTGAGGATATCAAAAAAGGTCTGATATAAAAAGTAGTCCCTGACTTGTCCTTTGCTGTAAGCTAGGGACTTTATGAGGCAGAGTTGATAAGGGAATATATTCTAGATATAAGGGATCACTTGTGCAAAGCCATAGAGATGATAATCCAAGATAAAAAACATCTTTCAGTAATTCATTTGTTGCCTTACTAAGTCCTCAGAGGCTGAATATCCCCATTTCCTCTGAATGATCCCCATTTGGCATGCTTTCCTCTCACCATTCTGGTCACCCAATTAATTGTTAAGACTTTGGGTAAAGCAGAAAAAAGACAAGATTAAGAATGGAAGAAATCTTATAGATCTGTTTTGCAAATCTATGCTGGATAGTAAGTCAAAGATCATTTCATCATTTTTTTAAAAATTCACCATTTTATTTTAGCTGGCATTGCCAAGGCTTCTAAGATTGAAAGGGAGAGATTAACCTTGGAAAAAAGCTTTTTGGACATTATTGTAACATTTTTTGTTAAGGAATGTCTAAAAACCTTTCAAAGAGTACTTAGTAAATTGGACTGATATGATGATACACCATTAAAGATACCTGACTCCACTAATAATAATAGTATACATACCCTAGAATTTCACCTTCTTCCAATTGAAACATAGAGGTGCCCAAAAACATACCCTGGAAGATGTGGGGAAAACTGGTTGTGATATTAACCATTATAATTTAAGATATTTTATGGGAGAAAATTGGCCACATCCTCGGAAACCATGAAAAAATTAAGTATTAACAGAAACTATGAAAAAATTAAGTTTTAACAGGTCAGTTATTTCAGGTGGGGCTGAAAATTTTACAATAAGTTTTCATTAATTCAGTCCATTAAAAAGTTAGCAAATACTTACTTACTATGTATAAGTTGCTGAGACAGTAGCTGAGACAGATAAACCAGTCTTTGCTCTCAAGGAGCTTGCTGCAGAAATGGCTGAGCATTCATAATTAAGTAGATCATAGAATTTACAACTGGAAAGTACCTGATGGAGCATCAAATTCAATTTTCTTATTTTACAGAAGAGAAAACTAGGGCCCAAGATATTAATTTATTCATCAAGATCATACAAGGAGGAAGTAGCAGGATGAGGAAGATGCAAACCAAAGATCTTTAACTCCATTTAATCAGTTCACAAACATTTGTGAAGTTACTATGTTTCAGGCATTGGGGATAGTAAGAAAGGCAAAAGTATAATCTCTGTGTTCAATTAACATTCTGATGGAGGATACAACATGCAAACAACTAAATATCAACAAAATATATGTAGAGTAGATAGATGTAGTCTCAAAGGAAAGGCACAAACAGCTAGAGGCCATTAGACAAGTCTTCCTGTGGAGGATGGGATTTGACCTGACCCTTAAAGACAGACTGGAAAACTGTGAAGGCAAAGTGAGGAGGAAGAGCAATCCAGGGTTAGGACACAACCTGTGCAAAGATACAAGAGAAGGAATGTTGTATTGAGAGAGAGAAAAAAACAATCAAAAAACAAGCAGGTCTGTGTGGATGGATTAAAGAGTTTATGTATGGGAAATAAAACATAAGAAGACTGGAAAAGTGGGGAAAGGACAGAGCTCTATATGTCAAACAGATGATTTTATATATTTGATCCTGGAGGTGATAGGGAGCCATAGTAGTTCATTGGCAGCTGAGTGAAGGATGGATTGAGGTAAGGAGACAAGAAGACTATTGTAATAGTCCCAAGGAGAGGAGAGGAAAGCCCAAATAGCATAGTGACTGTGTGAGCAGTGAGTAGGGGATGTGTATGATATGTGTTATAAATGTTGAAATGGTAAGATTGGACAATGGATTCAAAATGTGAGGTGAGTGAGAGTGAGAAGTAGAGGATTATTTTGAGTTTACACACTGTGAAAAGGAGGATGTTTTGGTGGAAAGATAATGCATTCTGTTTGGGCATGTTGAGTGTGAGATGAATATCAGATATCCTGTTTGAGATACTTAAGAAACAATTAGTGATGTATGTCAATAGTTCAGGAAAGAGATGAGAGTTAGATATACAAATCTGGGAATCATCATCTATATAGAAGCAATAATTGAATTCATGGGAGGTAACGAGATTACTGGGTAAAATAATAGAGAGAGAAGAGAGGAAATAGGATAGATCCTTGAAGGATATATACAGTTAATTAATGTGAAATGGATGAAGAATCCAAAAAGTAGACTAAGCAGAAGCATTTAGGTACTTAGGACAGCAAAGAATGCAGGGAATCCAGAGAGAAAAGACTAACCAGGAGAAGGTGACTAATAGTGTTAAAGGCTATAGAGACTTCAAGAAAGATGAGGACTGAGGGAAGGACATTAGATCTGGCAAATAAGAGATCACTGGTAACTTTGAAAAGAAAATTTTAAATTAAATAATGAAGCCAGGTTGTGGGTGATTTTTTTTTGTCATTTGTCTAATTGTGTTTCATTTTTACATTACATTTATAGAATGCTTACACTATGAGAGAGCTTTCATAACAAAGTGAAATAAATAAAACTATAAATACAACAACCTCCCCTGAAATGTCTAACCTTTGATCCAGATTCAAGAGTAGCTTAATTTTTTTAAAGCAAAATTACCAGGAAATCCAAAGTTATTTTTGTAAATTGGCCTGAGACTATCTTTGTTTTCTGTTTAATTTAGAGAAAGTGGTACGTGAAGGATACTTTCTTTAAAAACTAGGGAAATTCTTATGACATTGGGAAATCTTATGACATTGGGAAATTATAAGAAGAGAGTTGAATGAGATTGGTAAATTGATAAAACACCCTAATAAAAGTGTATATTTACATGTATAAAAGTGTATATTTACATGGTTTTTAGTTATAAGGGATAAAGACTTTCAACTGGATCTCAGCCATCTATATTTGCAAGTGAAAATGAACACAGGATCATGGAAATTCATGACCACAAACAAGCACAAAGTGCCACAAACAAGCACAAAGGTTTGTTTATTTGTAACAAACTCTCTTTTGGAATTATAGTGACCATATTTCAGAGGACAATGGAAGTCTTGTTATATCAGAAATGAAGGACCTAACCAGCCATCCACCTTGATGACATTACTCCAGAGGAATAAAATGATAAGCATCCCTGGAGACCCCTTTCAAAGGAATTGAAAGGCTTCAAAAAGCCAACAGAAACTTAAGATGGAGGATGTAAGTGGTATTCTAGATCTTCTCCTTGAGAGCTCCATGTTAATCTACCGACTAATCTTTCCAATATTTGATCCAATCTCTTTTAAGGAAAGTAGAGAAGAAATTTATTTTTTAAAGGCTATTAGTATTAAATAGTATCTCTATCTTACTGTCCAAGAGAGGTGTCCTTGTAAAGGCCTTGAACTAAAAGTCAAGCATATTTCATTTTTTTATGTGTTCTAGCTATCCTGTTTCTAAAATCTCTCTCCCTGAAATGCCAAGTTAATTTTCCCTAAAAATGGATATTCTATAAGCAATAAATAAACACTCCAGATTTTAAAAACATTCCATACTACTTAAAACTTCCCATTTTGCAAAAGACTGACCTCATTCAAGGTTTGATTATAGTAGAAGTCATTCACTTATCACAAGTTGATGGTTTGGTGGGGAGGTATGCTCTCATTTAGAAGGGGGAAAAACTAACTAGATTTGTATTTCTTTTAAAAAAATGAATTTGGGTGCTGTGGTTAGCACTCCCAAAGACCTTAGCCAATATGGACTATGTACACATGCCTGGCATGATGCTTCCCTTGTTCATTTGAACCATCTAAATGTTGAGTGATATTACATATGAAAACCATAAAATGAAAATAAACAGTGTTAGATGAATAGGCTCTGACCAGCTCTACCACAATTTGCAAGGCATTTGAATGTACTATCTCTGTGGCATCTCTGAGAAAAGCAGAACCTAAGAAAACAGAGGGCAGATGCCCTAAAAGTCATGCTCATGGAAGCATGAATAGCTTCTGAATGCATAATTATCAAGAAAGGAAATTTAACATCAAAGTGTCCTTATAGTATTTAATTAAATGCTAAGATTCTAGAAATTCTTCTTTTTAATTTTTTATTCTTGGAGATTATAAATTATCAACATATACACCCCCAAAGCCATCTCATTAGAGAACACATCTTTTATTTCAATTATAATACCAATTCCTTCATAAGCTATACCAGGGACTTAAAAATGAGAGGGAACCAATGCTATTTAGAGATCTTTTCTGGAAATAAGACAATGGAAATTAGTGTTTGAATCTGAACTAAATGAACCTCTACTTGACTTATAATATGGTCTTTTTAATTTTTTTAAAACTCTTACCTTCTGTCTTAGTTGCAGTTCCAAGGCAAAAGAACAGTAAAAGGTAGTCAACTGGGGTTAAATGACTTGCCCAGGTATCTGAGGTCATATTTGAACCCAAGACTTTCCATTTCCAAGCCTGGTTGTCTCTCCATTGAGCCACTTACCTGCTCCATTATGGTCTTAAACAGGCAAGTTAATTCTTCTGGGCTCCAGAGACTTCTATTAGTTGTAATAAAATAAGAAGTTGCCTTAAGAAATGCCCTGGAGCGTCAATGAATGGTACAACTTCCTCCATCATGTATAAAAATTCATAGCTGGTTATTGGTGACCTTCATGGGGTACTAAAAACAGATCATTCACCAATTCTTGGAGTAGCAACCCAAAAACTCTTACCAACTCATTTGGTGGATAGGAAACATAGTGCATTAGACAGTTAAGAAAGACAGTTAGGACAAAGTGCTTTACTTGGAGTAAGGAAGACCTGACCTAAAATCCTACCTCAGACAACTGCTAATTTTGTCCTCTTGACAAATCATTTAAGATCTCTTTCTTAATTTCCTCATCTGTCAAATGTTGAAAATCAAACCTACCTTGAAGGGTTGTTATGAGGATCAAGTGGAATATTATATGCGAAATGTAAAATACCACTTAATTCATTGTTATTAAACAGATATAAGGTAAATTATAAAGCATGGGGCCATTCTTCTCAGTTAATCTGCAAAATATTCCATATCTCATTTCCAAGTCTTTTTACTTGCTTCCGCTTGGAATGTTCTCTGTTCCTCACCTCTGCCTCTTAGAATCCAGGGTCTCCTTCACAATTCAGCCAACTCAAATACCATTTTCTCCCTGAGACCTTTCCTTGTCCTCCATTTGTTAGTATCTTCCCTTTAAGATTTTCTTTCCTCTATTCTATCTGTATATGCTTATTTATGTATACAATACTTTCCTCATTAGAATATAAGATCCTTGAGGGCAAAGGCTTTTATTTTTTTCTTTGTATCACTCTGCTTAGCTTGGTATCTAGAACTTAGCAAGTACTTAAGAAAGTACCAACTATGTGTCAGACTTTGTGCTAATTGCTAGGGATAGAAATATAAAAGCCAAACAGCCCCAATCTTCAAGAAAATTAGTTTGCCTACTTCTATTGGAGTCCTGAGCTTCAGAAACAATCTAAAAGACTCCTACTCTGCTACATCTACATGAACATGCTACATATTTTACATGCCATATCCAAATTTCCATTCCTCATCCACTACTCTGGATTCCAGTCACTTCAAGAAAGTTCATGGGTTTAGTCTGAACATACACATTTTCATTACACAAATGTGATCCAATTAATACCCAAATGGGCATAAATTAATCAAATACTTAATCTAGCCATATTCAATTCAAGTATTAGTTTCAGTATATTTCATGTAATGAAGAGAGTAGAATAAGATTACCTGACTATATGTTCTGAGAGTTGAAGCCCAGACTGCAAATTGGACCATTTGAAATACAAGGATTGATAGAAAGGAAAGTTTTTCTAGTAACTATATGATATAGAATAAACAAAAGAAGAGTGTTAGATGACAGAAAGCAATAGGAAAAATGTTAAAGCATTTTTTCTATTAAAAGTAGTATTCCATGGCCTTGCCATATTAATTAATAGTTCTTTTTATATTAAGAAAACTTTTGCATGGTTACATGATTCATGTTCTTTCTCTCCCCTCCTACCACCTTCTCCCATAGCCAATGTGCAATTCCACTGAATTTTACATGTCATTGATCACGACCTATTTCCGTATTAGCGATATTTGCATTAGGGTGATTGTTTAGAGTCTACAACATCCCCAATCATATTCCCATCAACTCATGTGATTAAGCAGTTGTTTTTCTTCTGCATTTCTGCACCCACAGTTCTTTCTCTGGATGTGGATAACATTCTTTCTCATAAGTTCCTCAGAACTGTCCTGAGTCATTGCATTGCTACTAGTAGAGAAGTCCATTACATTTGATTGTGCCACAGTATATCCTTTTCTTTGTATAAGGTTCTCCTGGTTCTCTCCTTTCCCTCTGCATCAATTCCTGGAGGCCGTTCCAGTTCACATGGAATTCCTCCAGTTCATTATTCTGTTTAGCACAATAGTATTCCATCACCAATAGGTACCACAATTTGTTTAGTCATTCCCCAATCAAAGGGCATCTCCTTATTTTCCATTTTTTTGCCACCACAAAGAGCATGGCTATAAATATTTTTGTACAAGTCTTTTTCCTTATTATCTTTCTGGGGTATAAACCCAGCAGTGGTATGGCTGGATCAAAGGGCAGGCAGTCTTTTAAAGCCTTTACATAGTTCCAAATCACTTAATTAAGAGATCTTAGCTCTTTTTGTGTTATGGACTCCTATAACAATTTTGTGAAATCAAACTTCTTGGAATGATGTTCTTAATGTATAAAATACATAGACTTACAAAGGAATCTAGTTACATTAAAATGTAGTTATTATTTTTTTTCAAGTTCACTGATCCTAAGCTGAATATCTCTGGTATAAAGAGAATCCCTAGAAAGCTACTACTAGAAAATAGTCTTCAATAGCATGCTAACAAATAGGTGGGAAGATGCCAGCCTAATATGAAGCATAGATCCTAGATTCTCTAAAAATACTCCACTCTTCTGTTAGGAGAAAAAAAATCATGTCTAGACTTCTAGTCTTGATCCAGGAATTCACAAAAGGACCACCAGTTTCCCTCAGATATCCTTGGATAGACAGGACTCCCAGACAGGAATAATCTGAAGAGTAGAAGGGTAGAGAAGAGGCAACTTCCCTTGGAGCCTCCTTAGCAATTTCAGCATTTTCTCTGTATTTCACAACATTTGAACCCAGAAAGCATGAGACTTCTTCAAGGCCTGGGCTATATGAGAATAAATTGGGAAGTTTTGGGTGGGTCTGACCAAAAGCACTCCCATATCAACTTAAGCAGGCTAAACCTTTCTTAAGAGGGCTGCCTCAAGGCATCCCTAGTGGGTGGATGCAGGGATATACTCCTGGAAACAGAACCTAAGGCTTGCCTCTTTCCAACAAATGACTGAATCCAGCCCTAACTAGCAAAGAAAACCCTGGATTCTAGGTTTTTATAGTGACCACAGAAAGCCAAGCAGAGGGAGAAAGACCCTGGACAAAAATCTAGCCTAAGCAGTTCCTGAATCATGAAATGAGAGCCTAGTATAAAAATAACTCCTGAGTTCAACAACCCTTCTAAGGAATTCATGAGGAGCCTATATCAGGGAAAGGTCCCAGTGTTGACAAGAGAGAGCTCCTAGTCAGAGTCTAGAACCTGGGCAGCTCCAGAGAACTTTGAAGAAGGGGGCCAGTCTGTCCAAATATACTTGGACCCTGTTAGACCCTGCCAATACAATTCAGTTGCAGAGCTTGCTCCAAGTCAGACCTTCAAAGAGAGAACAAAGGAAAATTCCAACTACCATGAGGAAATACCTTGGTTTGAAAAATGAGGGAGTATATACACTATTGTCAAGAGGATGGTGGGCCCCTAACAAACACAGGTAATGTCTGAGAGAAAAAAAGCTGGCCATGTGGCTTGAAGGAGTATCTGGAGAAAATTAAAGAAGGAATGAGAATGGAAAAGTAAGGGAGGAAAAACAGCAGAAAACTTCACTGAAGAACTAAATGTCCGAAAATTAGAATGGTTCAGAAAGAAAACAATGACTCAAAACACAAGAAATATCAAAAATGGAGGTAAAGAATTTTTGAGAAAAAATAGAAAATATGAAGAAATATTACCAAAAACAATTGTTCATAAAAAAGACAGGCAAGCAAAGAATTTTTGGACTATTTAAAATTATGATCATAAAGGTTATAAATCTCAGTTTCAAGAAATTATAAATGAAAATTGCCCCAAATTCTTAAAATCAGAAGGTAATAGAGAAAAAGGAAAAATCCACCTCAAGAAAGAAACTGGAAAAAGGAAAACTTCCAGGAACATAATAGCCAGAATCTAGTTTTCAGGTCAAAGAAAAAAAAACACTTCTCAAGCAACTGAAAAGCAAAGGATCAAATACCAAGGAACTATGATAAGAATCACAAAATACTTATTACTTGCAACTATAAAGGAAAAGAAACCTAGGAATATGATATTTCAAAAGGAAAATAAGATAAAAGATTACAACAAAGATAACATAGTTAGCAAAATAAATTATAAGTCTATAGTGGGCAAAATGGACCTTTGATGGCATAGAAATTTTTCAAGCATTCTTGATGGAAAAAAAAAAGACCAGAACTGAGTAGCCATTTGGAAACAATATGCAGGTGAAAAGAGAAACATAAATGATAAATATTTATTGTATAATTGAAAGGAATTATGTGGTGACAAGTTGCTTATATGTTAAAAAGAAAATAAAAAACAATTTTTTTCAGTTTTAGTGTTTTTAGCAGAAGATAAAAACATAAAGAACAGGAGATCATACTGGGTAAGCGAAGGAAATCACCACTACCTAAGAGATATACAAGATGAAAAGTATTTAGTGACTGAGAAAAGGTTGCCAAGAATGGACGTCTCAGTCTCATCTGAGTCAAATAAAGGAATATTTAACCCAACCCCTTCACAATACATTACATCATAACATTAAAATCAAATGGGTATTGGAGGGGACTCCTGTTTAGTTGAGCTTAAAGCTTTGAATTCTTTGAAACACTTATTCTTATTTTACCTCTTTCAAGGGGCTTATTTTTTCCTTTTACCTCCATTCTTACCTCTTATACCTCCATATCTTTTATGCTAATGAAATTTTCATTTCCACCCTCAATTTAGGGATGAGTTACAAGTGTCTTTTGTAATTAGAGAACCAATCAATCAATAAATATTAAGCACCTACTATGTGACCAGCACTGTGCTAAATTCTAGGGATACAAAAAAAAGAGGGGAAAGATAGTTCTTTTCCTTAAAGAGTTCAAAGCTATGGAGGGAGACAAATAAGAAAATATATGCAAACAAATTATGTACAGGATAAATAGGAAGTAAATAAAAGAGGCAAGGCACTAGAATTAAAAGGGGTTGGGAAAGGCTTTCTGTAGAAGAAAGAATTTTTGATTAGACTTCAGGGAAGCCAGTATGTAGAGAAGAGGAAGAAGAGCATTCCAGGCATGGAGAATAGGCAGAGAAAATGCCCAGAGTAAATAAACTTGTAGTGTCTTGTTCATGATACAGCAAGGGTGCCAGTATCCATGAAATGAAGAATAAGAAGACTGAAAAACTTGGAGGGGGCAAAGTTATAAAAGGCTTTGAATGTCAAAGAGAATTTTGTATTTGATCCTGTAGGCAATAGAGAGTGTCTGGAATTTTTGAAGATAGAGGATAGGGGTAACATGGTTTGACATGCACTTTAAGAAAAGCATTTTAGGGGTTGAATAGAGGAAGGTTTGTAGTGGGGGAAATTGAGGCAGGATCACTCATCAGTAGAGTTTCACAATAGTCCAAGCATGAAGTATTAAGAACTAGGAAATAGGGAAATACAGAAGTCGAAGTTGGAAGGTAGGATAGGGAAATAAATCAAATTTGAATTTTGAGAGAAGGAACATAAAGGAAAGATTTAAAAAAAAAGAAATAGTAAACTCCTGGGGTCAGAGTCTGGGCAAGAAGAATATAAGAGCTGCCACAGAAATGAAAATAGTCTTTTTTGCTTATAAAATCACGAGTGAGGTAAATTTCTTTATTTGAAAAGGGGGAAGTAGAAACAAAGACAGGGAAAAGTACAAGAGGATAGAATAGAGGAAAATACTTAATTAACTATTATATATACAGATATATATGATCAATACACTCATAAAATGGAAGAGAATAGAAGAATGGACTAGAGAGCAGGATCTGACAATATAATGTCTATAAAAACATAGCTGAAATCTATAGATTCACATAAACATCAAAAAGAGAGACTGAAGCAAAAGGTATCATGCTTCAATTTAACTCAGATTATGTAACCATGATTTCAGATAAAGTTATATAGTAAATATTGAACAGATTAAAAGAAACAAGGGAAATATATTATGCCCAATGGTACTATTCTATATAATGAACTATATACTATTCTATATAATGAACATGTTACTATTTAATATACATGTACCAAATAACATGACATCTAAAGTTGAGTTGTAGGGAGATTAAGATAGAAAAACTATAATAGTATACCCCTTTTAGATCTAAACACATCTAACAACAACAAATAAAAATCTTCAACTAAACAAAGTATAAAATATGAGAATTTAAAAAAATTGAAAGGAAAAGGACCACTAAGTTGATAAATACAACTAAAAGTAATAAAAAATACATAAATAGTTAGCTAATCTTATTTTTATTGAGAACGGATGATGGATAAAGTGAGCAGAATTAGGAGAAAAACTCAGACAATGCTAATAGCATTATAGAGCAAAGTAAATCTGAAGACGTTGAAGCTCAGATAGACACAGTTATTAACCACTAGTACAAAGGATTAAAAATGAAAAACATTACTCACCTCTGGACAGAGGTGGTGAATTCAAGATGCACATAGAGTTGTTTATTTTTGTACGTAATTAATGTAGAATTTTTGTTGTTAGACTTTATAGATATGTATTGAGGAATTTGGGTTTGATTTTTAATTTGCTTATTGGGGACAATAAAATAACAATTTAACTTGAAAAATAAAAATAATAAACAAAAAATTAAGTAAATTCCTTTTCAATTTGGACTTCATTAATGATATTTTTCATGACTGAATTTGACAACTTTGGCTAATTATAATCATGTTAAGCTTTAGAATGCTATAATGCTCACTAAATGAGAGTCATAACTACTGAAAAGTATTGTAAGAAACACATGAGGGAAAACCAAATGGTAAAAGATACCAATAGTTCTGACCATGATGTGCACTTAGATAAGCACCCCATTTAATTAATGATTCATAACATGCATTTTGGACAGTCGATGCAGATCCACAATGAATTTGTCCAGGGACCCAAAAGTCCTATGTGTCAAAAGTGTGATCTAAGGCATCCTGTCCCTGAGGCTGACTATCTCTTCAGTAGAGCTCATAGCCCTTCTATAAAACAGATAGGAATATTTATGCAAAAAGTAGTTTGCATATGCTTAGAATCAACTTCACCTATTAAATTTAAGCCAAACCTCTATTATTTCAATATTTTTTTAATCTTCAAAAGTTAATCCTCTCTCCTAGGTTTTTCTATTTACAATTTCCTTCTTCTATGTTGGGAATAAGAGAAATACCTTCATTTTGACTGAGAATTGAAAATGTTCTGAGTTTCAAAGAAAATGTACAGAGATTACCAGGAGAATATGGAAGACTATAGTACTCAGATTAACTGGTTAGGTTGGAATAAGCATTTTTGAGATAGTTATTTAATTTTCAATCCCACTAGCTTCTCCCACTGAAATAAAGCTATAATTCTGGTCTTAAATAAGTGTACCATTGCATTGAAATTCATTTTTCTATGTATTCCAATAGTCAAGAACAACCAAAGGCATTAAAGGTCATCATTAAAGTTTGTATCTTTATCTTTCTACATGAGGAAATAAGTCATAAGCAAATGGAAATGTACCAACTAGAGAAAGAGTAGAGGTTGCCTTTCAATTTTTATTGAACTTTATCAATTTACATGTGACTCATTCTTCTCACTATAGCAGTCTGACCCAGTTGCAATTCTTAAAACATAATCATTTCAAGGAAAATGAACATGTTTTCCCTTTTACTTCATAAACATTTTAAAGAATTAATCAAAGAAAGATGGCACTGGGTTGGTGAGGCACCATTTGCCCTAACTGCAATGGACCTTTCCCTTTGGAGGCCATAACTGGGCCTAAAAACAAATCTGTATTTTTGTACTGCAGCATCAGGAAATTCATTGTGCGATATTGTTAGGCTTAGTTTACAGACATGTCTGCATGATTTAAAAAAAAAAACAATCAGGGATCCTTTGCAGGATTATGCACGTAAGTCAGGAATTAGGAAGATAACATGCTCTAAAGTATGTTCAACAAGCTGTATTCCTCCTAGGTGGAAGACATTTGCATTATTGTCCCTCTCCCTAATATGACAGATATGACTAGTAGGGGAATTCCATATTTGTATTTGATTCATTTTCCTGTCTGGGACTTCCATACAAACTAATTCAAAAAATGATCAGGAAAGCTATTTTATAATTTCCTCCAGGAAGTGTATATTTTCAGAGGATCTATGGCAGAATATCATTGTTTATAGGATTAAAAATGTAAGGAATTCAGAGAGCATCTAGACCCACCCACTCATTTTCCAGTTTAGAAAACTGAGGCTAGGTAGTTCAATGATTTACCCAAAGTTATAGAAACAATAAGCTTCAGAGATGAGATATAAACCTAGATCCTCTGACTCAAAAGCCAGTACTCTTTCAGCTGTATTAAGTTCTGTATGACACTGAAAAGTCTCCCATTTGCCCCTCAGTTATCAAATCTCATCTGACATACAATTCTTGGGGAAACAATTTTCTTGGAAAAGTTTCACTTGCATTTAACTTTGCTAATTTGTCCCACAGAACCCCTTAAAAAGGTATTATTAAGCAACCTTTAAATTTTCCTGGGCAATAGAGAAATGAACAGTACCCACAACACACACTTCTGTCTCCATAAAAAGTATTTTACCTTCATGACTGTCATCATTCATGAGCACCACACACACATGTGGTGATGTGCAAAACACTACACAGAGTTAAGTCCCCCCAAGTCATCTTTAACCTTTAAAAGCTAAGGGGTTTTAAGGAAAGACTCTTGGTGTGAAGGAAAAGGGGCCAGGGTGAGCTTAGTTACCTCTCTTTTATCCCTGCTTTTTACCCACTCCCTTTAGTAATTACATTAGGGTTTTTTTTTTTCTTTTTTAAATTCGGGAAAACTCAGCTTTGTTAGACCATCTGGTTTATAGTGTAGTGCTTTTATTCATTTTCCCAGATGGATTGAATAAGACAAAAAGTTTAAATGACTTAACTTGAATCCACAAAGTGAGTCATCTGCCCTCAGCTAGGACATGACAAAGCTTCAGATTTTCATGTTTGTTTTTTTCTCCCCATTAAGCTAACTTGGAAATCGTCTAACTTTCGGCAAATTATCTTCTGAAAAGAACAGAGAAAGAAATATGCTTGTGACCAGTAAGTTCACTCCGGTGTTCTTTAATTATCTCTAACACAAAGAAGGAATGCTTTTTAGAAAACATAGCTTCTTTGAAAGCCCTACCTTAAAAGTTTCCTTTTATTAGATTCAACCAGTGGACGATTATTCTATGTTCTTTTCGCCACTCTTCCTAGCTCTAGCTTCTCCCCAGTTTAATTTCCTTCTCCAACTCATTTTACAGATAAGAAAAATGAGACAAACAGAATTAAGTGACTTGTCCAGAGTCAAACAGCTACTTAAGGTGCCTGGCAGGAGATTTGAACTCAGGGAGAAGAGTCTCCTTGACAACGATTGAACACTACCCATATACCATCTATCTGTCAGTCTAATCTATTCTGTTGGACTGACCTCTTGAAACATCTAGATATAGAAAAGAACAAGCAATGGATTTGGGCTGGAAGAAGTGGGAAACAAGCATTCTATTTTTATTTTTATTTATTTAATTAATTAAAATATTTTTCCCTTGGTTACATGATTCATGTTCTTTCTCTATCCTTCTCATTCCTACCTTCCCCCCATGGAGCCAACGAGCAATTCCATTGGGTTTTACATGTATCATTTATCAAAACCTATTTCCATATTATCAATATATGTAATAGAGTGATCATTTAAAGTTAACATCCCCAATAATATCCCCATCAAACCATGTGATCAATCATATGTTTTTCTTTTGTGTTTCTACTCCCAATTCTTTCTCTGAATATAGATAGCATTCTTTCTCATAAGTCCCTCAGAATTGTCCTGGATCATTGCATTGCTGCTAGTAGAAAAGTCCATTATATTCTATTGTGCCACAGTGTATCAGTCTCTGTGTACAACGTTCTGGTTCTGTTCCTCTCGTTCTGCATCAATTCCTGGGGGTCTTTCCAGTTCACATGGAATTGTTCCAGTTCATTATTCCTTTTTCAGCACAATAGTATTCCATTACCATCAGATACCACAATTTGTTCAGCCATTCCCCAATCGATGGAAACCCCTTCATTTTCCAGTTTTTTGCCACCACAATATTTTTGTATATATATATATATATTTTTCCCTATTATCTCTTTGGGGGTACAAAGCCAGCAATGGTATGGCTGGACCAAAAGGCAGGCAGTCTTTGAAGCCCTTTGGGCATAGTTCAAAATTGCTTTCCAGAATGGTTTGATCAATTCACACCTCCACCAGCAATGCATTAGTGTTCCAATTTTGCCACATCCCCTCCAATATTTATTATTTTCCTTTGCTGTCATATTAGCCAGTCTGCTAGGTGTGAGGTGGTACCTCAAAGTTATTTTGATTTGCATTTCTCTAATTATGAGAGATTTAGAACACTTTTTCCTGTGCTTATTGATAGTTTTGATTTCTTTATCTGAAAACTGCCTATTAATGTTCCTTGTTCATTTATTAATTGGAGAATTGCTTGATTTTTTGTACAATTGATTTAGCTCCTTATAAATTTTTAGAAATTAGAACTTTGTCAGAAATTTTTGTTATAAAAATTTTTCCCAACTTGTTGCTTCCCTTCTAACTTTGGTTGCATTGGTTTTGTTTGTACAAAAAAACTTTTTAATTTAATGTAATCAAAAGTATTCATTTACATTTTGGCATCATAAGGTATCATGTTTTTCCATTAGCACTTGGGAATAATGTGATTTTCCACCCTCTGCTATGTATTTTTGCATAGTTTGCAAATCAGGAGCATGCTGACTAGATGATGCACAACTGTGATTACAACATTTGTTTTCTCTCTTGTGAGTGTTGTATCTAGAATTTATATATGTATTATTGTGATTGCTTCTTTTGTTGTTGCTGTTAAGGTGGGCTTTGAGGTGACAAAATCTCACTATATGCCCTAACTTCCCACAAAGAAACCACCTTATATTATTATTAAAGTTATTGCTAGTTTTTCTGGGTTGTTGGTACTGAGGTCTGGCTTTATATGCATCCTGGGCTGCCAGGTTTTTTTATTTCCTCTATTTCTTTTTATTTGATGGTAGATTTAGCCTCTTTTAATTGCTCCTTTAAATCTTTTATAATATCATCTTTTTCTCTAATGGATTCTTTGGATTCTTTGGCTTCCTGATTTCCTGAGTGAACATATGCAGCAGTTTTACATAGGTCTTCCAAACTTAATGATTCCCATCCCAGACAATGCAAATTAAAGAATGTCCTAATTGGTAGGGAACTGCCCTTAGTAAACTGCCTCCTTATGTGCTGCAAGTTGGGTTCATTTAAGCCTTAGAACCCCAAAATCATTTCCCCAGCTTCAACAAGCATATCTAAATACATTAAGGGGTGCTCATTTATCTCCTGCCTTAACTTTTCAAATTTTCCCCAGGAATCAGGACACTTAGCAAAGGATTTCATAGCTTCTACAAGACATCCCCTAGCTCTTCTTAGGTATACTAGGTTTTGATGACTGTTCAATTCTAAATCTTCATAATATTGTGGCAAAGATGTTAAGTTTGTGTTCTCATGGGTCTTCTCAATAAATTGTGCTTTCTCTGCACACTGGGAGAATTTAAGGGAGTGTCACTCCAAAACCGGATGACCTAGATGGTCATGCCATCCCACAGGAGTTGGGGACGAGGCTTCCCTATAAGCCAAGGTATGTGGTACCCCAATCTGATTCTGAATAAGGACAGGGTTCACACAAGCCTCCCCCAATCAGTTAACTTCACAGTGGGTGGTCTGGCTTCAAGATGGAGGCAGCCAGAACACACTGTGGTTCCCCTCTCCCTTGTTTCTTCTCAGGCACTGTGGAATGCTATCTGACTGTTGAATGGCTTTTATTATGCACAGTTCAGGGATTGGGGAAAGGGGTGAAGGGCAGAGGGATTTGGGGTGCCCTCTTCTCTATTCCTATGAAGTCCATTGCTTAGGTAGGAAACCCAATGGTTCCCACTCCTAAGCTTCTCCCCCCTTGTCCCTTTTCCTTCTATTTCTATTTCTATTTCTCTTTTTCTATCCTTTTCTATAATTGTAAGTTTTGACTGAAAGGGGGTCTCTCAGCAAGGTTGGGAATGGGTGAAGGGAAAAAAGAGATCACTCCCAAAATGGAGTCCAAAAACTTAGCTAACTCTATGGTTGAAGCCTTGATGGGAGAGAAATGATGGAATGGCTTTGACCAAGGAATCAGGGTTTCAATTTCCAAAGAAAGATCCTCAGGAAGCCCTAAGGACTGGATCTCAGCTGGGATGTCCTCCTCTTTCCTCATAGTCCTTCCCCCGAAGACCTCTCTTCTCCTTCCTCCAGAGAATCCCCCAGAATTCTCTCCAATCTCAACTGTCAGTAACTGTCACCAACTGCCTTCTTCCGTCTCCTTTTGTCCCATCCCCCTTGCATCAATCCCATCCTTACAGTATCCTGGTTTTATATGGTGGAACTTTTTCTAAAAGTCCCACTTAATTCATGCATCTCTTTTTCCTATTCATATCTTATATTCCCCCTCCCTCCAAAATAATAAATCCTTAGCTTGTCTTATCACTATGCTAATTATCTATATATTCCTATTCTAAGATTGGTTTTGGCGAGGTTGGTAGGGGGATGAGGGTTGCAATTTATATAACAATATTTACAGGGTGTAAAACAATTTTGTAATAAGAAAAGTTTTTCCATTGAACACAATGTCTAAGTTTACATAATTTTCTTATCCTTAAATTCTTCTAAATTATTATTTAACTCATCTATGATTTTAACAGAATTTTTACTTGTTTCTACTTCTAACATGTCTATCAAATAATACAATACAATTATCTTATTATTCTTACCTGTTATCAAATTATGTTTAAACTATTTATGTTTTAAATGCAATGTTAATTTTTATATTGAGAATCTATTTTAGTATGTTAGTCTTCTTATTTATCTATCCAACAACATTTATATATTTTATTCTTATGCTTTCCCTACACTAGCTCGCTAAATATTTTTCAACTTCCCTAGTCCTTTCTACACTTTCCCTATGTCAAATGTTCTAATTATGTGCTAAATTGATAATATGCTATAGTATCTACATGGTTAGGGACTATTGTTTACAATTCTACTCTACTTTTCCAACCTATGTTACAGGTATATATAAAATTTACATTATTTACATTATTATACAGTTGTGCAAGCATTAGTCCTGCATATTGATGTTACCCAGAAAAGAACATTGCTTGATCTTATTATGTGGTTAAAATATTATGGAACTTGCAACTATTTACATTATAGACATATATACATTTTATATTTACACCATCTTCAGACACTCACTTATTTACACGAGGTCTTGACTAGATATCAGTTTTGTGTTCTCTTTATGTACTGTGTATGCAAAATACTCACTCTTGTTTTCAAAGTTGTCAATTTTCTTCAACTTGTCTGTAGATTTTTCTTGTATCTTGATCCTATGTACTGTGATTGCATTTCCCCTAAAGTGTGAGGTTTATTTGTGTTTTTGTGCTATCGCTGCACCATAGTCTTACATAAATCATTTCCTTCTGTCCTCTTTTTTGTGCAATTGTCCATTTTTGCAAAGTTCAAAGTTCAAAAATTTTTTTCACAATGTCTTTTCAAGTATCCTTTTCTTGCATCTTTCTTCTTGATGATTTTTTCCAATTTCCTTTTCTTCTCTTGATACTTTTCCTCTTCTTTGTTTCTCCGCCACATGTTGTCTGTTGTCATAAATGTTGTTGGATGGGCTCCCTGGTCCGGATGCAGGAACAGTGTGGATTGTGATGCTTTGTCAGTGATGTCAATCAATTGTTTGTGTGTGTGTTATGTGTACTTTCAGATGTTTTGCAATGATTTTGTGTTTTGCAATGATTTTGAATTTCAATTCTCAGTCCTCACCACTTTCTGTAATTTGTCTATCTTGAACTGTTTCTGGGTATTCTGCATTTGTATGTTTCTTTTCAGGTTTCATTTGGGTCACATGGAACCATAAATCTTTTCCTTCTACTTTTACACTTGTAGGGGTAGTGAGCAAAACTTGATAGGGTCCTAAGCATTTGGAGACTGTTACTGATTTTCTTGTGAAGTTTCTTATGTACACTATGTCTCCTGGTTTTAAATTATGCAAGTCATAATAAAGGGGAACTCTTTGTTGAATAAAACCAAGTTTGTGGAGTTCTGTGAGTCTTTGTTGCAGGGCCTGGATATATTTATGCAGTTTACAATCTGCACCCAGCATTGAGACATATGGGGTTTTGTGAGCTCTCCCTTGCCAAACAGGTTGGCCATATAGCATTTCAAATGGGGAAAGATGTAAGTCCCCTCTAGGTTTGCTTCTCAGATACCATAACACTATTGGCAAAGCATCTGTACATCTTAGATGAGTTTCTGTGCAGACTTTGCCACTAAATGTCTTTATTTCTCTCTTGAATCTTTCCAACTGCCTAGCGCTTTCTGAGTGACAAGTGGCACGATAATTCCCTTTTATTCCTAGATTCTTGTAGACTTCTTGGAATATCGCATGAGTAAAATAACTGCCTCTGTCTGAGCTGATACTATTGGATATGCCATATCTAGGAATGAAAGGGAATTATCACACAAAACAGGAAACTGTGAGGATGGGATTGATGCAAGGGGGATGGGGCAAAAGGAGACGGAAGAAGGCAGTTGGTGACAGTCACTGACAGTTGAGATTGGAGAGAATTCTGGGGGATTCTCTGGAGGAAGGAGAAGAGAGGTCTTCGGGGGAAGGACTATGAGGAAAGAGGAGGACATCCCAGCTGAGATCCAGTCCTTAGGGCTTCCTGAGGATCTTTCTTTGGAAATTGAAACCCTGATTCCCTGGTCAAAGCCATTCCATCATTTCTCTCCCATCAAGGCTTCAACCATAGAGTTAGCTAAGTTTTTGGACTCCATTTTGGGAGTGATCTCTTTTTTCCCTTCACCATTCCCAACCTTGCTGAGAGACCCCCTTTCAGTCAAAACTTACAATTATAGAAAAGGATAGAAAAAGAGAAATAGAAATAGAAATAGAAGGAAAAGGGACAAGGGGGGAGAAGCTTAGGAGTGGGAACCATTGGGTTTCCTACCTAAGCAATGGACTTCATAGGAATAGAGAAGAGGGCACCCCAAATCCCTCTGCCCTTCACCCCTTTCCCCAATCCCTGAACTGTGCATAATAAAAGCCATTCAACAGTCAGATAGCATTCCACAGTGCCTGAGAAGAAACAAGGGAGAGGGGAACCACAGTGTGTTCTGGCTGCCTCCATCTTGAAGCCAGACCACCCACTGTGAAGTTAACTGATTGGGGGAGGCTTGTGTGAACCCTGTCCTTATTCAGAATCAGATTGGGGTACCACATACCTTGGCTTATAGGGAAGCCTCGTCCCCAACTCCTGTGGGATGGCATGACCATCTAGGTCATCCGGTTTTGGAGTGACACTCCCTTAAATTCTCCCAGTGTGTATTCAGCCCCAGGGGAGAGCTGGAAGAGAGACTCACCTACATAGAATTTCTCTATCTCCCTTTCTATCAAACATTGGTCACAGGCTCTCTTTATTATTAAATAACAGTACATATTTCATTTGATATGCTTGACTAAACCTATTTTCTCCCTAACAAGAACCTTTCCATTAATTTCAGGCACTCAAAGTCTTTTTTTTTTGACTTCTCATATTTTGTTTGTTCACAATTGTATTCAAGAAGCTAATTTTCCTTCCTTGCTTCCTATTCAAATTCAGCACCATTAAATTCTACTTCAAGCCTTTCTAGCCTATATTTATTTTTCCTTTTTTGAATATCTATTGTACTCATCTATAACATATAATTTAAAATATTATGTACTATTTTAAGTTACTCAAAGATTGTTTCATGTGCTTAGCTTGCCTATCAATTAAGATTGTGAGCTTCTGGAAGATAAGAACTATCATTTTTCTTTTGAATCTTTCTATAGTTTCTGGCATAGATTTTCATTTCAATAAATGCTTAATAATAATTTCATTTGATTAAAAAATTGGAGCTTTCAAGTACAGCAACTCTTAGGTCCAGGAACTTTTCAATAAAAGTATTTGTTTAAAGTAATAATAATACTGCATTAGCCTCAGCATGACATATGAATCTACCTTTGTAGAAAGAATATAAGATTTTTTCAACTTAAAATCTTTTTGTCTGCATGAGATTATGACTTTAGGAACCCAAACCATTTTTTGAAGCATTCTAATATTCATGAAATTTTCTGTGCAACTTCTGAAACTTTTTTTTAGACAGCTTGGAAAAACATTAGACCTAGTTTAGGAGGGACCTAGGTTTGAGTTTAGCTTTTCTCATTTAATGGTTATATAACTTAAACTCACTGAGCCTCCAATACTTTATCTACAAAATAAAAGTAACAATATCTGCTATGCAGAAATTAGTTTTGGGTTAACATTTTAAACCATACTCCAAAATAAATTTAAAATTCATATGTAACATAAGTATTAAAAATCATCTCATGAAAACATTAGAAGAGAAGCTGATTGTATCTCTTCCAAAGTTATTAGTAGGGGGTGAATTCTTTATAAGAAAAGCTACATTTACAATTACAACTAAAAAAATAGATCATTTTGAGTCATGGAATTTGAAAAACTTTTAATTATTTTTAACATTATTTTTGTAAAATTTTGAGTACCAAATTCTCTTCATCCCACCCATTGAGAAGTCATGCCATATGATATCAATTATACATATGAAATGATGCAAAACATATTTCCATATTATCTTTGTTACAGAAAATTTTAAAATAAAAAATGAAAAAGTTATACTTCAATCTATACTCAGTTCATCAGTTTTCTTTTAAGAGGCAGATATCATTTTTCATCATGGATCCTTTGGAATTATCTCAGATCATTGCATCTATTAGAATAGCTAAGTCTTTCATAGATGATCATTATGATAATATCAATGTTATTATGTACAATATTTTCCTCCCTCTGCTCACTTCATTTTGCATTAATTCATACAAGTCCTCCTAGGTTTCTGTGAAACCATCTTGCTCATGATTTCTCATAGCAAAATAATATTTCATCACAATCATACACCACAACTTTTTCAGCCATTCCCCAACTGATGTGCCCTACCTCCATTTCTAATTCTTTGTTACCACAAAAAAGAGCTGCTAAAAATATTTGGGCATAGCTCCAAATTATTCTTCAGAATGATAGGACCAGTTCACAACTCTACCAATAGTGCATCCATGTCACTATTTTTCCCCATTCCCTCTAGCATTTGTTATTTTCCTTTTCATTCATGTTAGCCAATTGTGATAGGTGTGAAATAGTACCTTGGAGTTATTTTATCATGACCACAGATAGCTTTGATTTCTTCTTCTTCTGAAAAATACTTGCTGATCACCTTTAATCATTTATCAAATGGAGAATGACTCTTATTTTTATAAGTTTGGATCAGTTCCCTATATATTTGATGACTGATGCCTTTATTAGAGAAATTCTTTATAAATTTTCCCCAGTTTCTTGCTTTTAAAAATTTTTTTACATAGGAAAAAGAGATAGCCCATTTTTTGAGGTCAAGAGGAAATATAATGGATTGTTCAATATTTATATTTATACCCATTTTTAAAAAAAATTTAAGGAAAAATTCCTGTCCATTGGGTGGATCTTCTGTGGTAGGTACATGGAAAAAACATGAAAAATAACTGTAAAAGATAAGAAGATATGGATAGGTTGTCATCTATACTCATGGAGGAAGTACTCATTTTGCAAGGATAAAAAAATTATGGCCCCAAAGGTCAAATGCAGTCTGCCTATTTTAGCACAGCTTGTGAGCCATACCAAAACAAGTGATGGGCAGGATCTGGCTTGTGGACTATACCCTGTTCTCAGACCGGATTGCAATCCCCTGAATTAGATCATAAATCCATTGACATTTAAGTAGTTGTTAAAAATAAAACTCTTCACCAGACTTATTTGGTTACAAACTGCTAACAGAGACAATCACCTTTGGCTATTCAGATAGAGTTTGGTTTCATAATAGCCACAGAGGAATGAAAAATTCCTTCTCCCCTCCTTCTATGCCTTATTTAGCCAAAGGATGATAATAGATGAAATATATTCTTCCAATCACACACATTTTATGAGGAGGCCAGCATGGCCAGAAGGATGGTTTTCAGATTCTCACTTCAGAAACACATGGAGTTGCTCTGAGGCAACTGTGTACCGTTTCCTTTAAAAGAGCACAAAACATCTGGGAGTAGGATTCTATCTGTCAAATGCTATCAAAAGAATGGTGTGTCTTTTTTTTTTTTAAATTGAACCCAAACCTTATGAAGTGGCAAAAATCTGTATTGTATTTTGGGACTCTAGAGTTTTACATTTGTAGATACCCGTGTTTAAGAAAGAAGGGGGTAGGGGAAATCCTTTTTTATACACACTACAGCCTCTGAGAGCTGCCAAATCTGATGCAGGGAGGAAAGGTGAGGTCAACATATTGAGAGAGTACGGAAGAATCTCACTGATCATCAGTTAAGTATTTCCACCCATAACAGGTATTACAAATCTCTTTTCAAAGAAAAGCATGTGTGGAACAGTCTATAAATTTTCTCCTTCCTCCCCCAGGATTTTTTTTCCTAAAGAAAAGTATTTCAAATTCAATAAAATATCTGCTTTCGTTTAAATGATGCAGGTATTACAGTTGTCCACTGTAAATTTGTAACAGTTCTAAGTTGAGGCACCTCTCACTATATCCTTGTTAGTGTCATTTAAGCAGGCACAGACCTGGGTGGTTTCCCAGTAGTTCTAACCACAATACTTATTACAAATTAGTTTTATAATCAGGTCAAATCTTTCTAATACTAGTCTTACAACTCTACCATACTCCATGTTTTCTATGTCAATTTATCATATCCCAAATTGTCATTATGGGATTTAGGATGACCAAATTTCAAGAAGTATGATTTCATGAGGCTGAACCCATGGAATTAAAGGAACTTCAAATATCAAACTATATTTCGAGATTTTTCCACCCCTGGAGAATAGAACTCTCTTTGCCTTTTATTCCAGGGTTCAAAATATTTTTCAAATATTAAATAAATAAATATTTTAAATAAATATGTAGCATTGAAGCCATCTGCTATTGTCCAGCCATTCTGGAATGTACATAAACTCTTTTCTACCCATTTTCCACCTACATTTTACTTATAGCTTTATTTCTCAAACTTTTCATTAGGGAATACCAAGTTCTAACTAGTTGTACTAATTCAAGGATGTTGAAAATAAGGAGAGTTAAGTAGTTGTTAATCTTTTAAGGAATCACATGGACAGAGTATTTTACATTTTGTAGATATGTTCCATGACTCTATCTTTCACTTTTCAGCTAGATCTGGCATCATTTAAATGCAGCCAAAGTGTATCACTCCAAGAAAATGTTAGATTAAGATTGTATGTGAGAAATATGAAAAAAGTAACACCATTGGTTTTTTTTGTATTTTTGTCCCCAAATCTAAACGTTTATAATAGGCAACTTTTGATCCAACTAAAAAATGGCCAACCTCCAACCTACAAGCACCAGTGCTGTAATAAGCAATTATGAGAATAGTTCAGCTATTGCTTGCATTAAAAAAGAAATGTCAAAGATGACCAAAGACAGATCAAGTAAGATTGAATTGGTTAATGTCACAAAGAAACTCAACTTTTTCAATAGGTTTGGAAGGTCAAAAGGTTTCAATTTTTGACCAGCTGTGGTCTAAGAAAATTATTTCCACTATATGTAAAATTCTTGATAAGAATTATAGGAATCCCACTTGCTTCTAAGTTGTATGTGTACATTGGAAAGGAAATAAATGTGACCTTTTTATGAGAATCACTAAATTTTCAAATTGGAAAGTAAGTTGAAATGGCCATCTAGTCTAACTCATACCTAAAAAATAACCATCATTATAATGTACTTATTAAATTTTTGCAAAAAAAAGTTGAAGCCTTAACAGAGGAATGTTATGAGGTATAAAGGGACCAGTGAGGTGGTCTCAAGCTTTGCTCCACTTTTGTCATATTCTTTATGTTCTGTCTAATTTTCTGGGAGCAATGTTGATTAAGAAAGGAGAAAATTTACTGTCCTTTTCCTTAAAGAATTCTTTGGAGAAAGAGCCATTGCCTTTGTCCTTTAGATCAATTACTTGCCATGCACAACTCCTCTCTGTTCCACTTGTGTTGCCAGCTCAATGGTTATTAGAGTTAACGCTTTACTAAAATCAGTCTTTCCTTTTTTTTTTCAATTTGATAAAGGTCTGTTCGCATTTGAAATCCTTTTGGTTTGTTTTATAAAGCTGATGCTCCAATTAAAGAGTCATTCTATTATTTATCCTTGAGATTGCTTTTTGTCTAGGATGTACTGTGACACTTGGGTCTAAAATTGCCCTGAATATGTCACATAACCCACTATATCTACCAAGTCCCAGACAAGTTTCAAATTCTACCCTTACCATCTACACTGGCACTACCTACACATATCCATTTTCACCTCCTTTCCCTTCCTCCAATTCATACATAGGCATGAATTTCTGTCTCTTCATCTGGGAATTGTAATTAAGCCAATATTGTTATTACTCTAAAAAAGGCCATGTCAATAAATTCCCAACTGCTCCATCCATCATCCCTACCATCTCTCTGTCCCCTGAATCACTGGTTTGCTGCCCCTATTCCTATGTCCTTGTACGTTGTCAGTGACTTCAAACTTTTGGACATCTAATGAATGCATCATGTTTAACATCTAAATATAAATATGAACATCTAGTTACACAGATTCCATGGCTAGATTTCTCTCCCTTTTGGTTTCTGCCTCCTCATTTCCTTGGTTTTCTTCAAGTCTCAGCTAAAATCTCACTTTCTACAAAAAGGCTTTCCTAATCCCCCTTAATAGTATTAGTTTCTCTCTTTGATTATATCCAATTTAGCTTTCATATAGTTTGTTGGTATTTTATTTCCCCCATTAGATTCTGGGGCCCTTGAAAGCAAGATGAATTTTTTTTTGTTTTTGTTTTTATTTTTCTTTTATGTTATTTGTATTCAGAGCACTTAGCACAGTACTTGGCTCATAATAAGAATTTAATAAATAATACTTACTGACTCAAATTGACTTTTTAATCTAGTCCAGAGATCTAATTTTTGAATAAAATGAATGTTTTAACAATGTTATACACCCTTTGAAATGATTTCATGGAGACAACGTTGAATTGTAAAATATCTAAAATATTTTGAATTAATAATTACTAAAAAACAAAAATGCGCTTTGTCAGGGAAAATTGTCATCATCAATATATGATAAGCAATTTTTTTCATTATCAGGGGATCAGGAAGGGAATGCAAAAGTTTGTTTAGCTACAGCAAAAAGGCATGGGCATAATCAGAGCTGAGGGTGTTTAGGTTAGGTGTAAGATGTTTTGAAGCACAAGCCCAGATCCCCATGCAATGGAGTCCATGGTTCAAATACTACCTTTCCATGTTTGCAACCACTAGGCAAATCATTAAACCTCTCAGCATGAGTTGTTTCATCTAGAAACTAAGGACTAGAACATCACCTCAATGGATGAGGATCAAATAAGATAATGTAAGTTAAGTACCACATAAATATAATTGATTATTCATACTGTAGGGGAGGGGTTCCAGTGCACTTCAATTAAACACAAAATGGTGTAGATTGCTTGAATGACTCAATCAATCAATCAAAGGTGTAAATTAGGCTCAAATAAATCCTCAATCTGGAGAAAGTGAAATGTTTTTACTATTGGATGAAAGCAACTTATATTATCCAGGAAATATTTTAAGGTTATTTGAAGAAAATCAGTCGCAGTCTTTGAGGTTATATAGAAAACAACAAGCTGGCTCCAAAGTCCTTAGTTTAGCATTAAAACAAACTTCTCAAGCTTCTAGGCTCAGAAGTATTTTCCAGAGACTTCCTTCCAGTTATACCTGAAGGTAGCAAGGCGGTGCATGAAGAGGAGGAGAAGGAAGAGTTACCCCAGAAAGCTTGTTGCACTCTCCCACCACTATTGATCAGTGATGATCTTATGAGCACCAAAGGTCTAAAGATCTGGAGTTGCTATTGCCTATCGGTAGCTGTGTCTACAGGAACCAGTAGCATGGCAACATCTAGATCAGAATTTGAGAAATACATTGTGGACATACTGGACACACCAAAGAAAGGCAGCTTCAGGACTCTATAAAGACATTGACACGTTGGAACTCAGTAGAGAGATAAAAAGAATGAAATGAGTCCTCCAAAAAGGGAGAAAAGAACATCAAGTGCCATTGAAGGTATGCCTTTATTAAAACATATTCTTTAAGTGTTTGTGTGCCTTGCTTCTTACACACTTTACATTTCAGCTCATTCTATCCAGGGACCTTGGGAAGACTCCTTGTTGGTATGGGAGTGTGCCCCTAGTTGGGGATGGGGAAAGGAGAAAGAATGTTTTATAACAACCGTTCTTACTATGTATATGCCCTTTTCTAAAAGTTAA
This sequence comes from Gracilinanus agilis, assembly GCF_016433145.1. NCBI lineage: Eukaryota > Metazoa > Chordata > Mammalia > Didelphimorphia > Didelphidae > Gracilinanus > Gracilinanus agilis. The sequence goes on along the minus strand of NC_058132.1, from coordinate 553,011,745 downwards.
CTGAGGTTGCTGGTTGATATTCAGTGTGGAGCATGCTGGATAGTGGCTTGTGAATGATAATACTTGAAAATCCCATGAGTGTTAAGTCTATGTGGCTAGACCCTTGAGAATAGTAGACAGAAGTCCATTAAAGATCAAATCCAGCAATGCTAGAGGATGTTGGGGAAACAGCTTCAAGAAGGATCACAAATTTAGAGCTATAAACTTCTCTTCTTATAGATTAAAAAAAACTGAAGTCCAGGGGGGGGAAATAGTATTTAGTGCCTTGACCAAAATAAAAAACCAAAGAGGAAAAAAAACATACACATGCCACTAATTTCAAACTGTCCCGATTTGTCACAAATTTCTTTATCATCAAGCATAACATTTAGCTAATGTAAAACTGCATTAGGTAAGCTATCAAAAATTTAGTTTGAGAAAATGGGCATAATATGTTGATTTCGATCTCAGTATTCCTAATTAACAATGGATTGTTATTGGCCAAGTAAAAGTAAAGAGAGATATACCTCTTCTAAAATCAATTTAAAATTTGGCTAATGATCATGTTCTTTCTTGAAAATTAATATCTTCATAGAAAACTAATAAAAGAAGATTGTAATCTAGGGTGCATGATGCCTTCCTTCTGTTTGCTATTTCTAATTTATTCTGTATCTTTTTTTGTATAGGTTATTTACATGTGTCTTCCCCATTAAACTGTGAGCTCTTTAAGAAAAAAGAGGTGTTTGGGGCAGGTAGGTGGCTCAGTAGATAAGTCAAGCCTGGAGGTGGGAGTTCTTGGGCTCAAATCTGATCTCAGACACTTCCTAGCTGTGTGACCCTAGACAATTCATTTAACCACAAATACCTCACCTTTATCATGCTTCTGCCTTGGAAATGATATTTGTATTGATTCTAGGACAGAAGTTAAGGGTGTGTTTTTAAGTGTTGTTTTTTTGCTTTTCTTTATTGTCAGCACTTATGCCTAACACATGGAAAGAGCTTATTAATGACTTATTGAATGACTTATTGACTGATTTATCTAATAAAGGTGTCAGAATTAGTGTTTTAAGTAGCATCTCTCTATCACAACAATCAATCCAATTTTTTCTAGACACAGGACTCAGCTAAACACCTTCAAAGCTCTGTAAAAAGAAATTATTTCTATTTTTCCTATTCTCAATGAACAATGCCTAGAGGGCTTCTCCATGTAGCCACTTACACCTCTAATCAGGAAAATTGATCTAAATCCATCCCAGACTTCCCCAACTTCCCCCAAACAAGCTAATAATTCAGTTCTTTTCCTGGTAAATTAATCTGCCAGTAAAATGTTTCATTTGTCAGCTAAACAAACTTTGTTTAGATATGTTAATTCTACTTGGGCCATTGTAGTGATGGAGGAAGCAGAGGGAGCTTAAGTTTTGAAACTCGGCACTGAAACTAGCTCTGTTATATGACTTGAGACAAGTATCTTGCCCTTTCTGGAGTTTTCTTTCCTCATTTAAAAAAGGAATAAAGTACCTGACTTCTAATTTCACTTAAAATCCTGCAAATTTATGGACATTTGGGTACATTTCCACTTTGGTAATTTTGTGTACACTTTCTACAACATTTTGAAGAAAGGAAACTTTCATGAATAATCAATAAATCAGTTTTACTTATTGTCAAAACTGATGATAGTTCAATATTGCCTGCTCCCCTTCTCCCCTCTCCTCTCTCTGCCTCCCACCCAATTCTGGGCCCTCTAGTCACTTGTTTTCTTCTTTCAGTAGAAGCCTTATCTCAGAAGGACCAAAGTTCATTACTCTCTTTTGTCAAGGTTGTCACAATTCACCCATGTCCCCTTCACTGCCAAACCTTGCACAAGACTCTTACTAGTTGTGCCATCCTGGGCAAGTGACTTAATTGCTCTGGACTTCATTTTTTTCATTAGTAAAATGGAGATGACCAGCCAATGAGATTTCAGTCCTTAAAATATGCTCATTTCCTCACCTTGGTGAGTTATATTGAGGATGTACAGATATTCTCTGCCGAGTTTCAATCTAACACATGGACCTTTGGAAAAAAAAAAGATTTGCAGCCGTGAGTGACTAAGGGGTTAATAGGATGTTACAGCTAAGAATCTTCTAGTTAGCTGAGAAATCAGAAGAAATAATGACACGTGAGTCACTGAACTGGAACCAAGTATTCATACAAAAGGAATGACAGACCCCTTGGTTGACCCTTTTTCTATTTTTTTCCCATCTTGGATAAAAGTGAGGTAGAAATTCTATGAACTGATGAGTGGGGATGAGTGCCCCATATTCCCCACATCCGATAATTACATAACATTAATAACATAACATAAAAACAGTAAAAAAAACCAGTAAAAACATAACAGTGAACACATTGCCTTTGCTTCTTTCACGGTTCTTTTTTTCCTGATCTTAAGTGAATGAATATTCAGAAACGGAAGTGACCAAGAGACTGATGGATCATCCATCGGAGTCTTCTGAGGTACTTTTACAAATCAGAGTCAGAAGCCAAATCGAGCCTAAAATAGAGAAAGTTCCTATAGACTTAGAAGTAAAATAAAAATAGTGCTCTGAGCTTCTTAACTTCCTAAGTAGGGGAAGTGACTCCATTTATGTTGCTTAAGAAAAGGAAGCAGAAAAACAATTCCCCCATATCCATATATTTCCTTTTATATTTCCATGGATTCCCAAATGCATCTTGGGGAATCATGATCCCTTACAGGGAACAAAATGCTGTCTATTTTGCAAAGAAGTCCATTAGACTCACTGAGACCATTGAAGAGCTCCAGTAAAAGGGAACCTCATGAGGACTCCACAAAAGGAAAAAATGATTTCAGGAAAATAAATCAGGGAGTATCCTTTGGCCATACATGTTCTCCACATATATGCCTCACAAATATTACTTTTAAGTTTGATCAAGGACCTTTGGTGTACAAGGGAGAATACACTTCTACCCATCTGGAAGTATTGTTTCTATAACAATTGTCCTTGCCATGCCTGCTTAGTGAATGTCATTTTCTAATAGTTAGTGAAGATCTTCTAATTGAGTGATATTAGTGTATATACCAGACTGTGGCTTATGAACCAGTGTTAGAAAATCTAGCCTCTCAGAGTTACTTTTAGAACTAGAAGTAGGAGTCCTCAAATGTCCTCTAAGCTCACAACCTATTGACTCGAGTTCAAGTTGGGAGAACCCACCCGGGAAGATGTTATTTCTATAAAACAAGGACACTGGATTTGACCTCTAAGGTCAAATTTCTAGTTCCAAATCTAAAATGCTCTGATCTAGAACATCCTAATCCCATGATCTTGCTGGAAATATTTCAATATGGTAGTCTCACCAACCTTTTCAAGTAGTTAAAACCATGGTCTACTGGTCCTGGGTCTTTTCTAAGCAATCACATAGCCTTTGCTCTCCTCAAAAATTCTGAATATAAATTAGAGGAAATCTAGGAACTTTCCCATTTCCCTGAATTAACTATTTATTTATAATTCTTTCAGTAAAATTTCTGCTCTTACATTAATATATTATATTATATTATATCATGTATCAAACTGAAGGAACTACATGATATAATGGTTAGCATCCAGATCCATGGCATCTAGAAGGCTTGAATTCAAATCATGCTTCAATCCCTTACTAGGGGTGTGACTCTCAATGGTCACTTAGCCTTTCTCAGACTCAGTTTCCCTATCTGTAAAATGAGACTAATAAGAGTTCCTATTTCACAGTGTTGTTTTGAGCATCAAATGGGATGATTTACAGCTATTATTATTAATGGGGGGAGGTCCTTCTCGCAAAGTTACTCCCCATATTTCATTATTGCTCTGAAAATGTCCACCACAGGCAGGACTGTGGATTCTTGGAGCAGATTCATTATGTCTTCACATTAGGAAACGCAAGTAAGAGAGATTTCTCCTTTCAATCTCCACCTAGTCCTACCACATTCAGTCACTGACTGCATATTTACTATGATCAATAGCTCTGCCCAGTTCTAACCCTGTGCAAATCCTCCCTAGCATAAAGCTGGCCATGCCTCCATATGAGATTCCTCCACTGAGCCCGAAACTTCCAAGTCTTGCCAATAGCTTCTCATTTTACTACCATAAGGTTGGAGGCATTTTGTCAACATTATAGTGGGGGAATTAGGGTCTACATAATAATATAGTTTTTATTTTGGGAACAGCTAATAGATAGGAAACTCAAGCCACTCTATTTTCTCCAGATCTGCAAGCATTCCTTAACCCTAGCAGAATCCCCGATTCTTTACTCCAGAGAAAATCATATACTCTGTAGGGTGAATACCACTTCAGTATGACTGAGCTTGAGGGAAGTCCTCTTTGTTTGTGATCCTTTTCCCAGAGACCCTACTTAAACCACAAATACTGAGCCCTACCATTTCTCACTCTCCTATAGAGCAGGTTCCTGAGTCCCATTCTATATAGAGATCTAATTCCAAGGCTGGTCGTGTTATCTCCACGTGTCAAGACATTCTTAGGAGACATGGAACTAGGCAGAATTAACTATGATTTCTTAGGTAATCTAGAGACTGTTGACTTCTTTCTAGCTAGAAACAGCTTGCCAGCATAAGGGATTGAGGGCTGGATCTGGAGTCATGAAGACATAAGTTCAAAAGAAGCCTTACTAGGAGTTTGACTCTAATGAATTTTCTTCATCTCTGTCTGCCCCCAATTTACTAAACTCTAAAATGTGGATGATAATAATATCTACCTCACAAAGCTGTTCTGAGGATCAATTAAGATAATATTTGTAAAGTGCTTAGCATGCTGCTTAGCACATCATAGATACTTAACAAATGTTTGTTCCCTCCTCTCTTATAGCGAGCATCCTTCAGTAAAACCTGTACCTGCATACTAGCCATCTACAAGTTCCTTGTGCCTTATGATAAGAATTTCTGAACACAAGATTGGCAGTAGAATCTTTCTCAAAGCGAGTGAAACGTACAATTACCCTTAAATTCATGTCAACAGGGCAGATTTATTTCTTTTTATGGCTTGCCTTCATAGAAATTCTATCCCTGGGAAATAGTTATGAAATGATAGCTAATGTTAAGGTTCTCAGCTAGAGAGTAAATGTGTTGGGGTCCAGTGCTAGGAAAGGTTCCTCTCTCCTGTGTGTCCCCATGCAGCAAAGAAAACATCATGGAGCAACATTTAGGACAGTCAACCATAGGTGTTTGTGAGAAATAACATTAAATGTGGCAAATAAATTCTTTAACAAAATTAAAAATCCACACATTATTAAACAGTTCTTCTGGGTTGGTCTGTTCTGCACAGTGCCCCTGCTACTGCAGTAAGCCCTGGAGATAAAAACCTGCAGTCACACGTCCCTCAGTTTGTCTGTTTTAGAAGTCCTCAAATAGTGACCTGCAGAGGTGAAAGACACTGACTGCTTCTCCAGTTGGGCAGCTGCCATAGGATGAGCATCTTGTCTCCCTTCTCTTCTCCTCCTCCTTGATGGCTCCAAAACTCTCTCACTGTAGCACATACAAAAAAAATGAAGTCCTCCAGATCAATAACTGAACTCACTTTCATTTTTTTCTCTTTCTAAACTGGGAAGAACCAGGGTTTTGTGCACAGACAAAAACTTGCCAGACATTGTTATATAAGGAATTGTATTTGGCATTAAGGGTGTTTCAATTCACTTCTACCTTACAAAGTAAGAAGACTGGTAATCTTTATTTTCCAAAAATGAAAATCTCATTAAGATTAGATCTATCTCGGGGGTTTTGGTGAATACAGAAAAAAATTGTTTATTTCCAAGGCAATTATTCTAGTTACCAGGCCATCCTCATAATTTTGAAGCAATGACAAATAATGTTGGTGTTATGTTCTTCCTAGCTCAGAGTTCAAACTTATATGCAGGGCTGTAATGGACTCAGCCTATTAAGTATATGAGAAGATGAGAAGAAGGTATTCAAATGTGTAAAGAATAAGAATCCTAAGATTAATGGAAGAAGGCAACATGTTACCATAATTTAAATTTAGGCTGAGCCATTTCCAGTAATCCATCTAGTCTCCCAGGACTGTTTCCAAGGAGACAGTATCAATTGTGGTTGGGAAACAGAATCCCTCTAAAGTAGTAAGCACTTAGAAGCTACTCATTTGGCTTCTTCTGGCTGATGCTTTTTCTGGCACAAAGGATCAGTCTCTGGCATTTTATATAACTAGATTTTCACCCTTTACTTGTGTGATGGACACCACAATAATACCTTGATGTGCAATTTGATCCTGTTATCTTTCCCTAACTCAAATATTTTGAGGTGTTTTTTTTAAACTATAAAATATGACAATGCAAACACAAAGAGTTAAGGCAATGGTTTTTAAGTCTCATTAGCCTAAAATCCAAGATGATCCAGAGGGAAGGGATCAATTGTGTTGAATGTCTTTATGTTCCTGATTCTATAATGGGACTTAGCTATGAGTTTTTACTACAATTATCTTTAAAACTGGTGTGTTAAAGTTCTTAATGTTTTAATCTTAATTTCATTTTTTCTAGATAAATTCCAAAGACAAAATGAACTTGAGAAGGTAAAGCTAAGTCAATGAAACTTGAGTTGTGGGAAGAATGATTAAAAATATGAACTTTTTCTGTGCAAATATGCCTTATTTAAGAAAACCTGATATATATATGAGAATCCAAGTTCATCAAAGAGATAAATTGGGAGAGAGAAAAAGAAAAGAAGAAAGGGAAGAAGGAAGAGATGGAGAAAGAAAGAGATGAAGGGAAGAAAGGGGGAAAGGAATAGACAGAGAAAGGGATAGAGGGAGGAAAGGATGAAAGGATGAAAGGGAGGATTTATTAAGCACTTACTATATGCCAGGTATTGGATTCCTTTAAAGAATAAACTATCCTCATGTATTTATTTACATACTGATTTGCAAGAATACATATTGCTTTAAGGTGAAATACACCAATCCAAAAAAGTATAACCTCCATTTATTATCCCCCCAGTTCTGTAATTGCCATACACACACAAGTCCATAACCACACAGTAACACATTCCTTTATAGAAAGCACCAATAAATGAGTCTTTGTGAATAGTTTCTCATTTTCCAAAGCATTTAATTTTTAAAGTTGTACATTATATACTTTCAAACTTTGTACAGTCTTAAATACCAAATAGATATTCTGGGACTAACCATTTCCCTATCAGCTTAGTGATAGTACCTCAAAGGGACTCATCTTCAACATGAAAAGATAAGTAGCTTCCTTTCACCTACAAATCATCCTACTGAATATTTCAAACACAGATTCCCCTCACAGCATTACAATACTGATAAGAATGTAGTAGTCACTGCTCCAAATCCACCTTTTTTCCCCTTAATAGTTAAAGACAGAAGGAATCTGTGAGGATTTCCGTGTTCTTTCATTTTCCCGCCCAGAAGACATGATTCTGAAACAATGAACAGGAATGTGTGACTGTGATGGAAAACACCAGAATTTTAAAAGATAGGAAAAATATTTCCAGAATGTAAAAAGACAAAAAAATCTATTTTTAAATGTTTTGTGGCAGTTCATCCTTTAAGACAATACTAAATTAAATGAATTGTTTTTTAAATGTGGGACCACTATATCATCCTCCCCTCATCTTCTGAAACAAATTGGATTTGTATAAACATGTATTTTCATATATCAGAATGCCTTAAATGTAGCACATTTTTAATAAAAAAAATTTAGATATTTTAATCAGCCATCTCACAAATTGTTTTATTCAATTCATTTATTTCAACAAAAAATTATTAAATCTGTTCCATTATGGTGTTAGACCCTGCATGAAATAGATATATTAATTAAAGTATCAGAGATGCCTTCGTGGAATTTATAGTCAGAAATTGGGATGGATATATCACATGTATAAGTAATTATAGAATAAAATGATATTTTATATATTCCTAAGAAAAGTGGATATAAACACATTGCTATGTGAGCTTTGGGGCAAGGAAAGGCCAAGAAAGGCAATTCTATTATAACATGACACAAGCAATCCCTAAAAACACTTTGCTATGCAAAATCACTTAATTAAAAACCACAGATCTTATGAGGGAAACAGGATTTGGGATACAATGATCAAAATTTTTGTCAGTAATACATTAAAAAAAATATAACAAACAGTAGGATAATTTTATACATGTGAAATGGTTAAGAAATACATCAATACTATAACAAATAGTAACAGTGGCAGCCTCAGGCAGTTCCTGAGCCTAGGACTTGGGCTTCATGAGCAAGCTGAGCAGCTAATAATTCACTCCCACCCCTAGCCATAGGGAAAAGGGGTAGAGGTGGTGCAGACCAGTATTGCTCTGCCCACAACTATTACTGCACCAGAAGACATACAACAAATATCTGACAGTTTACCTTGACAAAGACCTGAAGTATGGCTGTCCAAGTGGACTTGGGGAGAGTTGCAGCTTGTGAGTGATAGTAAAATGGTGTCTTTTTCAGCATTCTCACTGTTTCTCATGGAAAAATGGCATAGAAACAAACTCCAAATTTATGTTATGCTCAGAGCATCCCCTAGTATATCAATTTCATTGCAACAAATTCACATTTTCCAAATACATGTTATAACAGAACTGAGGTACTTATGTGGAGGAGAGAAGGAAGCCTTTAAGGATGGCTAATCTCAAATTATCCAGAAGCTTAAAGTGAGAAGATACTTTAATTACAGGTACCATATTTATGATTTGATTTCAGGTCTTACGTGTATCAAAACCATCATGGATTTGATTCCATGACATCAGCCAGGCATGATCTGCCTTCTGTTTTAAGGCAGTAGACAGTAAAGATGTCCTTAACAGGAAGAATCTTTATACTGAGTGGCACTCACTGGGGATAAATTAACCCAACCGCACTCAATTTCGTTCACATAACCAAATTAAAAGGGACGGGTTACATGTATATTCATATTTTTAAGTGTCACAAAATTTCCAAGATGGAAAAGAATAGGAAAAAACAAGACTACGAGATTTGACTATAGTAGAGAATTTCCTTTGACAAACAAACCAAAGATGAAAATGAATAGTTTCTCCTGTGGTTTTGTAGAAACAACTCAGTTGGAATATTACTGATTCTGCATTTAGAGGTATGTCCTCACTTAATACAAATGTAAGAACTTACTAACCACCATTTCTACATTTGGTGTGTTTCATAGGAAGACTAATATTTCTTCTAATATACTTATTTAATATGCTTTGCATATTTTATATATATAAAGTCTCACTGAAGTGCTGAGAAAGAAAATTCAAAGGAGATGTAACCCATTCTCAGTGGGTATTTCACTAAGCCTGTGGAGCACAAAAGTCAGGGTATTTTCTTCTGCTGACATATATTGGCAATGATTGCAGGGATTTGGGTCTCATTGGTAGAGAACCATGACCTTGCTTCCTTCACTAAATGATTCTTACATGGATTCATTTGTGTAGTGTTGTAAAGAAAATCTTGGGAATAAAGGAATATTTTTAGCCTCAGCTTCCATGCAATTTATTTGGGATTTCACTGGAAAAACTTCTAGAAATGGTGAACAGGGTCCCCTACAAAGGGTGAAACAGGAATTATAAGGAAATTCTTACTCTCTGTTGGATAGCTGTCTGGTACAATGGCTTAATGTAATTTTGTTTTTAAATATTTTCCTTTAGTCTAGAGGTACACTACCTGACTTTTGGTCAGCTCCCTTTAGCTGTGTGGCAATACAGAGCTCTGACTAAATGGGTTTCTGCCTGACATTGTCAAGAAAAGGCTTTCTTGTCACCGTTCCTTAACAGATAAGCCCTGAGATGGCCAACAGGTGACTCTGAAGAGTACCAGACAATGGCAGCAGAGAAATTATGCCACCCTGAGAACAACGCAAACACACAGCAGATACAACTTGACGCCCAAAAGAAAGTGAAAATATAACATTTAGAGACAATAAACCCAATAGAAAAGACATATTTAGGTAGAAAGCAGAAAAGGGCAAGACAATGACATCACCAGAGGACACTGATAGCATCACTGACAGGGTGTGAGTTGCCATTAACCCTTGTGTCCTAGACAGACAGTTTCCTGAAGTGTATTCTTTCACACATTCCTCTGCAAAATATACCCTCCTTGTGTGCCTTACATGTGTTCTATCTAGTCACACATGTTCTCTACAAATATATACAGTATGAGGAATGATTTTTTTCTTGTTACTTTCTTTGCTATGCTACTTGATTATGTATATTCTGTTTAAACTACATCTTCTGGCTGGCTGACAAAATTAAATACATCTATTCAGAGCTTATGAGCTATGATTTTGCGTATATGTTGGTCCACACAGTGCCTGAAACCTGGGATAAATTTGTTAAGGGACCATATTTGAGGGGAGACCCCAAGGACTAAAGTCAAAAGCATGATCCATAGGAAAAAAACCTTAATTTAAAAAAAATATTAGATTAAGAATACATTTTAAGCAATCTCCTTAATTCTGTTTTCTTTTACTCCTTGTTTTTATTGGCTTCCTGAAGGTTTTCTTCTGCTGACAAAATAGGAGAGTTCCCATAATGCATTTTAATAGCATCTGATATCACATCTCTAAAGTAAAAAATATGTAGCCAGGAAGGATTGAAACACAGTCAAACATTTACAAATGTCAGTCTATTGGATTTAGAAAACAATAAAATAGACTCTCAAGTACCAACTTGTCTGTACGCTCAGGGTACCTAATCCTCAGAATAAGAGAGTGTGGTTCCTTCCAAATCATAAGTCTTTTTTTGTCAGGTATGTTCTGTCTCCTGGTATAAAAATGTCATGGAAAATTAATTTGGGGGCCATCAGTTAGGCAATGACTGAACAAATTATGGCATATAAATGTAAGAATATCATTGTGCCATAAGAAATGACAAAAGAAACCTGGGAAACAATATGAATGATTGAAAAATTAACACAGAGAACCATTTATTGACTATCAATTCCATGTAAAGAAAAACAACTTTGAAAGGCTGAAAAACTCTCAATGTAATAATCAACCACAATTTTAGGGGATAATGTTGGTCCAGAAAAGTGATGGACTGAAAGTACATAGGCATATATTTCTGAACACAGCCAATGAAGAGGGCCATTTAAGCATTTTAAAAAATGGAAATATGAAGAACATAAGGCCAGAGAGAAACACAGGAAAGTTTTGAAAGTAAAATCAAGTATAAAGGTGTAAAAGGAAAAATAAACTCAACATAATAAAGATAAATTTAAAAAACAATGCTCTTTTTCTGTATATGGAAATGTTTGTCTTACTTGATATAAAGTTCAGAATAAAGATAAATAAAATATTTTGGAAAAAGAAATCTAATTCTAAGTCTCTGGCTGCATGTACAGAAATAGTGGGTTAGTTGAAATGTTATAATGAAGATTTTTTTTCTAGTCTTTCCTTTCTTTTAAGACTCAATTTGAATGCTTTCCCCTCTATGAACTATATTCTAACCATTCTCCTTCTTTCTCCCCAGATGCAGTGTTCTCTATCAATGGCATCAAACTCAAATAGTAATGGAGACCACTAATCTGTACAGAAGCATCCCTGTGAACAATATATTGACCTAATTTTTAAATATATTTTTCATTTTATTATATTTATATTTATTTTGTTAAAATTTTCCAATTACATTTTAATCCAGTTTCAGTCATACTCATGAGTGTTTTGAGCATTAAATAGTCAGATATATGTTCACACTTCTGTATGTATCCCTAAGTTCCTGATAGCACTTGGTGGCTTTTCTTTTTATCCATTAAATAAAAGTTATTTGTGTACCAATACCCACTTTGTTTATTTGTATGTTCCTTGAGAACATCTATCTTTGTATCCCTAGCATATGATAGACACAACAAAAATTTCTTGAATGAATGAGTGAATGAATGATTTGATGATATTGTTGTTAAGGAAACTCTCTCCAAATAATGTGGATCTTAGCTATTCATGCTTAAGTGAAAGATATTCTGAGTTCTTGTTGCCAAGAAATCTATTGTCCTTTTTCTGACTTTATCCAATCACTAATTTCATCAATGCTATTTAACCTTAGTATTTTTTAAAAGAAAAAAAAATTTAACTGATCTCATATAACCAACAATTTTCACAGAAATTCTACCTTCTTTCCCTTCCAGAGGACATTCTCTTATAACAGAGAATTTAAAATGGATATGATGGGGTAGGTAAGGAAGCAGTTGTACAAAACTAACCAAAACAATTTATGCATTCTACATCTAGGCTTCCCTCTCTACAAAGAAGTAAGGTAAGGAATTTCATCATATATCTTCCATTATAATGACCAAAATTAGTCACTATAATTTCTTAAGATTAAGTTTCAATTAATTCTTTCTAATTACATTGTCATAGTCATTCTACATATTGCTCTGATTTTGCTTACTTCACTGTCCATTAATTCATATAATCTTCCTCTGTTTCTCTGTATTCATCATATTTGTTGTTAAAGAACAGTAGTAAAATTCCATTATATTCCATGTTACAAATTGTTTAATCAATCCCTAATTGGTGGGTACCTACTTGCTTCCAGTTCTTTGCTACTACAAAGGTTGTCTTAAAATATTTTAATATATGTGGGTCTTTGTCACTGCCCTTTTTGAGGCACATGACTAGCAGTGAAATATCTAAGCACAATTACCATTTAATTCTCTGCTCCTTTGACATTCCCACTCTGTTGAGTCTCCTCTTTGGTTTAGACCTGCCTTTAGTCTTTTCTACTTCAACTGCCCATTAACAAACAATGATAAAGAAAGTTAAAGTTATACTCATTAAAATCTTTGCTGCCTGAAAAAAGATAAGAAAAGAAGCTTTTCGGTATAAGGTAAGAGTATGTCTTTTCCAGGGGCATGGGAACATCTATTTTCTCCTCTGGAACTCTAAGTGGGAAAGAGCAAGGTAGCCTTCCAAAGTTCTGTTGACCTCCTACAATTTCAAAACTAGATTATATTTTATTTATTTTGTGCCACCAGGGGGCATCCCATGAGGTCCATAAAAGAAAAAATAGTTGGAAAATTATAAGAATTATGTATTTTATTCTTCCAGTGCTTTTGGTATAATCTGACCTGAATTCTTGGAGGAAAAAAAATGACCTCTCTAGTTTTTCATCTACATAACTATATGGTTCTATATGCATATTTCAGGAGCTGTAGTAAATATTCTAGAAAAGATTTCTCCTTACTATGTTAAGTTTCATTTTTGTATTAAGGCACTGCTTTTGAATTCCATGTAAGTTGAAAAGGGATCATTCATTTTCCTACACAACGCATTTGATGGAGATTTTGTCATAGAAGTTTGCCTTCGTTTCCCAGACAAAATAAATCACTAACAATAAAATGTATTAGCAAGTAGAGATAGAATTGGGAAGAAGTTATTTAGTTTACTTTTAATTATGTATATGTCTCTCAGCAGTGTTGTAGAGGGAAGAGAAAAAAATTGCCTTGTGAAAAATTATAAAAAGCAAACACTTCTGCTGATTCCTGTACATTAACAATGTATATTAACAATGTCTTCTTTTCCACCAGTGCCTCTAGTTCTAAAACAACTTCCCATCTGACACATCACCTTCTTGAGTTACAGTCAGTTACATTCCTTAAAACCAATGACAGTCACAATGGAAGAGAAAAGAGTCTCTAAAGGAAGCAGCTGTCAAGATGGCTAGACTCTAAATTTGACTTATCTTGACAGTGGTCATGTTTATAATGGATAATGCTCAGGATTAGCTCTTCCTTGCCTTTCCCTCTTCCTTTTAAACTCCCTTAGACAGATGGCTGCAACATGGAGCACAACGCAGCATGAAGGCTCACTCTTCTGGACGTTATTCACAAAATAAGAATCACAAAATCTCAGAGTTGGAAGGAGTCACAAAAACTAAGACATATACAGCCCAACAGGAATGTCCTCTACAAATATACTACACAAGTGGCCATCCATCTTTCCTCTGAAGAATTCTGGAAGGAGAAAAAATCCAAGTTTGTTCAAGGCAGCTATAGTTATTAGAAAGTCTTTCCTATTGAGGTAAAATATTACTCTCTGCAGATTTCACTTAAAGCTTTTCCTTACAGGAAGTAAGGCAAATTGGTTTTTTGTTTGTTTTTTTTTGGTTTTGTTTTTCAATTTGGGTAGTAATAGTATAGCATCCAGTATACTCCATTTCATTCATGTGTACACCCTGAGAAAATTCTATATCAAGATTCAAAATACTCTGTGGGTCTTTTTCTATTCAAAACCAAAGCTAATGAGCTCCTCCCAATGTCTGTATTTTTACTAGTGAGCCAGAAGACATAATTACCTCAAAGCAAAGGCATTTCATAAAATAGCATAAGAAAACTAGTAATAGGATATTTACCCTGCAAATGCAGAGTATAGTCTCCCACAAATACACATCAGGAAAAGTGGACAGTCATAGAAATAGCACAAGAGAAGTTTACATATCAGAAATGCAGGTGACCAGGGAATATGGATGAGGGATCACACATATAGGCAATCTAGGTCATTAGGGCACAAATATAGGAAGGCAGTTCATACTTCTGACATGTAAGGCTGATGACGATTTCTAGTTATGTCATCTCCCTGCTTTGATGAAACAGCTCAGCTGAGTGTGCATGCACGTTGTGGACAAGGCATCTCCACTGCTTTCTGGTAGCCATCCATTACACATCTGTGCTGCTCCCTAATTCTCTCTGTTGCCACTCTTCTGTTCAGAGTCCCTGATTGAGATGCTATTTTTTCCCCTATAAGAAGGAAGCCCAGGTTCCGCCATCTCACTTTTAGTTAAGAATCCAAAGGGTAAGACTTCTATAAAACTAATGGCCTTTGCATACAGAGCCATTGGACTCGAGTAAATCTACATTCTGTAAGAGAAGTTCTATCAGCTTTTAGAGTAACAGCCCCAGGGGCTAAATTCTTTTGGAACCATGGACCAGCCACTTAGCTACTTAGAGCCCACAGAAATTTAGCCTAGCTTTGGAACACTATTCTTCCTTGCTAGCAAGATCCACATCCTTATCTCAAACCTCAATCTACTTATGGTTAGGGAGTTCTTGTAATTCCCATTTTTTTCCCTTAGGGGCATCCCATGTCTCTAAAACAAATGTCCAAGTGCTCTGCCATTAAAACCACACCAGGATCTGCTGAAAAATGGGATCTGAAGTCCAGTTTTCTTCTAGAAACCATTTTGGATTGACATTCAAATAGATCCCTACCAGAATAAAGCTAAGCAAGGATGGTAAGGCCATTATCTTCGATCCTCCTAGGCACAGTTTTGCCTGTAATATTTGTGTGCCCAGTAACATAGATGTGAAGCTTTGAGAGTCATCCTATAGTAGATGTAGCAGGGGTTAGTTTTCATTATCAAAGACAGAATATAAAAGTAAATATAAGGAAAGTTTCTTTAAGGCTACCTTCTGTAATAGAACTATTTAAGATGCACCCATAATATCTCCTGGACTTTAAATTCTAATACTCACCACAAACTTGTTTTGCCTGCCTTTGGAGTATGTTCCAATGTGCAAAAATGTTCATATGAGATGATAAACCAGTTTCTATTATGGGATACATCTGCAGACTTTAACTATGGCTCTTCTTTATCTGTCCCATCCCTCATTCATGTCTTTCAAACATTAAACATGGGTGCCTGTATGTGAAACACTACTTGCTCCTTCGGTCATCATGAATGTTGCTTATAAGCAGTAGCTGTTAGCTAAGGGAAAGGAGGAGGGGAATGCATGGAGAACTCCATGCTATTTTTTCATACAACAGTGATAAATTATGTTGTATTTCACGTTCATTTTGTAGGATCTGAACTTATTCTATTACTCTAAAATAAAGCTGGGGTCCATGTTATCTTCAAGAATAGATGTGAGAGGGGCAGCTAGGTGGTTCACTGGATAGAGAGTCATATCTGGAGATGGGAGATTTTGGGTTCAAATCTGGCCTTAGATACTTCCTAGCTAGTTGACCATGAGCAAGTCGCTTAACCTCAATGGCCTAACCCTAACCCTTACTGTTCTGCCTCAGAACTATATTGATTCTAAGAAAGTATATGAGTTTTTTTTTTATAAATAGCATATGTGCAAAAGAGACAGTATTTCAGGGTTCCAATAGGAGATTGGAGAAATTTTAACAATTCTAATTTCATCTGGATATCTACAAATTTTAGATGGGGAATACATGAAAACTTGAACCAATAGAGGGTCTGGGCTGTAAGACAGCATTGTCCTATAACCTTTCACAACACTTGAACTCATCATCTATTTTGAGGACCCTTCTTTGTGATTCTAGGTATTTATCATTTAAAGATAGCAATTCCATTAAAACCATAAAGGAAAGGCACTAACGTTGTTCATCCTATTTCAATCGTATATCCATTCATATTGCATTTAGATACTGTATCTGAGCCTTCTCATTTCTTCTAATTCTACCCTCTGCAAATTATTTTATTTGCAATAAAATAATAAGATTCAAACATACAGAAACCAAGTTATAGTATACATTAGCCATATGCCTTGCTTCATGGGATTATGTGATCATAGACTTAGTACTGGAGAAGTTCAAAATCAACTAATTACAACTCTTATTTTATAGATAAGGAAACTGGGAGTTTTTAAGAGATTAACATACTCAAGATCACACAGGTGGTAAGCAATAGAGCTACATTTGAACCCATGCCTTCTGACTCTAAATTAATAGGCATGTGAGGTAGCTTGATGGCTTAGTGGATACAGCACTGGTTCTGGAGTCAGGAAGATCTAAATTCAAATCCAACCTTGAACACTTACTAGCTGTGAGACCCTGGGCAAGTCACTTTACCTCTGTTTGCCTTAATACACTAGAGAAGGAAATGGTAAACTACTTTGCCAAGAAAACCACATGAACAGTATGGTCCATGGGATCATGAAGAGTTGGACACAACTGAATAAC
Source organism: Gracilinanus agilis (assembly GCF_016433145.1). Lineage (NCBI taxonomy): Eukaryota > Metazoa > Chordata > Mammalia > Didelphimorphia > Didelphidae > Gracilinanus > Gracilinanus agilis. The sequence goes on along the minus strand of NC_058132.1, from coordinate 552,994,821 downwards.
AATAATGTGTTCCCTGCCCTATCACTGACAAAGAAATTGAACAAAATCTAGGAGCAAAAGGCAAACTTTCATAAGAAAAATTTCATATTTGGGCAAAATAGAATATCCAGGAACAATGACTAAGTGATCAGTGACTATTATCCCTTCTATTTTTGAACTACAATACCTATGATTTCAACTTACACTTTCTCTGACAGCAACTCAGTCTCCTGCCACAGGAACTCTGGGTTCTGTTAGATAAGATTTTACTTTATCTCTCTGGGATCTAAATCACTCTATTACCATTTCCTGGCAAACTCCAAACTATTTACCTGCCCCATCATTTGTCAAACTTTAGTTTCCTTATATATGTAATGTGGTTGCTCCACACCATCACTGACAATCAATAAGTGGTTTGCAATTTGTGACCTTAAAATTTCTAGGATCACTGAGAAGTTAAATGGTTTGCCCAAAGTCACAGAGCTAATATATTCCATAAAAAGAATTTGAACTTGGGTCCTCCTTATTCAAAGCCCTGCACTTATCCACTATACTATGCTGTGCATTAAAGAACTAAAAATTTTTTTCATTTTTCTTAAACCCTTACAGTCTGTCTTAGAATTGATACTAAGTAACTGTTCCAAGGCAAAAGAGTGGTAAAGGCTAGGCAATTGGTGTTAAGTGACTTGCCCAGGGTCACACAACTAGGAAGTGTCTGAATCCAGATTTGAACCCAGGACTTCCCATCTCCAGGCCTTGCTCTCTATCCATTGAGCCAACTAGATGCCCCCATTACATGCCTAATAATCTGTAAAAGAGTTTCATAATGTCAGGTTAGATTTCAATCCTCAGGCTCAATGCATACATGGGATTTCTCAATAATTATACAGTATTTCCAATAGACACTTGTAATCAAGCATAGTTCTTCTGTGCAATGCAATAATCAGAGAAAACAACATTTCGGAGTTTCTACTGGCCATTACCATCAATATAATAGGACTTCAATGGATTATTGGTCCGACATAGAGTCAAGGCCAAGAGTTGTAGTGAGAAACAGTTTTATTCTTATGTATATAAATAGAACTTATATATATTTTTAAATCTATGGGATTAATTTGAGGTAGGTGAGCAGGAATTTATTCTACTGTTTTGGGCAGAGTATAGAGTTCAGGAATTTACATCCTTCTAATTGAGGAAGTATAGGAAACCCACCTGGCAAGCAATATTATTTATTTTGTATTAAGCCTGTCAAACTCATGAGCTGTGGGAGAGCTTGATTATATGTTCAGAATCAATTCTGGAAAAAGCTAGAGGGGCTTGAGACTAGTTATTTGAGTTGAGGTACATGTTGTATCAGACAGAGGGATGATGTATCATACTAGAACTGTCAGAAAGTCCCACAGAAAGATTAATGGCAGTAGAAGACTCCAATGAGTACTGGAAGTATACTTGGTCAATTCTTATGCTGGGACAACACGTAAACCATTTCCCTGGGAAAGCTGAAATAAACTGAACAAGACAAACTAAACAATCTACTGTTTCTCCTTCTTAGAATGCAAAGGATATTCTAATGAATCTTTTGCCAAGTGTCACCCCTCTTTCATCAGGAACAGAAAAAGGTATGGAATTTGTCATATTCAACTACCTTTAAAGTATTTAACTAAGATTCTTTAAAAGTTTTACAGAATATTCAGGTGGAAGAAGATAAAAAGAGATCCCTTGTCAGAGTGGAAAAAGAAAGCTCTGGGCTAATTCAGCAGTCATGCCAGCTAATTCCATTCTTCTCTTCCTGAATTTATTGTATATGTATGCTGTATTTATTTATTTGTGTACATGTTGTATGCCAACCCTGCCTCTTTCCCTAATTAACCACTAACAGACACTGAGCTATCACTACTTAGACCCCCATAAAAATACTCAGTTGTCGTTTCCCTCCTATTCCAGGGAAATTAAATGACTTTAATCCAATGGGAGGTAACACTTGGGTTCCCTTTGCTTCATTGCCTGCATAACAACTTTCATCTCTAAGTTGGACCACCATTGCCTATCTGTTCCTCTTTTCATGCTGTAAAGGTGAAAATTTAATGGTTGGACAATAATTTTATGAAATTACGTGGTCACCAATATTTATTATATTTCGAGTCAGAAATATATTTACAAAATAGAGGGGAAACAATAAAGTAGAGAAATGTGAATTAGGTTAGAGAAAATGCCTATATTAGTCCTCAGGCAGGAGGACTGATGGTGAGTAACCACCATGGCCTTCTCCAGGATGGAAACTAGTCTCTCTAGACACTAGGAAAGGAGTCAGCCCTTTTCACTCACCCAAGAGTCAGACTCTTCAGACTGTCTTCTCAAAGACAATCTGCCTCTCCCTAAAGGATTTCATAGCTTTTATGGTGGCTCCTTGTCCCTTCCCCCCTTCACAGGAGCCAATCACAGTTTCCAAATTGTATAGCACTGCCCACAAGGGCAGTGTCTGTGGGATTGACTTCTCATCTTCTGAAGTTCTCACCTTCTAAAGGTTAAGTTCCCATCTAAGGGTGTGAATTTTCTAAAATTTATCTTCTAGAGAAGTGAATACTCATCCTGGCTGATTGAGTTTCTGAGGGTGTGAATTCACTAAGTAGTTTGCAAGCTCCTCCACCCAGTTCAAGCTTGTGTTGATTCAATCAAAAAGTGGACAAAGGAGAGTTAATCCTGTCTTCACAATCTAGTGAGGTAATTAAGTTAGTGTTAACTCAGGATAGACAATAGAGTAAAGAATTCTCTTTCAAAATCCCCCCTGTGATCCTTTGGGAGACTACCTATTTACAATGGATCATTTTAAACTACAATAGTTGGAGATAAGAGGGAAATAAAAGAAATAGAGAGTGAGAGAGAGCAAACCAATGTTTGCTAGGGCATTGACAATTAGCCAATTAGGGGGCAATCCCCTGTGGCATACAAGTTTATATTCAAAATACTTGTGTTCACCTCCCAAAAAAATTTTCAATCATTTATACTCCAAAGTTTATGGTGGATCTTCTTATGCCATGGAGGTTTCTTCAGGCATCTTCATGGCAACCTTCTTCAAACAATTCATCTTCTAAATTCAAAGAATTATTGAGCTCTCCTTCCTGAAATGTTTCTTTCTCAAAAGATTATTTTTCTTTTATGGCAATTATATCATCCCTATGACAATTATACAATATCCCCTGAGGAAGGTGTTGCAACCCTTATGACAATAATACACTGCAATGAGCACATCCCAGATTGGCAGAAATATGGTTGAACAGAATGAATAAAGGAGGAGCATTAAGCATTAAGTAAGTGCAGGATCTGGGAGGGGAGTAGTGTCAGCTTATGGAAACCTAACAGGAGTAAGGAGCAACAGATAGGGATGTTGAAATTAGACTCACATATTTCCTGGATTGACTTGTTTACTGTACAATCTGTCCTTTCCGGTAATCTCAGCAAAAAAATCCTATTGAAAGTATACAAGTTGGAATTTCCTGGAGATGGGAGCAGTATTTTATCTGAAGATGGTCTTATCCTTGGCACTTCTCTCTCTTCATCCCACCAACCCTCACCTTTTTGGGCTTAAGTGATCCACTTAAAAGACTCACATCAACTTCTCTCCTTTGTGCATGCATATACATAACTAGTAAAAAAGTGAAAAACCCTGAACTTCTTTTTAAAATTCCAACTATCATTTTGAGAAGCAGCCACTTCTCTATGTAAATTAGTATAGTATAAAATTGCTTATGAGCATTTAGTAAAGAAGTCAAATGAATAACCGTGCTCTAACATGATGGGTGCTACAGAAATGTTGACTGTCTACAAAATGCATGAATTAGAACAACTTTTTGCAGGAATAGTGGCAAAACAAATTATTGTTGCTTCAGAATGCACTGGTCTAGAGTCCTGGCTTCTTTGCAGCTTCCACTAATTTGAAAGAAAAAGGGAAATCCCCTTAAGAGAGCTGAAATTAGAATTTGAATCCCTTTCATAGCAATCCCAGCATCCCTCAGTATTTCAAATTTGCTCTCTACATGAAGCCTGGGTAAAAATTCATATCCATGGAAGTTATTCGACTCAGCACAAGGAAATAATGCATAAGGCACAAAATAAAGATTCACGTTAATCTTTAGAGGTATAATGAACTCCAAAAAGCAAAACAATAAAACACCACCAAAAAATGTTTTTAAAACCTTTTGAACATTATCTCTTTTGAGAAAGTATTTGTTAATCTACATAAACTGAGATCTTATTCCACAAGGCAACTCATTTCCCTCTTCTTAAAATAAGCCCTAGGAGAAGCCAAAAATAAATTCAATTTGGAGGAAATAGATTTGGAAACGATCTAATCTAAATGCTTCCCAAGCAAGCAGTGCAAACTCCAGCATTCTGCTCGCCTGTCTCCACTCCCTCCGGGGGCCCCCTCACAATGTGCTAAGTGACTGCAGCCTTTTTAACCCTTCCACTACGCAGGGCTCTGCTGCGTTCAGATTGATCCGCTCGGGATGCCACACGCTGCGGAGGGAGCCCCAGCTCCCAACTGGCTCGTCTGATAGCCTCGATTTAGGCATCTTATGCTGCCAAGGCCAGGAAGAGAGACGTAGAGGCATAGTGGCACAAACACAGTAGCCTTACTGTTCGGCGCCCATAGATAATGGTCCGGGGTGCGGGTTGAGGCCAGAGTGGCCGATCCCTGAACCCAGCGGGAAGCATGGAAATCCAGTGCTTTTTCCGAACCTGTCCATTCCTGAATTCTCCTCAGTTTCTATATTGAGGGTTCCGAAGTGGAGGGACAGACTGAATATGAGAGCGAGGATTCTATCCCCGCCCCCATACATTTTTCCCCCAATGTGGAGGTCTCTGGAAGATGGTTAATGAGTCAGGATAGGCTTTGCCTTAAACATTTAGAATTAGCATTAATAGGATTAGGCAGGTCAGGGGCTGGAGAAACTTGAACCCTCTCTGCTTCTGCTGTAAATGCAGGGTGGAGAATGCTATTTCTAGCAGGGTTCGGGTAGCACCAGATTTGTTTTAAATTTAGAAAATTAATAAGGAGCTCATTTAGGCAAAAACCACAGACTTCTGAAAATGACATTCAGTTTTCACTTCTAGCTTATTCAGATAAGTTCAGCAATGATCTGCCCGTGGTTCAAAATGATAGCAGAGGTTATATTCTATATAAATTCATATTTCTTTTTCTTACAAGCTGACATATGCGTTCACATATTAGGAACCACATGGATTACTCCCCCACTTTCTTCCTCCCCCCTCCCTTCCACTTCCCCTTAGAGTCATGCTGGCAAATCATTTCTTTTTTTGCTAATGTAAATGTGAATTTTATTTTGAAACAAGGAAATGCATGCATAATATATCAGGGGGACTTAAACCAGCCACAAAGCCATATATGTGCTTTTTTCTAGATTCCAAATGAAGTGTTTTTACGAAGCTAATTTAAAATGCTTCGGGTTGACTAGGAAACTTCGGTCCCACAGCCTCTGTTACTTTAAGAGTATCATTCCAGATCCCCCTCACACCCACATACTTGTCCTCCTCTCTTTGCACAGCGAGTGCCAAGCAGTGACATCTACTATAGTCTCTAGGACACGATGGTCTCTGCTATAAAGAAAAGGGAGAGAGAGGGAGAGGGAGAAAGAGAAAAAAAGGCGGGTGGTGAGGGAGCTGGAGAGAAAGAGCACAAATCCTGTTATGTTCCCAGAGGATGAGTCACTTCCTAGCAATAATGCTGAGATGCTATTTATTGCTGTTTTGCTGATATGAAGCCTAGCTCCATTTCTCAGCAGAGCTACAGGGCCGAGCTTCCCTCCTGGCTGTCCATTAATCATGAGGGACTGTTACAAAGTGTACAAGGAGTGGGAGTTCTGCCCATGAGTGGCCTCTAGCTGTCTCCAGTTCAATGAAATGACCCTGTGTGAAGACTTGTTTTATGAGAGATTGGTTTATTTGTAACTAAACTACTTCCTCCGTTATTTGATAAGCTCAAATATTTGCTACTGATAGTCTGAGAGTGTCACATTTATTATCCCATTTCAGGCATTGCCTAACTCCTTTGGATCTGACTCCTTTAACCCTTTGCAAGACCGTCACAGCCTTACTGGATCGACTTGTATTTTCCTTCAGCAAAGCTTATATAATAGAAGCTAGTGTCGTCTTTCTGTTAATCAGCATTATTTTAGACCAGCCATGACATGTGAATCAAAGAAGAAATTCACTGTTACAAAACAGAATTCAAATAGCTACCTTAATAGAAGGCTCTGCCTCCTTCTAGGTTCTGAAGACACTATAAAATGAAGAAAAGGAATTCAAGTGCCTTATTAAAAGACATCTGAGATATTCTCATGTTACCATGTAGCACATTAGACTTACAGTTAATACAATACACTGAAATGGGGTACATTGATTTCGACTGGTTCCTTAGTCCCAGAGTGCCATTTGTTGTGTGTACATGACTGTCTAGTGCTGTGGAGTTCTGAGTTTTGAACCAAATTTTTACATTTTGGAGTTTGAGCTCATTTGCATTTGGCAGAACATGATTTCCTGTTTCTACAGAGAAGGGGAAAAAAGGGCTTTACAGAACTCCTTCAAAAGGCTCAAAGGGCTTTCTGGACATATAAAACCATGTTTCCAGGAGTTCAGTGAACCAGAATGAGGCAGATTTCCCTTGAAAGGCAAAACAATATATCAGACTTGGCTACATGTAAAACACTTGAAAAATCGATTGCAATATCTTTTGAGAATCACAAATTGTGACTGTGTTTGAATTCTTTCTTGCCTGATTGGCAACACCCAGAGCTCACAGTAACTCCCAGAAGAGCTAAGGAAATAACCACTTATGTACGGGAAGATTATTCCAGCCTTAGAAAGTTTTCCTAAATCATTAGGCCCACAGAAATTCTTTCCATTGACCAAGTCCACATTTGCCACATCACATTTACCATTCACTTCTTGGCCATCTTTGTCTCCTACTGTACCCAAGAGAACTACGTACCTATTACAGGAAATACACTCATGAGTTCCCCTTCACAAATCATATATTCCCTTAAAAGTCAAACATAAAATGAGTAGGAGGGAGAAAAAGAATGTTTCATCCTTTTTAAAAAGAATGAAATATTCAGACTTAGAAAAACAAATTGAGGAATGATTATTCACTTTATGAAAGGGTTCTTTATAAATAACAACAATAATAGCTATTTACAGAGCACTTTAAAGTTTGCTTGTGTTATTTCATTTGATCCTCACAACAAGCCCATGAAATAGGTGTTACTATTATCCTCAATTTATAAATGAGGAAATTCAGGCTGAGAAAATTTAAAAACTTGCTCATAATCATAGAGCTAGTGAGCATCAAAGATTTCTTGAAATGTGGAAAAGATACATTTTACAAATTCTTTAAATAACAAATTTTCCCTGAGGCAACTTAAAATTTGATTTGATTTAACAGATTCACAAGGCAAAACTGCTTTTTAAGACTGCTTTGTGATATTTAGTTCTGCCTTGATTTATTTTGTCTACACAAACACTTGATCAAGTCTTTATGGTAAGGCTACCAATATATACATATTATATAGGCAGGGGCATCTTGGGGGAAAGAGAGAAGAAAGGGAAAGTTTCCTTAAGTGAAAAAGAGCTGTGTGCCCTCTTGTCCCACCTCATGTCCACCCAACATGTTTATACCAATGAAATTCTGTTAAAATGAAAATCAAATATTAGATAAGCTTGCTGGCCCTTTTTTCCCCTCCCTTCCTTTCTCCCATCCTCCATTTTTCCATATTTCTTTAGAAGGTATGTTTTCTCAGTGAAAGGGTAGGGAGAAGTGGATAAATAGATATGAAGATGTTATGAAAACAAAAAAATCAATCATTTTTAAAAATCATATAAAATGAGCAGGTATGAAGGAGAAAACACAGAAGAGCAACCTAAAGCCTGAGAGTAGTATGTAAGGAAGAAGAGAGAAAGAAAAAGGGCCAGGGCCCACCTGTTTGCTTAAGTTGTATCAGGGGTCCTGGTAATCGTGAGTAGGTTATTCACTGGGGAACGTGGGACTGGTTTTAGGCATGTACATACATGAGGTTTATGCCTTTTTTCAGCACCAGCTGGAGAGCCACCTCCTCAGCAGCCTGCCTTCCTGTCTAACTCACTGCCCAGCCCCCATTCACTGCAGCAGTGACCAGCCTGGGCAGATGGCCTGATTTGCTGTATTGTCCCTAGGGACAGTACTGTATACAGAAACAATTCACTAAGAGCGTGCTGAATTAAAAAAAAAATGTCACCCTATGTCTTCTTTACTTGACATACCTGACAGTCTCTTTGAGATATCAGATTCAAGCTATCTTTATGTGGCATGAAATAAAGCAGAATTTGGCAATTACCAGTTGATTGAATAAATATAAACAGCCAAACCAGCTAGGTCTAGTTTGTTGGGGTTTTTTTTAAATCCACTTAAGCACCTGAATTATCTAATCTTATTGTCTATATTGAATACATTAACTGGGTAATTGCCATCCTACTAGTTTCCAGATCTTAGTCATACTAGATCACTTAAAATAAACTTTAAAATAAACAGTGGATCATGAATTTGTATAGACAAAAGAAACCAAGGTAGAGCTATTGAATGTTGGGGAACAAGTCTAAAAAAAGCATTTAATCCAGGTTTGCCTTGCTTATCCATGAGTTTCTGAAAAATTTCATGCTAAATCAAATACAAACTGGGTGTCCCTAATGCCTAAACCACAACAATCATTTCTATTCAAAACAGCTTACTCTTCTAGCCTATTTCACAGTGCCTTTTGGAAGCCCTACTTTGTTCTTTTGTTTTCCTTTCCATTTTATCATTAATAACTTTCCCAAGGTGCTCAAACTTCTTCTCCAACATTTTGGTTGCCTTCACTCTCTCCCTTACTACTTATATCCCAACCTTTTGTAATTTGACTCTATCTCTATCCACCACTAATCTTAAATAACTCTCTCCAAGGTCATCAATGATCTATTTATTGCTAAATCCAAGGGACTATCTTCAATCCTCAGGATATCCCTGTCATTCCCAATCTTGAAAAGATTAAATAGCTTACTATTACCTCTCAAGTAAGAGACAAAGGTTGGTAGTTTAACATCCCTCACAATCAATCTCCAACCTCTCCTTCCAGACTGATTGCATATTATTCTCCTGTACACAACCACATTTCAGCCAAATTGGACTACTTGCTATTCACTCTATGCAACATTCTGTTTCTCACTTCCACAGCTTTGTCCCCACTGACTGGAATTACCTCTGACCTCACCTCTGCCTCTTAGAACTGCCAGTTACCTTCTATGTTTGGTTTAAGGCCACCTCCTAGACAACACACATACACACACACACACAGAGCAATTTTTTTTCTTATTATTCTGTGTATGCTTTTTATTTACTCAGGAGTTACATGTTTTTTTCTACCATAGGGGAACAAAGGAATAAGCATTTGTGTCTCACTTCCTATTTTCTAGATGGGACAAGTAAGTGGTACAGTGGATAGAATGCCAAGCTTAGAGTTAGGAAGACTTATCTTCCTGAGTTCACATCTAGCCTCAGACACTTAACTGTATGACCCTGGGCAAGTCCCTTAACCCTGTTTGCCTCAGTTTCCTCATTTGAAAAGTGAGCTAGAGAAGGAAATGAGAAGCCCCTCCAGTGTCTTTGCTAAAGAAATCCCCAAAAGGAGTTAGGAAGAGTCAGACAAAACTGAAAAGACTGACCAATAACAAAATATTCTAAAACTGGACTAAGCACTGCAAATTCTGTCTTTTTTTAATCTTCCCAACATCACTATGAAGTAGGGGCTATTATTATATCCATTTTCGATTGGTGAAACTAAGGCAACAGAGGTGATATATGTGTGTGTGTCTGTGTGTGTGGAGGGGGGTAGGTATATATGTATATACCTATAATCACATTACTAGTGAGTATCTGATGCTAGATTTGAATTCAGGTCTTCATAGCCCTCTACTGACCTTGTTACCAGCTCTCTCTAATAGAAGGCCAGCTCCTTGGGGGGATGGAATATTTAATTTTTGTCTTTGTATCCCAAGAGTCTTGAACAATGCTAGGCAGTTTAGTAAGAGTTTTGGATACTAGTTCTACCTCCCCTTTGATCAAAGTCTAAGGTCATCTACCTCTCGTAGTCCATTCTAGAAACTATTTTTCTTATTTCCTAATTCACAGAGACAGAAATAAGCTTTAGCATACTCCTCAGTCATCATCAACATTTCATCATTCATCAATAGCTTTTCTTACTTTGAAATCTAAACCATCCATTTCTTCCATCCCCTCCTATCTATTCCTGTAGTTATCTATCTACTGATCTCAAGGTTATTGTCCCAATTCTAGCACCTGGATCATTCTCTTTTCTCTCTGTTCCATCCTCTATCTTTATACTTGAGATCTTCAATGTCCATGGTGATAACCACTTTAAAGCTGACCACACAATTTTTCAACTTTATCAACTTCAAGAAATACTCCTCTACCTCATTTCACCCACACACCCCAGCATAGACTTCTCAGAAATACCTGCATATCATAGAATTACATCACCTCCAGAATCCTAAACTTTAAAATTCCATTTTCTGACTAAAATTCCTATCTTTTCAGTTCTGCAAATCCTTCACTAAATTAAACTCAGTCCTATAAGCACTTATCATGTACCATCCATGCATAAGACACAGGCACAAGAAATTGGGAATAGAAAGATTAAAATGTTTCCTTCCAGTTCTTCATCTCATTATGACCTCTACTCTCTTGACTTCTCGGTATTTTTCAAATGTCTCCCTCTTTCCAGTTTCACTTGCTTCCATATTCAGAACAGATTGCATGATTTACCACTTTAGTGGTTCATTAAAATCTTAAAATCTCATAATGTCTAGGACCTGCTAAATACTACCCTGCCAATCTTCAATTCTGGGTAACCCATTTTTTGACTTCTAGGAGGCTCAGGGAGTAGAACTCTGAGCCTAGAGTCAGGAAAATCTAAGTTCAAATCTGACTTCAGATGCCACGTGGCCCCAGGCAAGTCACTTAAACCTTTATTTATCTTAATCTACTGGAGAAGGAAATGGCACCCAATTCCAGTATCTTCCCCAAGAAAAACCCAGTGACATACTACAGTCCAAAGGATCATGGAGAAAGACACAAGTGAACAACAACAAGCCCTACTATTTAATTCTGCCACTTCTCTTTCAGGGATCTAAATCTCAATATGAGGAAGTCACAATATTGCTATAGGTTTTCTCCTTACATATTCTAGCACATACATTCACATGGACCTTTGCTACCATTTTATAATCTTTCTACTTTTCCCTTATTAATTTATTTTATTCTTCAAAGTGACTTCTAGTTTTTTCCCACTTTTCTTCTCTGTCTCCATTATATTTACAATCAAGTAATTCTGGGGTGATAGAGTGATCAGGAAAGTCTAGGCACCTCTGATGTGAGCACCTTTGGTGTCTACCTTTTACCCAACTCTCAGCTGTGACTCCAAGAAGCTATAGCAACATCCTAGTGAAACAGTCTTGGCAGATGGAATATACCAGGTTGAGGGTAACCTACAGTACTCAAACCTGTCAATGAATTAGGTGGATAGCATATGAAGTCTTCCTCTGGCAGAATAGGCAGATGAGAGCAATTTATTTCTGTTGCTATATATAATGTTCTCTTGGTTCTACTCTATTGACTCTTCATAATGTCATATAAAGTTTTCCATGTTTTTTCAAAATTAACATGTTTGTCATTTTTTACAGCACAGTAGCAGTCCATCACAATCATATGCCACAAATTATTTAGCCATTCTCAATTGATAGGAATCCCTTCAAATTCTTTTCCATTACAAAGACAGCTGTTATAAACATTTCAGAACACATAGTTTCTTTTCCTTTTTTCCTGATCACCTTAGAAATAAGCCTAATAGTAGTAAGATACACATGGTTTTATAACTCTTTGCTCTCCAAAATAGTTTGATCAGTTCCCAGCTCTAGCAATAGTATATCAGTGTGCCTGTTTCCCACACCCACTCCAACATTTGTCATTTTGCCCTTTAATCATTTTAGCCAATCTAAGAGGTGTGAGATATCTCAGAGTTGTTTTGATTTGCATTTCTCTAATCAATAAAAATCTCAAGCATTTTTTCATATAGTTACATGTAGATCTGATTTTTTTCACCCCAATACTGTATGCTTTTTATCTTTTGGCCATTTATCAATTGGAGAATGGCTCATATTCTTATACATTTGACAAAGTTCTTTGTATTTTAGAAAAAAACAAACCTCTATCTGAGAAACTACAATTTTTTTCCCAATTTATTGCTTTCCTTCTAACCTTAGCTACATTAGTCTTCTTTGTACAAAACCTTTTCATTTTAATGTATTCAAAATTATCCATTTTTCATTTCACAGTTTTTTATCTCATTTCTTGTTTATTCACAAATTCTTATCCTATTCATAAATTGTTAGGTATTATGTTCCCCATTCTCCTAATTTGGCTTTACCTCCCTTTATGCCTAGGTCATGTATCTGTTTTGATCTTATCTTGGAAAATGGTGTAAGATATTTGTCTATATCTAATTTCAGCCAAACTGCTTTTACAAAATGGTGAATTCTTATTCCAAAATTCTGAATCTTTACATTTGTCAAATACAAAGTAGCCATAATCTTTTAAAACAATTTGTTGTATGACTCTTTGATTCCACTTATCTACTTTTCTATTTCTTAGCCAGCATTAAATAGATTTGATCATCACTGCTTCATTAAATATTTCAAAATCTGGTACTGCTAGACCCCTTCCTTTACATTTTTTCATTAATTCTTTTAATATTGTTTTGTTTTTCAAAATGTACTATTTTTTCTAATTCATTAAAATAGCTTTTTGGTACTATAATTGGGATGGTATTGAATAATTAAATTAGTTTTGGTGGATTGTCATTTTACTTACATTGGCTCTGCCCACCCATAACTAGTAGTATTTCTCTTACTATTCAAATCTGACTTCATATAAAAAGTGTTTTATAATTATGTTCATATAGTCTCTGTGGTTTAGGGGCAGATATATTCCTAGATATCTTATCCTATATATGGTTAATTTAAATTAGTTATCTCTTCTTGCAGGATATTGTTGGTGATGTATAGAAATGCTTATGATTTATGCGGTTTATTTAATATCCTATTACTTTGCTAAAATGATTGATATTTTAAACTTATTATTAGTTGAATCTCTAGCATTTTCTCTATATATTTTCACAATGTCTATGAAATGAGATAGTTTTATTAACATAACTATACTTTTTAATGTTTTTTTTTGTTTTTTTTTTAAACCCTTGTACTTCGGTGTATTGTCTTATAGATGGAAGATTGGTAAGGGTGGGCAATGGGGGTCAAGTGACTTGCCCAGGGTCACACAGCTGGGAAGTGGCTGAGGCCGGGTTTGAACCTAGGACCTCCTGTCTCTAGGCCTGACTCTCACTCCACTGAGCTACCCAGCTGCCCCCATAACTATACTTTTTGAAGAGGCTGTAGACACTCAATGATTCCACCAACTATCATAATTAGGCTTCTATATCTATGACTCTAATTGGGCTGCTCTCTAAAAGCTTACCAGAGACATTTCTTTTCTCAAACCCTTAACTTCTGTCTTAAAATCAATATTGTGTATTGGTTCATAGGCAGGAGGCTGGTAAGGGCTAGGCAGTGAGGGTTAAGTGACTTGCCCAGAGTCACATAGCTAGGAAGTATCTGAGACCAAATTTGAGTTCAGAACCTCCTGTTTCTGGACTTGGCTCTCAATACACTGAGCCACTTTGCTCCCAGCCCTCCCCCCCCATGACCTTTAACTTCCAAATTTAATATCCTTTTTGATCCTTATTCTCATTGACCTCTGTATAGCATTTGACATCCTTGATTAATGAATGGTTATTCCTGGATATTCTTTCTGTCCTCAGCTTCCATAACACCACATTCTTCTGGTCTTTCCCTTATTTCTCTGTGTTCCTTTTGGATCTCTTCCCCCAATCCTCTTCTTCTTCCCTTCCCTTAAGAAGACTATTCCCCAGAGTTCTATCCTCAGCTCTTTGCTTTTCCCATTGTAATATTTCCCCTTAGCAATTTCATTTTCCATTAAGTTTCCCATTGCAACTTTAATACTTTTAAAATTTTACCTCTATTCGATTTCATCACATTTGTTTTTCTAATCTTAACCTCCCTCCTGAGCATAGGACTTGGATTTCTAATTACTTACAATACATAGTTTAGATCACTGATTAACACCTTACATTCAATATTTCCAAAATTGATCTAATCTTTTTTCCCCAAAAATATGCTCCTATCCCTGGTTTCTTTTGTTGGCAAGAACAAACTCTAAAATCTGAAATACTTCTAGATTGAAATGTATTAGGTCATTTGGTAGAAGAGAGTGAGCCAGAAAGGAGATATGGCTCTTTCATCTAGGCTCTAGGAAGTTTATATTACATAGGATTTAGACAAGAGAACCTATACATGAGTCATACATATGCAATTAAATAATTTTTCTAAGTGAGTAACTTGAAAACAAGGAAGATTGAGATGGACATCAGTAAATATAAAAATTTCATAAAATTTGGCTCAGTCAATACACAAGAGAACTCAAAACACAAGCTTGTGTGGACCCAAAACAAGACCTGGGTAAAGGGACTTAAAACAAGAATTTTGGGGGTGGCTCCAGGAAAAGGGAATGCAAAACGTCTTGTAGCCACCTCTGGCATTCCTGGACCAGAATGGCATTTTGGGTTGAAACAATTATAATAAACAATGAATAATAGTCCACATTTCACTATTTCTTGAAGTGGCACCACTATTCTCCTGGAGCAGAAGTGTCATTTGGAGGTCTATTGCTTCCAAAATATAAAATTTTTTTTATTTATGATATCTTTCACAACCTAACCTTATACTACCTTTGCAATCTACTTATATTCTATTCGTCTCTTTCTAGCCATTCTGGCCTACCTGCTATTCATTATACATTTCATAATATTTCTTTTCTCCATATCTCTTCACTGGCTCCTTCTTATGCCAGCAATTCTCTCTTTCCCAGCCTTTGATCCTTAGATCTGACTTCGTGTAAGAATTCGCTTATGTGTCACCTCCTCCCTGACCATTCTTTCCCTACCTATTAGTTCCACTGCTTCCCTCTACAATGTAATTGTCTTGTAAGTTCTGATTTATAAATGTTGTCTCTCCCATTAGAATATAAAGTCCTTGAGGAAAGGGATTATTTTTGCTTTTTTTTTCTTTGTCTCTCCAGCACTTAGCTTGGTTCCTGGCAAATAATATATACTTAATAAATGTTTGTTCATTAATTAATTGCTACATTGCAATTATTTGTATATGTTATAAACCCTTAGTTTTTTTTTCCCTAAATAGCAGCAACACACTTGTATAACTTCTTAGTTTTACAAAATACTTCCATCACAATAACTTGTAAGGCTGGCAATGCAATTATGCATTTGAATTATTTTCCCTGTGATGCTATATGGTTGAACTCACGAACTATTGTAATCTCAGGAGAATCAAAATGACAAGTAATCCAAAGAGAAGTGGAAAGATATGTGGCAGACTTGAGTAGACTGTGTCATATTACCAGTGATGCCATATAGATGTAGCATTAAAAGATATGCATGAATCAAAAAGGAAACCTATCAGCAATGTATTGAAAATCAGAGACAAAAAAAAACAGAAAAAAAATAAATGTCACCTTATGGTATCTCTTAGAAATTAAAAGAATAAATTTAAGACTTCAACAGGATCATTTATGTAAGGCTTTATAGAGAATTAAGGGCATGTCACAGTGTATGTATGTGAATATGAATGAGTTTGAATCTCTGATCTGATGATGCCTCATCATGATGTGGTGTTATCTATGGATTCTTCAAAGTTATGTCATCAAAATACGAATTTTGATCAAGCTAGAAAAAGTTCAAGTATGGGACTTGCAGTAAACAATCTCTTCTCTCATCCAAGAAGCATCCAAGTAAATTCAGGAAGGCATACCACAAACAGATTGGCCACAAAGGAATGATTTTTTTTGTTCTCAACAATCCAGGAAGACAACCCACCAAAGCATGTAGGGTTTGTGAACTCCCTCATCTTACCTCTTTCCTTCAAAACTCATCTCTAATACTATTTTGTATATTAACACTTGACTTATTTCCAAGTTTCTAGTTTATCCCAAATTATATTTATTAACATACTTATATCTGTACTTGTCATCAGATCTGATAGAATACAATAGAAAATTCCCAAAGACAAAAAAGTTTTTGATTTTTGCCTTTATATTCACCAGTGCCTGGCACATTGTAAGTACTTGATAAACTTTTTTTTTTATTGTTTGGAGAGAATACCAATCTCAAAAAAATACCATTCCTTTGAAGACACAAAGAAACATGAACCTAATAAAAGGCTACATCTAAGACACACTATGAAAGTAGAATTTAAATTAGACCATATTTGACAACAATAAATAAAATAATATTCATATGTATAAAGCTTTTTAAAAGCAAAATACTATATGAATATCAGCTATTGCTATTAAATGTGTCTTATAGTATTAAAATGTTACCTATTTCTATGCATTGCTGAAATTCCCTAAGCACTGGGATTACTTTATGTGGTTCTAACCACAAAGAAAAATATAATTTAGAACAAAATTTAGAGATTACTTATGTCCAATCCCTCATTTTACAGACAAACTCCACCTATACATTTCATCATACGCAAAATGTTGTGATGTCTAACATAGTAAATGTTAATTAGATGCTTTTCACTATAATAAAATTAAAATCACACATTTACTAAAATTACTTTAAAAAGAAAGTATCTTTTGGTCATACACGATATGTAAATTTTTTAACAAAGAAGTAAAATTTGAATACACTCAACCATTACAAACTAAAAGCAATGCTAATACTTATCTTTGAGGGAATATATCTTTATATTGCCCTTCTTCACTCCCTCCTATCCCAAGCACATATTCTTGTGTCTCACTGATATGTAATAGACACTATATTCTTGTAGAATTGAGATTAATTAAGGGATGTTAAGTTTTTTTTTTATATTGGTCCCAGTACATACTTGCATAGTTTATGCTTTCTAGTTTTGTTACAAATCAAAGTACTTAGAATAGTTTCCTATTATCTGACAATCAGATAACAAATTTAATATCAACAACATATATTTAAAAGATCCAACTTGGTGCCTTAATGGAAAAAAAAATCAGGGGGAGACACTAATACTAATATAATGATCAAATAATTATTTTTTCTAATAAAAAAAACAAGTCATAAAGAATATAAAAAGAATTTTTAAATGAAAGATGATAAAAATAATATAAATCTTTAAAATATTTTAGCTATATCTCATCTACCAGCATATATTTTATTCAAATAAAAAAAATAACATCTGCTTAGAGATAAAGCCCAAAATTAGATTTCTTCCTTAATGCAGAAAAAGAGAAAGAAGCTATCAGTTGTGCTTAGGAAAATCCCAGTGACTTCAGTGACTTCATGTTTCATCATCTGTATTGAAAATTAGGAATGCTAATTGAAAGAGAGAAGGGAAAATTCTCTATTAATAGGGATTAGAAGTAAATGCTTCATTCAAACTTCTTTAGAGAAACAAGTAAAATGTCCAAATAATAGATCTAACAAGCCATAATTAGTACATAAGAGGAATGAAAATGTATTGAGAGGAAAAGAGGGCCATATTTTTGTTAGATATCAATATTAGCATTATTAAAATTAGCCTTTTTTTCCTACTACTTAACTTTCCTAGGAAATGCCATTGTTTGAAGGAAGGGGGAAATGGAAGAGTTAGAATCTAAAAATGAGGATAATTAGAAAACACAAATCATTGAAACCAAAAAGAAAGTTCCAAATCCAAATGTGGGAAGAACATTATAAACACAGGATTTTTATTTTTCTTTATATTTAGTGCTTCAATTGCTTTGGGTTTTTTTCCTCCCCAGAATAGCTTCATTGCCTTGAGCTGTGCTACTCTTTGAATATATAGTTCCATACGTACAGTGATCATTTGCTTCAGGGTCCTAATTCTAGAGGAGAAAATGTGCTTAATGGTCAGCCACCAGCTTAATGCAACAAAATCTTAGTTAATCAGAATGCCTGGGGTATTGAGTGTCTAGCTGAGTGAATTTTCTGATCAACTGACTACTAACCAGAAGCCATTGATATTTCAACCCTTTCTAGATTGTTTAAAACCTTTTTTTTAAACATGAATATATTTTTCCTAGGAGGTATATAATTTGGAAAATAAACTAATTTCTCCATTGACTTGGGTTCTTAAAAGACCAGAAGATCATTATTTTAAATCAGTTACAGGAGCTACTGATGGACACATGCTGGTACATGTTAAGTATAAGGCGTAAGAGAATGACATAAATTCCTCCTTTAACCAAGGTCTGTCTTAGATAGCTATTGGCATAGTAGTGGTTTTACATTATTTCCTAAATCCCTGATATGATCTTGTTTGTTTTATTTTGTCTTTTTCTCATAATAGTCTTGTATTGCACATATTCTGGTTAATTAATTTGGACAATTTACCAAATAGAAAATATTTGGCTAAAAAGATGAGCTCAAGATAGAGTAATAAATATGCATTCTCCTTCATAAATCAGTAGCAAAATAAGTAACCTTAAAAATAAAACAATATAACTGGTCTTTTAAAAATACAGCTGTATGGACTAATGACATCCAAAGTTGACTTTGATAAATTTGAAATGAAACATCTGGAGCAGGGAAGAAGGAGGAGTCACAGCATCTGCTTTTTTTTTTTTTTTTTTTTTTTTTACCAAGAGGCTATATTCATTTGAACATTTTTGAAAATATATTTGTTTGTGATCCAGCAGAGGAAGTAAATAGAAAACTAATTACATGCATTGATGAGAATAGAGCGGAAAGTGATTTCAATAAGACTTTAACCCTGAGTTCCACCAAATAAAGTCAACAGTTTTAATGTCCTCTCTATGCCTTTCACTGAGTAATAACAGCTTATAACCATTTTTATTAGCTATTCTTCACAATATCCTGGTGAATTTCATATTAGAGTTTTTCCCAGAGGATAAAATAGTTCACACATGTAATATATACAGGAGTTTGACATTACCAGGATTAGAACTCTCATTCCTTTTGTGCAAAATCAAACCAAAAATAACTTAGTAGAATTTAATGATAGAATCACATAAATTACTAGTGCTAAACAAATTCTTGCTCTTCCCAACCACATGCCCCATCCCCACATATATACATGCAAAGTCACTTTTAATCAATTAACATTTATTGACGGTTATGCACCAGACACTATGCTGAGCTATGGAAATACAGATGCAAAATACTTTGCCTTTGAGGAACTGAGTCTATTAGGGAAGAAAATGTCTATATAAATTTGTTGTTTCTCGTTTGTTTTAGTTATGTCTGACTCTTGTGACCCCATTTGGGATTTTCCCAGCAAAAGTATTAGAGTGGTTTTCCATTTCCTTCTGTAGTTCATATTACAGATGAGGAACTAAGCATATACAAAATAAATGCAAGGAAATTTTGTGGGAAAAGTGATAAATGGGGGTATCAGGAAAGGCTACATGGAGAGAGGGGCTTTTGAGATGACAGGGTGTTTTTAGTTACCATTTTATTTTATTTCTTATATAATACATATATGTAACATAACAATAACATAATACATGTGATTTGCTTATAGATATGATAAATTTTAATAAATATGGTTATCCAAGAGAAACATATTCTCTCACATTAGCTATGTCCAGAAATCTATATCTCATTTTCCCCCCTACCCTTAACCCCTCTTCTTGCCCTTTTTCCCCTCCACAAGAAGGGAGGCAATATGATATGTCATACATATATTATCATATAATACACATTTCCCTGTTCTTGATGTTGTTAAATGAGACACATATAGCCTAAACTAGAGAAAAATTCATGGAAGAAATAAAGAATGGTAGGTTTCAATCTGCATTCTGATTTCATCAGGTCTTTCTGTGGTGGTGAATAAACTTCAGCACCACCACAGAAGGAACTCATGTAGTCAGAATATATTCTTTTTTGTCATGAGACCCTTGGAGTTGTCCTGGATCCTTGCCTTGTTAATAATAGTTAAATCATTCACAGTTGATCATCATACATTGTTGTTGTTACTGTGTATAACCTCTTGGTTCTGTTCATTTCCTTTTGCATCACTTCACAGAAGTCTTTCCAGGTTTTTTTGTGATCATCTTGTTTGAATTCAGTTTTGAAAGAAACAAGAGAGTCTGAGGGGTTGAGTTGAGGAGGGAGTGCATTCCAAATATGGAGACAGCTCCTGAAAAGTCAGAGAGATGGAATTGCATACTGTGAGGAACCACACCTTTAGGTTAGTGTGAATGAACTGAAGAGGGTAGAAAGGAGAGTAATATATAACAAAACTGGAAAGGAAGATTGGGGACAAATTGTGAAGGGTTTTAAATACTAAACACAAAATTTTATATTATATACCAATTTCTCTCCAGGCTATATTTTTGACTGTTCTCTGGACTCTCTCTACCATGCCCCTGTGCTATGGGTAACGAGTTCTGACTTTGTTTTCAGCTTCCTTTTTAAATTTTGTTTTCCTCTTTCATCCAAATGTAAGCTCTAGAGTTTGGAATTATAGGCACACTAATACATTTTTTGTGGAACTGTAAAATGGTAGAACCCTTTTTGTAATCAATTTGGAATTATGCAAATAAAGAAAATGCCCATACCCTTTGAACCAACATTACTGGGCTTATATCAAGGAAGCCATTGATAAGATGAAAGTCTTTATATACACCAAAATATTTATAAAGGATGTTTTGTAAAAGCAAAGAATTAGAAACAAAGCAAATACCCATCAACTGGGAAATGACTAAACTGTTTGTGGTACATGAATATAATTGGATCAGCATTGTACTATAAGAAATATTGTATGTGATGAATATAAAGAAACACTAAATAACCTACCTGAACTATTACACAGTGAAGTAAATAGAGCCAAGAAAAAAATATACATAATGATTACAATATAAATGGGGAAAAATAAATACCCACAAAAATAATCAAAACTGACTATAACACCATTATAAATATCAAGCATGACTTGAATGAAGAAATATGAGAGGTCATTCTCCCCTTTCATGGAAGTGGAAAACCTGTAATTATTACACATTGCATATATCTTCAGACTTTTTCAATATATTGATTGTTCTAATATTTTTCTTTCTTTTTGTCATTAAAAATATTGTTTTATGTGGGATGGCACTATGCAAGGGGAGGGATACTGATAAAAACTGATGATATTTAAAAAACATAAAAGAAAACTGGTTTTGAAAAAGTAATTAAATTCCTTGAGAGTAGGGCCAATTTTTATTTCTGCTTTTTTTCCTTTTCTTTCTTTTTTCTTTTTCTTTTTCTTTTTAAATATTTCTATGCTAATCTTCTTAGTATTGATGGAAGTATCAGTTGTAAAGCAGAAGAGTGGTAAGAGCTAGGCAATTGGGGTTAAGTGACTTGACCAGGGTCACATTACTAGAAAATGTCTGAGACTAGATTTGAATTCAGTTTCTCCAAAATCTAGACCTGGTATACTCTATCCACTGACTCACTTCACTGCATAGCGTTCAATAATGCTTATTGGCTTGACTTGACTAAAGACAACTGAATGCCTCTGGAATTTATGGAGTAGGAGAGTGATATGGTTAAACCTATGCCTTAGGAATATCATTTCAGTTTCTGTGTTGATTACAGATTAGATAAGAACACTTGAAGTAGGGCAAACTATTAGAAAACTATAAAGATAATCCAGACAAAAATGATTGTTTTCTGAACTAGGGTAATGGATGTGTGAGTAGAGAGAAGGGAACATATATGAGATGTTATAGAGTTAGAAACTGAGGATAATGCTGAAGTTATATACTTGGGTGACTGGAAGTATGTTGGAAAACACCCAATTGAAATAGGGAAATCTAAAAGGGAAGGCTGAATTTGGGGACAGGGAAGAAAATGTGTTTGGTGTTAGAATCTATTGTGATGTGGTACGAAGCTCTGAGCTTCTTGGAATCATTGAAATGAGATACTATTCATGTTGAGTTGAGATGTCTCCAGATCAAGTTAGAAATGTCTATTGTTTTAAATTGTTCTGGGGTGATAGTCCTCCTAGACCATTTCTGAAAGGTCTAGAAGTGTTTTTACTATCTATTCTACTAAGACAAATTATCATTACAAAAAGTAAAACTATTCAACTCAGAACAAAACCAAGAAAATGATAATCTCATTAAACTTTGCACTTGGTCAACCCATATCTGAACCACATCAACTTGTGGCCCTACATTTTACTGAGGACATTAAGACAAGGAAGTACCACAGGAGAAGGACAATCAGTATAGTAAGGAGATTGGAGCCCATACCATATAAGGAAAAACTGAAGGAACTAGAGAAGACTTAAGAGAGAGAGACTTTTCATTATTTAAAGTGCTATGATATTAAAGAGGGATTTGATTTGTTCTCTTTGACCACAAAATAATAAATTAAATAAATAGTAGTAATAATAAGTAGTAGTAATAAATGAAAACTGCAGAGATAGATTTTGGATCAATATAAAGAATTTGTTGTCATGCAGTCATTTTTTGGTCATGTTTGACTCTCTGTAACATCCATTTGGGATTTTCTTGGCAAAAGTACCGGAGTAGTTTTCCATTTCCTTCTCCAGCTCTTTTTACAGATGAGGAAACTGAGGCCAACAGGATAAAGTGACTTGCCCAAAGTCACATAGCTATTAAGTGTCTGAGTCTGAATTTGAAATCAGGAAGTCTTCATAAAACAAAAAATTAGAGCTGTCTAAAAGTAGAATGGGTTAATATGGGAAGGAATAAGATCCTAATTACTGGAATTCTTGATAAGTATTTCTCAGGGATGGTGTAAAGGATTGTACCTGTTTAAATATGAGTTGAACAAGGTAGCCTCTGAGGTCCATTCCAACTTCAAGATAATATTATATTATATAATGTGCTTAAAAAACAAATACAAGTTATCTGTTTTTAGAGTTTTATCACTTTCAAATATAAAATATTCAAGTCAAACTTTTGAGATTAACTGTTCCAAATTCTGTAGGCAGACCTAATTAATTCTGGAAAGGATGAGTTTAGCTATTTCTATGAAGTAGGCTTGCCCCAATGAAGAAAATTTTTCATTAATTTCCAAACCCTCCTCAAACCCCACCACCACCACACATAAACACTCTCTCTCTCTCTCTCTCTCTCTCTCTCTCTCTCTCTCTCTCTCTCTCTCTCTCTCTCTCTCTCTCTCTTTTAGTTTTCAGCCTCAGCCTTTATTTTCTCTGTTTATCAGGCATGTAAATAACTGGCTTGATCACTGCAAGCCAATGGGGATTTATTAGGACATGAATGTTGTCTCCCAAGGAATTTGCTCTAAAGTTTCTGTTATAGATCAATATTCAGTATTATGTCCATAATCTTTATTCCTTGACATCAGAAAAGTAATTGAGAGTATTTGACAGATCTAGGACCTACTTCTAATAGCATTATCCCATGTGATATACTACATTATTTCTCCTACCAGCATGTCCTAAAACTTAACTCCCTGATGCCTCCTTTTCATTTGTTATCTGTTATTATCTTCTCTTTCTTAAATACATACCCTAATACCCATTTGGCCTACAAAGGAGAGAACAAGCCTTTAATTAGCTCTAGTTCCTGGAAACAATACACTTTGTTTTAAGTATTACAAAAGGGCTTATTATAGCATATAGGAAAACAGGCAGGGAGTTAAAATAACAATCGAAGGGAAAGGATACAGTTTCATGAATTTTTTTCACTTATTTCTAATGTTCCATGCACACTTAAAGAGAAATAGGCCTGGCTGCTCTTTAGGGGTTTCTCTCATACCTGCAGCTCTTTCTTTCCTTTTTTGCCCACCAGTCTGAACTACTGATCATCTCAAATCATAATTTCTAGCTAATGGATTTGCTTTGGTAAAGGTTTAGATTTCTTGAACTTTCTAGAATCTATCTTTCAAATCTTAGCTCTAGGCCTATAAAAATTGTCTTCGCTTACTATCTCCCTCTGTCCACCCTCATAGAAATTCCTCTATATTCACTGGCTTTGGTTTAATTAGGAATTTTATTTGTGCTCCTGACTTTTTGGAGACTTCTCTCTCTGCATGCCTCCATGACTTTCCTTTGTGTTTTAGATGACCCAGACTGACACATACATTTTCATAGAAATCTTGGTAGCCTATCTTCCTAGAATATTCTTCTCTTTTGAACTTGACAGAATTTGTCCTCTGACCTGGTTGGTCAAAAATTATTCCTCTATCTATTTAAATATCTATAGTACCACCTCTGTTCATAAAATTGGCCAAAGATTATCATCTGAACTTTCTCCAGAATATTAGTAATTTCCCCTCTCCTATGTATATAATAATCATATATTTGATCCAGTAGAGTAATATGAGCCACCATGGTCCCCCTCTAGACACCAGAGTCATCTATCCTGCCACAAGTATAAAAATATTTTCCTAGATTAAATTCTTTCGCCTTAAAATATCGCCTATTAGATTTAAGCTTCTAAGATTCACTTGTCCCACTTCACTGGTGGGTGTTAAATAATAAATATGCTTTGGGTTTAATCAAGAATAGACAGTTTTTTGAGTTTTTCCTTTTGCTTCATGCCCTTTTTCTGTTGTCTGAGGATGCTGTCGTAACTCAGATGTTTTTCCTGAAAAAACATCTGAAAAAACATGAAAAACAAAAAGCTTCTTAGACTAGTTCTCACAAGATTTTAAGAACTTTTTCCCTTAGATCATAGATTTTCTGATCTGTGATTCCACTAGCCTGGGCACTTCTCCTATTTGTCCTCACAATTTCAATTTATGTGATTTTTAATAGGTTTTTATAAATCATCTGCCTAGCATATACCCAATATACTGGAGTCCTGTCTCTTCACTCAGATTGTCTATCTGTCCTTCCTTCAGAATAAAATCAGTGCATCTCTTTTTCATGTTTTCATATATACATATAAGTGTATATATACATATATATATATGTGTGTGTGTGTTATATACTTGATGATATCATCTCTTTTTGTATATATCATGTTGTATATCTTACCTAATCTATGACTCTTTCCCCTTTGAATCACTTAATATCTTAATTCTCCGAGACTGTAATTTTCCATGATTAGCAGACATACTCTTGAAAATATTAGCATAAAAATATATGCTTTGGGGCACCTAGGTGACTCAGGGAATAAAGATGTGGGCCTGGAGATAAGAGATCCTGGGTTCAAATCTGGCCTCAGATACTTCCTAGCTGTGTGACCCTGGGCAGGCTACTTAACTCCAATTACCTAGCCCAGTATTTCCCAAACATTTTTTGGCCTACCACCCCCTTTCCAGAAAAAAATATTACTTAGTGCCCTGGAAATTAAATTTTTTTAAATTTTAATAGCAATTAATAGGAAAGATAAATGCACCTGTGGCCATCACCGCTCCCCTGGATCGCTGCAGCACCCACCAGGGGGCGGTGGCACTCACTTTGGGGATCACTAACCTAGCCCTTACTGCTCTTCTGCTTGGAACCTATACTTAGTATTAATTCCAAGACAGAAGGTAAGGGTTTAAAAAAAATATTTTTTTAAGTATATTGTGAGTTTCTTAAAATCATTGAAGTGAGGTTGCATTTCCCAAATAAGATACGATACACAAACAGAAAACTACTCCTACTATTCAAATCTGTGTCCCATTCATTTTATGTTGGCAGTGTATATTCATTGATTGAAGAAACTTGGATATGTAGAAATAAAAATAAAGACTCAATATCTGTTATCATCAGTATACCAAACTTCAAGTGAGAAACTCCCTCTACCAATACAAGTCAGTACCTTCTCTGAAACTTATATTCTAAGAATTGCCTAGAACCCTGAAAGGTTAAGTATATATGCCAATATATGTCAAAGACAGGATTTGAACCCAGGTGTTCCAGAGTACATTGTCAGCTTTCTGCCTGCTATGCTAATCTGTCTCTTAAATGTGTACATGTATGTATATATCTATATGCAAATATATAGAAAGATGTGTCATATATATAGATATTTATCATTTCATTTATTTGTTTATATTGCATTTATACTAATAAACAAATTCAAAGAACTACCTATCCAGTAAGATGGATTCTTTGCCAATTTTGTTTTTTCTAGTACAGACACTAGATCTTTAAGGGGACCAAATATTGTTCCAGGGAGTAATGAAACTTCCATAATGTTATTCACAAACAGTAATATTTCAGAAATTTGAAACATTTACTATACAATTTTAACCATGAATCTCATAATATTAAATATTGCTAACTGTTAACAAATAGGGCAAAGTCATCTTATTCATCACTATATCTGAGGGAGGTACTTTTGGAAATAAGAATCCTATTGTACAAAAGACTAGCCATAGGAGGAAGAAAAAGGGAGGAAATTTCAATATAGCATCTGATCTATTCGTTATGGAAAAATGCAATTATTATTTGCTATTACATTTCACATATTGGTTCTTTGTATTTACTGAGTATGGGGAAACACATTTGAGTGAACTCTCACAGAACATTCTTGAAGGGGTTCAGTTTCCAGTTTATAGAGAAATAAACATGAACCCACAATAGATAAGAACAAAATACCTCATGCTCTAAATTCCAATTTCTTGAAATTCTTGATTTTTTGAAACTTAATTTCTTGAAACTCTTAGGATAATGCTTAATGACCCCTCTAAAACTGTATTACATGCCAGAAAGTCAGAGGCTTTTTAGGGAGATAGTTAATATAGTTCTATTTTTAACTCAAGGTTTTAAAAGATACAATACTATATTAGGATTTAAAAGTACCCCATGACCCAAAGATTTTCAGCTTTATGCTTGTTTCTAAACAGTATTTTTGCTCATGGAACATGTAATATATTAGAGGACTGGGGACAGATACATTTTTGGTAGAGATTTTTCTCCCAGAGTGCCAAAAAATACAAAACTGTCAAAATATTGGTAAGTGAAGGGACTCAGGAACTAAAAAGGACATAATGTGACTGGAGGTTAGAACAATTACTACTACTATTGATGTGGTAGAAACAAGAAGAGAAAACTATATTAATCCCCTGAGAGAATGGTGGGAAAAGGATTGGGTCAAACCATTTCTATGGGTCAATATTCAGAATTTTGTAGAATACAAGACATGAGTATGCCAGTTAGAATAGCTTCAGATGGTATGGACAGATGGTATGTCTAGGACAGAGATGGGCAAACTTTTTAAAGAGGGGGCCAAAGGAAAGGAAATGCTCTTCCTTCAGTCTGTTTCTAAGGCAATTCTTTCGAAGTTTCATTGTATTGTATTCTACTCATTGTATTCATCCATTAGGAATAATGTCGCCAGGCTGGATAGAATATTTCAGGTGGCCACATCTGGCCCGCCAGCAGTAGTTTGCCCATCACTTTCTAAGGAATGCTGACCTCTGCTTTATATTAAATAAAATATATCTCTATACCTAAATGATGAGATGTATTTACAACCAAGCAAGACTTTTAAAATCCTATCAAAAGAGAGATTATAATTATTTGTGGCAGTAGTAACATAATGTTCTAAGAAAAAAACTATAAACCAGTTGGAAAAAGAAAATAGAATATGTGTAGTACTTCTAGGAATCACGGGGATAGAAGAGAAAGTGTAATTTAAATAAAAAAGTAAAATGTCATTTGTGAAACCTAGCTTTCTGATGTCAAAAGACAAACTTCTCAATATACTTATCTCTTCTATTTTGGGTTTCTTTTATCCAAAAGAATTCAAAATACTTTGCCAACATTTTTATTAAGCCTCATAAAAGCCCCTTGTGATAGAAAACGTGTATTATTATTGCCCCCATTTTACAGAAGAGAAAAAAATAATTGGAAAGCCCAACAGAAGAATAATTACCCAAGACTTCTAGACCAACTGTGCAATTCCATCTAACTATTTCTAAGTTCTGCATAGCATTCAGAGAATAGAAAATTGTACCTTTAGGATTCTGATGATTATTCTGCCATATAGATAAACTGACTGTCTGAAGAGTTCAGCCAGGAGTCATGGTCTGAACTGAATGACATTGCCAGCTTTATATTGCCCTACTAAAAGGAATCAACTGATCCTTTTGTCCATGAAATTTTCCACAATTTCTGACATCTAGTAAATCTACATTTCCTATGTTCTCTAATTCAATACTTTTCATGTTTCTACTGCACTTTTAGTCTATAGCAGTCTCTCCATTATCAATTCATTTATCCTTTAATTAAGTACTATCATTTGTCATTCTCCCACTTATTTCTGTGTCCATTTGATCTTATGTCTGTTAATCATGTTTTTGAGAAAAAAATAAAATTAATTTACAAACTCTTTGAGGGCAGGGCATACATGCCATAGTTCTATTGTATCTGCAGCAGTATCAGTCAAATAGTTCTGGATACAAAATACTCAGTATACCAGAGGGCAGTGCAGTTTAGGGAAAAAACTTTGACTTCTGGACACATCTTTAAAACCTGCCTGTAACAATTACTACTCTATGACCAAGGGAATTTCATTTTAGTAATTCAATTCCATTTTCCTACAAAATGGAGAAAACAAGTAACTGTGGTAGCTTCTTCATAAAGTTATTGTGTAGATTAAATGAAATAATACAATTGTAGTCATTTATCAATTATTACTGAAAATATCAAATAATTGGTTTGCCTCTTTTTTAACCAACTTATTAAAATTTAACCAATTAAAATAAAATTCATCCATTTTTTGGTTAGTTTGGTTTGATTTTGGTTTGCCATCTTGTGACAGAGTGAGACAGAATCCAGCCTGAGTGAGGAAGCACTTTCCAAGTCAC
Source organism: Gracilinanus agilis (assembly GCF_016433145.1). Lineage (NCBI taxonomy): Eukaryota > Metazoa > Chordata > Mammalia > Didelphimorphia > Didelphidae > Gracilinanus > Gracilinanus agilis. The sequence continues at coordinate 552,965,866 of NC_058132.1, read as the reverse complement.
CAGCCTCTGTGGTCTTAAGTTATCTAGGAGTTCTTAAGTAATACTCTTTACAGAGAAGAAGAGAAAGTCCTAGTCAGTGTTTATTCAAATATTATTTTAATATGAACAGAACTGCACAAACCATTTTAAAGTATTTAACAAAATAAATAAAATATTATGCAATGAGAGATAACATTAATTCGTGATTTTCTAAGTCTATATGCAGCCTGCATGGATCAATTTCCATCTAAGTTTGACACCACTGGCATCTCAAACTCAACATATACAAAACATAACATTATATTTCCCCAAAAAATTTGCCTCCCTTCCTAACTTCTTCTTTCTATCAAAGATTCTGCCCTCCGTCCAGTTATCCAGATTCACAAACTCAAAGCCATATTCAACCTTTTACTTTCCTTTACCTCAACATATAGAATTGGTTTCCAAATCTTGGTCATTCTACCTCCTCAACTTCCTTTAGACCACCACCCAAATTTGGGCCCTTGTCATCTCTTTCCTGGACAACTGAAATAACTAAATGTATCTCTCTGCCTCCTCTTACACAGTTATCAAAATGATATTCTTAATAAAGTCTAATTATATCAATATCCTGCCCAAAAAACACTCCACACAATCTAATTCCAGCCTACCTTTCCAAGCTGATTCTACAGTACTTTCTTTCATTCTTTGTCCTGGCCAAACTTATCTACTTGTCAATGCTCAAGCACAACATCCTGTCTTACATTCGATCATCAATTCCTCTAATACACTCTGACTTCACCTTCACCTCTTAAAATCTTTCATTTCCTTTGAGCTCAATTTATGTGTCACTTCCTACAAGAGACCTTTTTTGATCTTCCTAATATAAATGTTGTCCCTAAATTTATCTTATATTTACTTTGTATTTTGAATTTTCTTGTATATTCTGATTTCATTTCCTCCATTAGAATAAAAACTCCTTAAGAGCAGGAACTATTTCACTTCAGGTTCTGTATTCCCAGCAGTTAACACAGAGCCTAGTAATAATAGAATGATTAATAAATGCTTGTTGAATGCTTTTGAACTATCCTGCTTTCAAGCCTTTATGATTCCCTCTTGCTCATGGAGCTATTAGAATAGAAAGTATATAGTTTATTAGTATGACAATGATGTCCTTCCCAACTAGGATTATCCTTTGACTCTTTCCCCCATATGAGGACAATGTCATTATTCATCCACAGTACATATAAACTACAACTAAGTTTAGTAACCATCTCCTGGAAAGTTCCAGCAAGTAATTTATTTTTTATCAGCATTTTCTCAAAAATTAAAATAAGAGAAAAACTATGTCATTGGCATTTATTCAAAAATAAGATACAGCCAAAAATGGAAATTTTATTTTATTTCCTAATTCAATAACCAATAAGCATTGATTAAGTATCTACTATATGCCAGGCTCTGTACTAAACAAATACAAATAAAAAGAAAGTCCTTGCCTTCAAGGGGTTTACAGTCTGTTTGGGGAAAGACAACACACACACACACACACACACACACACACACACTCATAATGCTGAAAGTTTGTATGAGAGAGATGAGGCAGGTAGAGTTGCTTCCAGCATCAGGGGCATGATTTCAGAAGTTGTGAGAAGTCCTAAAGTAGTGTAGTTAATGGGAAATAGGGAAAAGAGTAAGCTATATCCCTTCCTTAAAAGGACAAGCCACCTTCCCAGAGCCAACTGTGCAGTCTTCCCTAGCTCCCTCCTCTCACCCTAATTCCTGGGTAAAAGGGCCAGCTGTGTGCCTCCTCTCTCCTTGGTTCCCAGCAAAAGAGACTTCCTTCCTTTCTGGAACCAAACATATCTTTCCAGTGACATCACCTTTTCTGAGTCTCTCTGATTTGGCAGACATTCTCAGTCTGGGTCAAAAGCTGTTCTTCAGGATGCCAGGAGTCGTGTGGGACAAGAGGCAAGCATCTTCCAGGTGCCAGGGATCCAGAGGGTCTCTGTAGTCTTCCCAGAGTACATATGCATCTATCTTATTCAGATAAGCCCCAGGCACTGTTTTTAATTCAATCAAAGAGTGGGTTGATTTACAACCTCAAAGAAACTCTCCCTTCAAAACCCCAAATGTGATGATCTTAGGGCTCCAAAGGCTTGTGTTAAATTCTCAAGACATATTACTTCTCTGTAGTTGTCTAGAGAAACTTACTATCTAGAGGGAAAAAGTATATCATTGCGAATATATCCAATCAGAGACAGTTACAATCTTCCACCAATAAGCCCCACAATTTCCCTGAACTTGTAATATTTCTATTAGAACTCCCCACAAGAGCAGGTGAAACATATTTGACTGGGGGAAAAAAGTCTTCATATTTATTGGCATAGAAGTGATGAAAGCATATTCCTTTGCCAGAATCACTGGTTGGCGGAATTATCAATCATTAGCAGTCCAACCAAGGCAGTTTTAATTGGTTGAAAGGAAACCTGAGTGAGTGGATAGAATGCTACTTAATGACTGACAGAATCTGAATAATTTGAATCAGGAAGAATCCAGCTTCTGACACTTACTTGCTATATGACCATAGGGAAGGCACTCAAGCTTTCTGAGTCCCAGATTTCTCATCCATAAGTAGGGATCTTAATATCTGTATTACCTACTTCTCCTGATTGTTTTTTAAGGCCTAAAGTGCTTTATCAACCTTAGCAAACTATTAATTAGTTCCCATAGAGTTCACTGACTAGATGAATTACTACTGTAAGCCAGTGACTTTTTTTATTTGAGATTTTTATTTAATTAATTAATTTAGAATATTTTTCCATGGTTATATGATTCATGTTCTTTCTCTCCCCTCCTCCCACCACTCTCCCATAGCCAATGAGCAGTTCCACTGGGTTTTACATGTCTCATTGATCAAGACCTCTTTACATTTTATTAATATTTGCATTAGGGTGATTGCTTAGAGTCTACATCCCCAATCATATTCCCATCAACCCATGTGATTAGGCAGTTGTTTTTCTTCTGTGTTTCTACTCCTACAGTTCTTTCTCTGGATGTGGATAACATTCTTTCTCATAAGTTCCTCAGAATTGTCCTGGATGATTGCATTACTGCTAGCAGAGAAGTCCATTACATTTGATTGTGCCATAGTGTGTCCATCTCTGTGTATAAGGTTCCCTGGTTCTGCTCCTTTCACTCTGCATCAATTCTTGGAGGTTGTTCCAGTTCACATGGAATTGTTCCAATTCATTATTCCTTTTAGCACAATAGTATTTCATTACCAGCAGATACCACAATTTGTTCGGGCATTCCCCAATCAAAGGGCATCCCCTCATTTTCTAATTTTTTGCCACCACAAAGCGTGCAGCTATAAATATTTTTGTGCAAATATTTTCCCTATGATCCCTTTGGGATACAAACCCAGTAGAGGTATGGCTGGATCAAAAGCAGACAGTCGTTTAAAAGGCTTTGGGCATAGTTCCAAATTGCCATCCAGAATGGTTGGATCAATTCACAACTTCTTTGCAATGCATTAATGTCCCAATTTTGCCACATCCCCTCCAACATTTATTACTTTCCTTTGCTGTCATATTGGCCAATCTGCTAGATGTCAAATGATAACTCACAGTTGTTTTGATTTGCATTTCTCTAATTATAAGAGATTTAGAACATTTTTCCATGTACTTATTGATAGTTTTGGTTTCTTTATCTGAAAATTGCTTATTTATTTCCCTTGCCCATTTATCAATTGGGGAATAAGCCAGTGACTTTTAAATAATGAAGTTCATTAGAAATTTCCCCATCTCCTTCCTCCTTCCCTTTATTTTGCCCATTCAGCACAAGAAGAAGAATCTGACACATTTGAGGGTACAGTGTCCTCAGCTCCTCCAAAAACAGTGCCCATTCTGAAGTTCTCAGGCGTCTACTTAGTGCTGTCATCTTCAACACAAAAGTAGGAGGAAGGGCATGATGGAGAAGGATAGACTCTCCATCTAGGGCCCACGTATCACCAAATGAGACAATGCTTACAAGTGTCTCCATGTAGACACATCCCTGTCCAAACCCTCATCATATGCATGAGGTAACCAAGAGTCAATAAGATTGGTTTGTCAAAAGCCGCTATTTAACTATTCTTGACTCCTTTGTTAAGCCTTCCTTCCGGGACAGAAAAAAATTACAGATTTATCGGATTTAGAGTTGGAAGGGACTTCAGAGATGACCTATTCCATCTACTTCATTTACATATGAGGAAGTGAGGCTCAGAAAAAATAAAATGATTTTCTTAAGTTCAGACTATCAACAATAGATAATTAGTTACCTTCACTAAGGATAATTATTGTTTATCACTGACAGCAGGTTATATGCCACAGTCATAGAAAAGTCAGGCATGCAAAATGGGTAGGGTTATAGCTCAATATATGCACATGGAAAAACAATGAGAAATCTTTCTGGGAATTTAGGGTGGAAAAAGAGACAAGATGAGGAAATAAATGTATTTTCCTCCTTTCCTTGGAGCTATGGATGAATATGGTTGGAGAATGATGCATTCTCTATCCGATGTAATTGCTGCATTGGTTAATTTTACTTAATTATTTTTCTTGGTTTCAAGGTAAAACTTAACTGCAAATGTGGGGGTGGAGTATGGGATTTAGGGAGAGGAAATATATAAAAATACAATGTAAAATATAAAATACATCAATATAAAATCGATATAAAAATGAAAAAAGAAAAGAAAATAGAGATTATAATATAAATATAAAATAGAGATATAATAGAGAGGACATTAGAGATGCCTTTCCAAGGTCATGTCACACCTTTTTTGGTCAGTTGCCTTGAATTTATTTGGAGAATATATGTGTATTTGAGCATAGAAAGAAAGAAAGTGAGCAAGCCTCCAAGCCCAGCCAAGAGACCAGAGAGGTCAAGTCCCCATGAAAGAAATAATGACCCCACCTATCCAGGCTCCTTTTCTTTTCTTTTCAGACTGTTTTCATAAGGCAAGAATATCCTTATTCCTTTATGATATTTTATTCTCTTTTCCTCCTGTTCATCCCCTGACCTTGCAAAATATTTCCATTCCTCTGTCAGTTATGTGGCCTTCTATTCACAATTCTCTTTCTATTGGCTATTTGATAAATTGCTGGATTTTTTTACATTGCTCTTGAATGATTGACAACTTATTTCATAGATGCCAGAAAAGAGAATGAGGCTTAAAATGGAGGCAGATGAGAACTCTACAAAGCTTGGTTGAATCCTTCTCTACCAAGTATAGGCTGGCTCTTAATAGATTTTTTTAAAGGCCTGATATCTTTTAATCCGTTTCTGGTGCAATAATTGTTAACTCCTGCAACATGTCTTTATCCTTAGTTTTTTTTTTTTCCTACAGGTTGTTCTACTTTGGGTAAAGAGGGAATAGATAGATCAATGATTAATCAAATCTCTCCTAGGAAGGAATTGGTGGCAATTTAGAAAAGCTCTGCTGTGACCTTTAATATTTCCTCTAGGCCTCCTCACATATTGTTAGCCCCATACAAGGCACTTAATAAATACTTATTGACTGACTGATTACTTACTCGAAATGGTCACCAGGATCAATAACTTTGGTGGATAAGGTCCTATGGGACAATTTTTTGTGACTCCTATATGTCCTTCACAGATAATCCCAGCAAGCAACCAGTCAATAATTTCATTATTCTTTTCTTATCCCCACATTCAGTATTTTAGGCTCTTTAACCACTGACTTATTGTCAATTGTTTTTCTGAATAAAAGTATATCTTGCTTCTCTAAATTTTTCCTTTTTAAACTTTTTTTAAAGAAATGCACTATTTATTACATCATATGTAGTAACTCAACATCTGTTGCCACAAGGACTTGATTTCGAAGATTAGATAAGAATGAATAATAATATCAGTTTTAAATGAAGTATTTATAATGGATAGTGTGCTGGGCTCAGGGTCAAGAAAAGCTGTGTTCAAATCCTGCTTCCTATACTTATTATCTCTGGGAAAATCATTTAATACAGACATATCTCAGGCAAGTGTCTAAAAGATTCTCAAAGGTTTTGGTGTAAAGATCCCTCTAAATTCATAAAACTTATTGACGATGTCAAAGAGCTTCTGTTTATTTGAGTTGTATTTATTTTTATTTCCCATCTTAGAAATTAAAACTTATTAAGCTCCAAAATATGTGTTTATTTATTTAAAAATAATATTAAATCCCTTACATGTTAATATAAATACCATATTTTGAAATAACTATGTTTTCTAAAACAAAAAAAATTTAGAAACATAGCATAGTTTAATATATTTTTGCATGTTTTTAAATGTCTGGCTTAATAGAAGAGAGTCAGATTTCCATGTCTGCTTCTACATTCAATCTATTACAATATATTACTATGTAATAGGTTAAAATATATGAAGAAAATCTGATCTCACAGAGACATGTATTTGGAAAATGGATAAATGTTTCAATAGGCAAATAATACCTTATTATTATTATTATTATTATTATTATTATAAAAATAGTTTTGACCTTGCAGATCCCCTGAATAGTTTTGAGGACCCTGAATGACTCTTTGAGAACCCCTAGACTAGAATAATCTTCTAAATCACTAGCTGTTTTACCTTTCAATCCCAACTAAGAAAAATCTCTCTTTCTCCAGGTTTAGGTTGTTCAAAGTATATTGGTTGGAGTTTACTCACCTGGAATGGCTTCCATCAATAGTTTGCTTTTATACAAAGTAGAGGTACCCTAGTCTTCCTGATCTTTATTATTATTATTATTCCTCCTTTTTTATGTTTGTCTTGCATCTATATTTTACAAATCAGTTCCCATTTCTTAAAGGGGTCAAATCTTTCTTTTTTCTTTCAACATCAAAAAAATCAAGTTAATAAAGGAATCCTAGAGATTGAACTCCTGGGTTCAAGACCTTGGAATTTTAAAAAAAGATCCATGTATATTTAATAGACCCAGTTCTATACAAAACTTCTAGTTGCTATAAGCAGAGACTAACCATAGTTCCTAAAGTTTTGTTAGTTTACATATTTTAGAATTTATTTACATTTTCTATCCTGGGGAGAACTTTGGACTATCTTGGGGGGGGCTCCATTATCCATGTACACCAATTGATATTAATCATCAGGTATTACAGAAGATCTTTCTTTCCTGAATTTTTTCCCTTTCTTATTTTACAACATCCACTAAGGAAAAATTAAATTAAAATTTTAATAACTTGGCTGATTAAAATTTATTTTCCAATTACATGTTTATATATAGGCATATATAGTGTATAGCTAACCACTTTATATGTAAATACATATGTATACACATGTACATATAAAATACTCCCATATATATGTGTATAAAATAAACATGTGTGTATATATTTGTATGTATATATTTCGCATAGGTCTTCGAACTGAAAGGGATATGAGATAATGCAGTCCAGCCCATTTATTTTATTTTGAGGTGACTGAGAAATGACACTAATTTTCTAGTATCATACAGGAAAGCAGTAATGATAGAACCAGGATTAGAATCAAGGTCTTTTGATTTCAAGTCCAGAGTTCTTTTTAGCACCCCACCTTCTTACCCTTTCTGCTGTTGAGACAGCTAGCTGGCATAGTGGATAGAATACTGAATTTGGATTTAGGGAAATCTGAATTTCAATCCAAGCCTCAGATACGTGCTAGCTCTGCGACCTGGGAAAATCAATTAACTTCTATTTGCTTCAGTTTCCTCAACTGTAAATGGGAATAATAATAGCACCTATCTGACAGGGTTGTTGTGAGGATCAAATGCAATAAAATGTATAAAGTACCTTAGCACATCGCCTGGTACATAGTAGGTGCACATTAATGCTTATTCTCTTCTCCCTTCCCTGTGTGACTCTGGACAAGTCATAGATTACTCTAAGACTCAGTTTCTTTATAAAATGGTTGTTGTGACAGTCAAACGAAGTAATGTATGTGAAGTGCTTTGCCAGCATTAAAGTGCTATATTAATGAGAGCAGTTACTATTAACAATTTTTTGCTGTTTATCAGCTCTTTTCAACCTGCACTGGGAAAAGCCCTGGGTTGGAAGTCAGGAAATCTGGATTCTTTCTCATCCCTACCTGTGCTACTTTTGGCCAACTTCTTAATCTCTATCTGGCATATTCCTTGCCTATAAAAGGAGAGAACTGGACTACCTTATGTTCAGTTAGATTCTTTCTTCTCTAAAATTCTCTAACTTGTTTTCAAAATCTGTTTATTTGTGTGACCAAGGTACCTTGCCTCCAAAATGCATCTGAGTGATATCCTCAATGGGGGAAAATTCTCCACCACACCCCACCTCCCTCCCATTCCCCAAGCACTCTTCTTCACAGAGAGAATGAAACATGATTATCCAAAACATGGATGCCATGGAAGTCACTGCCCTGAAGTGTTCACTCCATAAAAATTTCAGGATTTCTCTTTCTTGCTCATCTGACTTTTCATTTATATCATTCCTGAGAAATATTTCCTTATGGTCAGAATAGTCTGAAGAAAGATCAGGTTACAGAATATTCCCTGGATGGTTGTTTTAACAACCAAGAAACAGTATGGTGCAAACATTTAAATGTAAAACTAAAATGCCATGCTGTAACTAGGGAAAAGTTTTATGGGGAAAGATACAGTCTGAGGCAAGGCAAATGAGCAGAGTCTGAGGAAATAATCCTTTTGTTTGGTATTTCTGTAGCATAAAAGGCCAATATTGATATGATAATGCAAATTCTCTACTGGACTGATGATGCTTTACTGAATCCAGTAGGTAAAACATGTTGTGTTTATTTTTTCTTTTGTAACTAGACAAAAAATCCTATTTCAGTGTCTCATCATAGCATAAAGGTGTCCCTGACTTCTCAATGGCTGTGTCAATAGAGTTCAAGTTCTGGCAAGTCTTATTGATCTTAAAAGTCTTGGAATGTGTGCCCGGAAATGTCAAATGTCTGAAGAACAGATCCAGCTTGTCTCCATTCAGAGAGGCTCATCACCAGATTGCCTACATGTTAATAAATTTTTCAGCTCTTGAAATGAAAAGGAAAGAGTACTTACATTGATAAACAAATGGTCAGTGAAAGTAATGAAATAACTAACTTACAACTCAAGATGGAAAGCAGAAATGCAATAATACTTTGAAGGCAATTTGGCACCACTTCTTTATGCTAAAATTGGGAACTAGGGTGGTGTAGTGGAAAAACCAATGGAGTGTGAGTCAGGAAACTTGAGTTTTAATCCCAAATCTGCCAGGAACTAGCTGTGTGATCCTGGGCAATTCATTTAACTTTCCTGGGCCTCAATTTCTTTATCTACAAAATGAGAAGGTTGGACTAGATGATTACTGAAATCTTTTCTAGATCAAAACCTTTATTATTCTTACTGACACAGTCTGACAAAGCTAATGTACAGTTCTAGGAAATAATCATTATTTGGGATAAGAGAGCCTTCTGGCAAACTATCTCAGACTATATTTGGGTTCCTCAAAATGTTTTGCCAAAATCACTTTGCCTTAGACTGTGAACACATGCGTTTTTCAAGGGAAATGTACTTCATGTATTTCTAATGTATTTATACTTAACTCATCAAAATGTTATTTTCTAAGAACTAGTTCATGTCTAGGGAGGCTAAGGAAACTTTCTTTTCCAGTTTTCTTTCAACCTAAGCAATGTCTTATTCTTACTTAGCACACGGAAAATCATCCCCAGAAACAGTCTATTAAGCTGAATTCTTGGCCTACAATATCTTATCCTAACTTAATATCCTGGAATTTTCTGGGTCCATAGACATTATTACTGTGCCTATCCTGAAGCCATGACTTGTCAACTAGACTATTCACAGATCATTCCTTTCTATACTCTTTCTGACCTCTAGTTGAAGAGGATTTGAATACTTATAGCAAGTTTCTCTGATGAAGGTCTCATTTCCAAAATAAATAAAAGGAACTGATTCAGATTTATAAGAAAAAGATTCATTTTCCAACTGATAAATGATCTAAGGATGTGGAAAATATTGAACAGGGAAAAAAAGCAGATTTTCCATAGGCACATGAAAAAAATGCTCCAAATCACTACTAATTAGAGAAGTACAAATTAAAGCAATTCTGAAATTCGATCTCACATTTTTCAGTATGGCAAAGATGACCAAAAAAAATGAAAATGATAAATGTTGGAGGGGTTGTGGAAAAACAAGCACAGCAATGCTGTTGAAGGGCCTGAGATTGGGCATAACCATTCTGAAAAGCAATTTGGAACTATACACAAAAAGTTACTATATAGTGAGTGTCTTGACCTAGTTTATACCATTTTTGGCCTATGCTTAAAAGAAATCAAAGAGGAAAAGATCATTATGTATAGAAATATTTGTAGCAGTTCTTTTTGCGGTTGTAAAAAACTGGAAATCAAGGGAATGAACATTAATTGAGGAACAGTTGAATAATTTGTGATAGTTAAATTAGACCAATAACTAATATGCTAAAAGGAATCAGAAAATAGATGATTTCAAAAAAAGAAATCAAAAGACATGAACTGATGCATGGTAAAGTAAGCAGAATCAGGAGAACAATTTATACTACAACATCAATAATAGAAAAAGGAGCAAACAAGCAATTCATACAATTACACCTTAAAAATAAAGGATTTTTAAAACTGTAAGAACTGTGATTAATAAAATGATCATTGGGACAGCTAGATGACTCATTAGATAGAGTGCCAGGCCTGGAGTTAGGAAGACCTGGGTTCAATTCTGGCCTCAGACACTACCCAGCTGTGTGACCCTGGACAAGTCATTAAACCTCATTTGCTTAGCCCTTGCCCTTCTGTACTACAGTTGTTACTAAGACAAAAAGTAAGTGTTCAAATATATATATATACATATATGTATATATGTAATATATAAAGATCACTCATGATTCCTCAAGGCTGATGATGAAAAGTACTCTCCATAATAGAGGTTTACATTTAGAATATAGCATGATATAGATAGATTTATATGTTGCATAAAGCTATTGAGAGAATTTGTTTTGCTTGTCTATGCATATTTCTTACAAGAAATTTGTTTCTCTTTTTCTCTTTTTCCCCAATGGAATGGGAGGTGGAAGGGAGAAAAAATAATTTTATGTCTATTTTTTTTAATGGAGAGGTAGAAAAGTGCTATATCTGTGAAATGTGCACATGAATTTTAAGATAAGATCACTGTATTATCATTTTACTTTGTTATAAGATCTCCCATGAAGCAAGAGAAAACTGTAAATATTTTAATATAAAAATAAAATGTCAATAAAATTTTTCAAAAAGAGGGTTTCCAAGAGCTTAAAAGACATACCCATCATCAATTTTCCATAACTCTGCTACAAAGTAGAATTGAATTATTATGTAATAATACAGGCAAGGAAACTACCTACCTGTGGAGGACTTTCTGGCCTCCCTGAACTATGATTTCTTTTTTGCTCCGTGTATTCTACCTGACTACCTATACCTCCAAGCAGTCACTTTGCCTCCACTGAGGCACCTTCTTTCTCTCTTCCCCCAGCCCTCAGCTTTCAACTATACACTGCTGCCTGACAACCCAGGACAGCTCTACACCCGGTGTAAATCCATACAGTCAATGATAACCTAGCTGAACATATTTTTCAATGATTAATATACTCCCACTTGTCCTTGTTCAAACCTGCTCTTGATTTCCTACTAATTGCTCTCTTATTTCCATCACCTTTCCCCAGCCCAACCCCATCAACATGCCACTCAAAAGATATCTTCCACTCTTCTCTCTGGAATGCCCGCTCCATAGGTAACAAATCACCTCTGAACTGGCTTTCTTCACTAACTTGACCCTTTATTGAACCACTCAATTCTTTACTGAACTCTTTTTTCTTAAATCCCTTGTTCCTTTCATCTTTTGAAGAACTTGCCCTTCCATACCCCAGTTTTGGATTAATCATACAATCTACAATTCTTTCCTATTCATTGGCTATGGAATGAAGATAGGAAAAATGATAAAATTGTCCTGACTGAATCTGTTTATCCAACCCAAAATTTTCTCCCAGGGATTTGCTGGAGTCAGCTCAAACCAGCTCACAAGAATCAGTTGGTATATTTTTAGTATGTATATTTACACCATGGAAAAAAAACAAATGTTACAAATCAAGGCTGGTCATATTATTTTGTTGATTTTCTAGATTTAAGAAAGTAATGAAGAAAATACTAATAATGAAGATTAAACTTAAACCTCTACTTGTATGTACATTATTCCTTTAGAGAGTGGTTATTAAACATTTACTAGCATGTTAATGTTCTTCCCATCCAATTTAACATCATGAATTTACTGCTATAATCTCACAAAGACAAAGAGGTCTCATAGATATCTTAAATTCAACACTCCTGAAATTTAATTTATATCTTTTCTCTAAACCTTTCTGTCTTCCTAACTTCTCTATTACTGTCAAAGTTACCACCATCCCTTTACACAAATATGTGTTAAATCTGTAACACAAACTATATTGGCCCCTTTTGCCAGGTAATTTATATTTTACTCCTCTCCCCAATATGTGAGGAGAATAATCCCCCTTTTCCTTGTATAAAACCTCAGCTTCTGAAGAGAAGAGGATTCTGTTCATAGTTTAACCTTGTTCCTTTAGGTATAGTCCTTGTTCTGCATCCAAAAATCCTTCTCAGGTTCAAATCTCAAGACATCCTGGCTTCTTTTCTTTTTTTTTAAACACTTACCTTCTGTCTTAGAATCAAAACTAAGTATTAGCTCCAAAGCAGAAGAGAAGTAAGGGCTAGATATTTGGGCTTAAGTTTTGTGTTCAAGGCCAAATTTGAACTCCAGACTTCCTATCTCCAGGGCTGGCTTTCTATCCACTTTGCTACCTAGTTGCCCCTGGCATCCTGGCTTCTTAGGGCTTCCATGCCACACCTTACCTTCAATCAGGTCTGCAAGTTTATCCTAACCCAAATTTCCTAGTCCCTTGGGGACTACCTTTGGACCCTGAAACTGAGGACAATGAAGAGAGAACAAAAACTAACACAGGTCCATTCTGAAAAGTTAGGGTAAAAAGAGATGGAGCAGGAGAAGGGTAATCATTCCCTTTTCAACAATTCCGTTGATGGCATTCATGCTATAGGTCCATTTTGTAGAACTTATGACATGTGTGTGCCAGAGGGGGCTGCTCTCTTCCCCTCTTCATGTGTAACTGAAGACATTTCTCCCATCGCCCAGCAGCCCAAAGGGAGCACTTCCTCCCTCCTCTGTCTGGGGTAAGGGGTTGCTCATATGCAGTGTGAGGATTGCAGTTTGGGCATTTGGTCTCTAAAACGTTTACTATCACTGCTATAGGTGAATGACCTTCACCAGCTGGTCACAGCAGATAAGAATCTAAAAAAAAGTGCAATTAAAAAAAAAGATGGGACAAAAAAGCAGCTAAGGAAGTGACAAAATAAAAAGCACCACCAAGAAAAGCTGAATGGCTCCATCTCGCCATTTTTAAAGACACAGGCAACCAATCAAAACATGCTCCCCTCATCTAATTAATGGGGATATACTGAGCTTCATTTCAGGGCAAACTGGGCGTGCTGAAGAGACCCCTCAAGGGCATCTCCATATAAGAAAAACTGAGTATGCCCATATATACCTGAGTGACATTTATTACATATATTTTTGAAAAGTGATTTGCATGTTGTCTCCATTATTATACTGTAAACTCCTTGAAAACTAGAACTGATTTTTGTCATTATTTCTATACCTGGAACATAGCACAATGCCTAGTACATAGTAGGCACTTAAAATATATTTTTGACTGATTGAGAGAGCTAAATACAAATTACCAAGGTATAATATATCCATACCATTTGATGCAAAAATCTCACTGCTAAGCAACCCAAGGGTATCTTAAAGACATCAAAGAAAGCAAGGTCCAAATGTTAACAGTATTTATGGCAATTTTTTTATAGTAACAAAGAAATGGAAGCATATTGTATTATCATTGATTGGAGGATGGCTAAACAAATTATGGTACATGAATGTGATGGAATATTATTGTACTTGTGATGAATATGAAGAATACAGGGAAGCAGGAGAGGACTTGTATAAATTAATGCAAAGTGTAGCAAGCAGAATCCAGAAAACATTATAAAAATCAATATACAAAAAATATAGAACAAACAACATCAACAACAAAAATTGAAACTCTTGTATAATTATGATGATTGACCTTGGACATCAGTGAAAAGAAAAGCAAATGCCCCATTCTTCCTTTCTCAAAGAAGTGGAAGATTATGGAAATAGGACAAAAAATACACAATCAGACTTTACCAATAGGTTGATAAGTTTCACTGAATCACTTTTTTCCCACCTGTTCCTTTTTTTTAATTTTAAAGAATGGCTTTCTAGACAAGGTGGAGTATATTTGGAAATGATTGTGATGTGAAAACAAAAGATCGCAGTAAGAAAAATACAAAAATGTTATGAAAAAAAATAAAGGCAGGTGCTAAGATTCTAGAGCAAGTCAAACAATGAGTTTAGAGTGAGTTTGTTGTCATGATCTCATCATATATGCTTCACTTCAATCATTGTTAAGATTTCCAAACAGTTTTGCAGCAAGCTCAATTTGTGAATAAAGAGAAGTAGACTGAGTTAATCATGAAAACTTGAGCTGTTTTTACTATTGATACTGTTATATTATTCTGGGAAACTCTCCCAACTCAGGACTTGGCAAAAGGCATTTTAGGACCTTGAGAGAATCATTCAAGAATCATTGTGTGCCAATGACTGTACTCTGAAAGAGCACACCCAAGAGAAGGCCAAACGGATGATGAATCACTGTGCAGTGTCAGCAACGGGCTATGGACTGACAATCAGCTCCAAGAAGACTGGAGCCATGTAGAAACCTGTATGAGAAAACTACCTATGCAGGCAGAGATTTTCATGGGTGATACAGTTGAAAGCTGACTCTAAATGTTGTTATTTTGGCAGTTCAAGGTCTAGTGAGACACAGTAGAGAAAGAACAAGCACACAAAATCAAGACAGCTAGACGGTCTCTAAGACAATGTGATAAATGTGACACCAGTCTAGAATTAAGACTAAGTATATGTATATATGTGTATATACATATATATACACACTCATACACATATATATACAACATATACATATGTCTATATAAACATATATAACATAAACATATCTAAATATCTTTAAAGATATATAGATATATAAAGTATACAAATAGGATTTATATATTTTATATTATCTATAATATATTATATATAATAAATAATACATATATAAAGATACATGTAAAGATATATAGATATATAAACATATAAAAATATGTATGTGTGT
>NC_058132.1:552872143-552950222 GCF_016433145.1 Gracilinanus agilis | reverse complement strand
ATATTATATATAATAAATAATACATAAAGATACATGTAAAGATATATAGATATATAAACATATAAAATATGTATGTGTGTGATATAAGTATGGCATAACCTACAGAACATTGTCCTTAGAGTCAGAAAGACCTGCTTTATTTCCCACCTCTGACACATACTAAATCTATGACTATGATTATGATTTTATTGGCATAGAGAGCTCCCATGTAAGGTGGCTACCTTCTCTACAACTTATAGTTTTAGATGGCTCTCTAGCCTTAGAAATAAAAATAGTTCATCTAGACTTCAGAATCAGCATTTAAGTTCAGGAGTTCCTGACTTTAAGATCTAGTCTTTCTCTGTGTTACAAAATTGCCTTTAACGAAGGCAAATTGAATTAGGTGATGTTTGTCTGTTTTAATGACTGGGTTACCCTATCTCAGCCTCCCAGAAAATGTAGCATTCACTCTTAGACCCAGACAACACAGAAGTTTCGAACTTCCCAGTCTGGGCCAATTTGTTCCTCTTTGGGAAGTCTGGGCCCTCCAAGGAGTACCATTTGCACTCAGTACTAAAGCTCAGATCTCCCTCACTAGAATAATCCAATGGACTTTCCCAGTATCAGGGATTTCAGGTGACAACTGCTACTACATCTAGCCAATAAGATTCTCTTGAAAAGGGTGACTAAAAAAACTGGGGGAATCAGGGTGTAGGGTATTGGTTTCATAGTATTCCTAAAGGCAATAATAAATATTTTATGGAATAGTTGGTCATCTTACCTTAATAGTACCTACAACAACCATAATCATGACCACCATGAAGAAAATTGCGCTTTATTGGGCCAATATTTGTTTCCAAAAATGAGGTAGAAGAATTGTATGAAAAATTTAAAAGCCTCCAAACTAATGAAGCACCTGGAGCACACCTCCCTCACAGATGGGGCACCTAGAATAGTATTCTAGTTTCAAGGTACTCTGTGGTTCTAAATCCATTCGAAACCACAGTTCATGAACCCCTACCATGTGTTTATGTTTTCTTTAGTCAGCCAGAGGACACAATTATTTCAAAGCAAAAATATTTAATAAAATAGCCTCGTAATAAAATGTTCAATAAAACATTCTTTCCATGAACCTAGGGTATACTTTCCCACAAATACAAACACCACCAATGAGGGAGATTGAGCACACATATGGATCATACAAAAGGGGCACATTTGTGGGAAGGCATGTGGCCAGTGTATACATATGGCAGAGCAAGAATCTAACACCACAGGATTACTGTGGTATTTCTGATGATGTTATCATGCTCCTTTCATTGGGGTTTTTCCCTGATGGGTATAATGTCTCTGGTGTATATATTCTGTAATGCTGGTGCATTCCTTTACCCCTCTCTCATAGTGACAACAGAATAGATAGCCTCTCCCGAGTGTTCCAATGACCTCTGGGCCATTTTCTGCCATCAGGTTCTGGTCTCATCCTTTTAGAACCTCCTAAGCCACCTTGGTTCCAACTGTGGTTGGATCTTGTCTCAGCTAAGGGTAGGCTGAGAAAGCTCTGAATTCTTACCCATTCCATTTAGTTAACAATAGCCAGGAAGAATGACCCTAGGCAATATGGTCTTTACATTTCACTTCTGCAGTACAAAGATCAAAGTCATTTGTTTAAGGTAACTATCTAATTTAGGATCTGACATTCTCAAGATTCTCTTTAGTTTAGCATGCACATAAATTTGAGCCAAGACAAAAAAATTAACTAAGAAATCAAGGCATCATCATTCTCTACCCACCTAGCCAAATTTTGTCTATTATATGGTATCTATGGGCAGAAAAGTCTGGTTCCTTTGTTGTTATATCTTGGACAAAAAAACTTGAGTCTTACTAAATTAAGGATACCTATACTTTGAAAAATGGGGAAGGACAGCAATAGGAAATATCATTCAAGATCAAGGAATGAAAGAGGGTTATAGAATGTTCAATAACTTCACCCAGGTATCTAGGTATCATGAAAACTTTCCAGAAGAATTAGTACATGTCCTATACATAGGAATCACCAAACAATATTACAATGACTCTATCTTAACTATATCTATATCTTTGATGGGAACAAACAGTTCCTGATGTGAATTATTTGAGAATTGGCTATCCAGGTTGTTTACTCATCATAGAACCATAGATTTAAAGCTGGAAGTGATCTTAAAAACTATGAAGTATATTTTCATTAAAAAGAAGGAAATTGAGATATAGAGAGGATAAATGACTTCTTCAGGTTCATACAACTTGTATCTTTATCAAAATTCAAATATAGATCTTCCCAAAGCCAATTTCAGTGTTCTAGCTGCCTGGAATACTATTAAATTAGTTTAAAAAACAAGATAAAGAAAATAAGATATTGTACATGATTACAGCAGCTTCAAATTTCCCAATTTAAGCAGACCAGCAACTCCAAAATTGAGAAATAAGTAAAAAAGACACTGCTTCTCCGAACATTGCCTAGAGAAGTTTAATTCATGTAAAACAGCTGACGTAATAAAAAGGCAGAAAGACCCAAGAAACTACCTCAGCTAGCAAGCATCTGTTCCCTTTGCTAAGTGGGGCTATGTAGTAGCCAAAAGCAGCACTATTAAGAGTACAAGCTCCTTTGTAACACACTATGAGGAAGATAACAGAACAGACATCAGTATCTGCTCACAAAGCAACAAAAAGCAATTGAAGGGAAAACAAGACTGTAGAGAGTGATCCAGCTAAGCCATATCATCTATAGCTTTGGTAGGTAAATCAGGAAGTATAAAACAAATAGACATAAAATGGAATATAACCATTAGTATTTCTATAAGGAGGTATTCTCTCATAGCAAAAACATGTTTGAACTCTACCATCTCTGCCCTTGAAAGGAACAAAGAATAAAAAATACTGATACTATTTCTTGAATTTTCCTAAATCACTTGACTTGGCGAAACAAAATGCAACTTTAAGGATTCTTTTTAACTAAATGTGTCCTATCCTTACTAAAAATAAAACAAGATGCTGTGACAGACACGACTGTGAGCATAACTTTATTTAACAAGCAAAAAGGAAAGAAATGCTTTCTACATGCCAATATTTTGAAGGATATAGAATCCATAATAGTATCCTATTTGTTTATCTATTTATTTAGATTTATTTTATTATAGAATTTTATATATTGAATTTTTTAGATATAGAATTTTACATATAGAATTATTGATGGGATATTTATATAGAATCCAAATAAAAAGGGATTGTATGGCCTGGCAAATTCAATGGGTTCCTTCAAATTCTTCTATTTGCCGATACCATAGTGCTGATTACACTGAAATCTATGGTCATTAATAATTGATTAACCTACCACCCATAATAGAAAAACAAAGTGGCTGAAAAATATATATTTCCCAGATTACAATATGCTGCTAAATTAATAAAATATTATTAATCCATCAGGTAACATAATTATGTATGTTGCATTCATTAATATCAGTACCAATATTCTCCTGGTGATTTATATAGCTGCCAATCACAAAACGTCATGATCTCAGAATGACAAAATTGCAATTGACTCAGATGGTAAAAAAAAGACTCATACTAAGCAGACTGTACCATATCATTTATGGCAACCTCCAGGATAAGGATAAGCATACATGATTTGATTAAATGCATGTATGATCAGAAAAATTTGTGGGCTTATCACAAAGGAAAAAATGAGGTATAATAAATGGATAGCCCAGTGTTTTATTGGTACTCACAAGAAGTAAAGAAAGGATTATACTATTATGAATGCTTTATCCCTCACCCACACCCTCCCCACACACACTCCCAGTTTTAGAAGGGCAGATTCATTAACAAGTCTCATTTAGTACAATACGTAGAAAAAGAAACCATAGTAAAATGAAAGATTAAAATCAAGACCTTAGAATTTAAGACGAAAACAAAAATTCTAAAGTATCTATATTATCTCTCAAAATTTTCCTTAGTAACTTAAAATAAAATTAAAAAAACCTAAAACATCTGTGCCTTAGAAGACAGTAAATGAAAAAAACTAAAATCCTTCTATAGGATGGCATGGACATGGGATAAGAATGGGCAGAACAGTTGGCATCTAAGCCATTAAGAGGAATACCCATTACTGAAAAGTCATGGATCTATTGATCTGTACAAGGATTGAAATATTTTTTGCTGTTTTTTTTCTTGTTTTTTTTTTTTGCCTTTGTGGGACTTGAAGTTTCACAAGAAGGATATCACAAAATATGCAATAATTTTAATGCAGAATGAAATATAAGGCCATAATAGAGATACAAAATTATATATACAACCAAAGGGAAAAAAATAAACCACAGTTACCAGAACAATAAAGTATACAAATACAATTCTATTTAATTTATAATTATTTCATTGGGGGGACATATTTGGAGAAGTAAAATTAATATAAAGCTAATATTTCTTTAAGTTCAATAATCAAGCAACAGAAAACATGTAAATGTTAACCTACCAGGCAAAAGTCAATGAGATGTCTTTTTGATCTGCACAATAAGTCTATTGTAATTAACACAATTGCTGTATATTCTTCCCTCAATTTATGGGCATGAATCCCATGTTGTTAAAGGAATTTTAGTGCATATATCAATGGATGCTACAGCCTGAAAAGAGAAAAATACATCTTGTTCAAAACTTGATTTAAAAAAAGATTCTATAGGTAGGTCTCTAATTTGAGAATCAAAGAATAGAATAAGCATAAAATATACAAATGAAATATTTCATTTTTAATTAATTTTGAAGGCAATTTACAAATAATTTTAGAATTTTTCACTACAAAGCCAGGAAAATGAACCAGTAAAAGAAATTGCCATGTTGAACTTCTTTCTCATATTTGTAAAGATTTTATTGTGCATTTCTCCATAGAAAATGTATTTTTATTTTTGTCGATGACATTATTTTTAATTTTGAAAATAGCGGGTATCTTTTCTTCCAAAGGCTTTTTAATTGCTTAAAGGCAAACAGATATAAGAAGCAAATAATCAAGCATGAACAGTGCCATATTTTTAATACTGCAAAATTAGAGAAATGGGCAGAGTGGTGTCACAAAATGAGCACTAAATCTAGAATCAGAAGACCTGGGTTCTAGTCCCTTATCTTGGATGTCATTTAGCCTTCCTGAAGTCTTCTCTAAAGCAGATATAATAATGCTTATGCTACATATGCCAGAGTAAACTGCTGAGGATCAAATGAGATTATGTGTGACAAAGTGCTTTATAATGGTAATAAAATGGAAAACTGTCTTGTTCAGTTAATTTGAAATTATCAGCAAACTTGATTCATCTTCTAAGTCATATTAAAATCTTTATTCCCTTCATATCACCCCTTTAATCATTGCCACATGTCTAACTGTATGGGCAATTTTACATTTGAAAAAGAAACTTTTATTTGCCCATATGCCAACAATATAGAATGGATAAGGTTGCTGCTGTTCTATGATGTGATACTGTCTAGGCATTGATCAGTTCCACGTGTCTTCCCAAGGACTCAAAAAAGCAATAATCCTACTTGCACAAATGCACTTTGCTCCCTAAATTACCTCTTAAAATTCTGGGTGGACCCACCCAACATATTGCCTATTGTTATTTATAGGTACTATTCTAGTACTAATGGATTGGTGATCTCATAAGTAAGGGTGTTCTCTCCAATGACGCAGATAAAATCCCATCCATGTCCACCCAGCCTATCTAATTCACATCCAGGTCAACCTATAGATTTGCTGTAGAGGGTCCCATTCAATATGTCATGGTTGGAGGAGAATGGTAGATTTCCTTGAGTTTTTGGTACCCAAAGGATAGCAATGGAGGATAAGACTGCACAGGACTTCTCATAACTCTCACTGAATAGCTTTTTTTTCCTTATATTTCTTTAGTAACATCTTTCACACTACTTATCCCTAGTTATTCTGTTATCCCAAAACAGACCCCCTTTTTTTAGCTCCATTATTCTTCCAGTCAAGAAATACTATTATTTAATTATTTAACTATTTAATAATATTATACACACTACCCAAAGGCTAGGTATGCTACTTTTCATTCCTCCCCCAAGTTCACTGGTACCCTTCAGGGGGCTTGGGAGTGCCTAGCCCCCTTACCATGGACTGTTTCCATTCCCCAAATTAAGGGGCTCCCTGCATTTAGCCATTTAAAAGCCAGATTAGCTTCTGCAAAGGAATATTTACTTCGGATATAGCAAAAACAAACATATGACTGTTGGTTGTAAAACCTAGAGAATGGGACATCATCCTGCCTTATACTACCACCAGCACAGTCTCTGGGAGGTAAGGAAGAATTAAGTTCATAGCTTAACTCAATTCCTATATAACATAATCCCCCCAAATTCCAAGCCCAAAGCTCAAGCCTCGACATTCTACCTTCTCAAGGATTTTCTCTTGGGTTGGCAGCAACATCTGGCCTGGACTCCTGTGGTCAAAGTCACTTTGGCTCCAGTTTATGAGTCCAGGGACTATACCACGTGAACCTAGAACTGAGAGAGTCAAACAAAACAGACCAAAACCTCAAACCCCTTTCCTGGGGCCACAGTTCCTATAAAGGAGTTGAGGGAAAGTCGCCCTTGCCCTACATTCAGCTCATGGATTGCACGGTGCCCAAATAACCATTGAATAGGACTTTCATTCCCTGGATGCTGCTGGAAGGAGAGTGAGAATATCCTAGTCTAGAAGCTTGCAAGACACAGGTATTTCCAGATACACAAACAATGAAAAGAATCTGCTTCCATCTATATGTCTTCTCCCTGAAGCAGAACCCCATGACTGCCTCCATTTTAGGGGCTTAATGAATATGCAGAAAAGCCCTAGTAAATAAATATTAATGCACCTTCCCTAAGTCCTTTTAATTGCCCCATATTTCTTGGCCAATAGGGTACCCCTAAAACGTTACACATTTACTGTAGATTAACCTCAATGTATTGTTGCATTTCTTTTTTTTTAATATTTTATTTTTTTAGAAAAATTTTCCATGGTTACATGATTCTTGTTTTTACTTTCCCCTTCACCTCTCTTTACCTCCCCCCCCCCACTATTGTTGCATTTCTGACACAAGTATAAACTGGAATTCTCTAGTGAACCCAACTCTCCAGTGCACAACTCAACTGACTTCAGTTCAAAGCCAAAGATTATATATAATCTTCCATTACTCCCAGTAGACTACTCCATCTGGAGATGATAGAGTAAAGTAGGGCCCAGATATTCCTCTTTCCCTAGCAAAGAAAGTCCTCTGCAATTCAAGCCTCAAGTCTCCCTTGTGTGTGAATTGTAGAAACATTGCAAAGGGTGTGGAGCCAACAAACCAGACTGTAGAAGCATGCATGCTACTGGCAATCCCTAAGGATATTGGGAAGAATTGGGCTCTGCTTGTATAAATTGTTTTCAGGTGAAAGGCCCAAAGCAATTGCCAAGTTATTATGCAAGTTGAAAAAAAATAATTTTCTTCTTCATTTAATCTACCAGAGAGAAGGTTCTCATTTGTTGAGTAAATTAGATTTGGGTATTTCTAGAGCTTGGCGTTTCTTTCATGAGGATGTGGAGTCCGCTCCCCTAGAATGCGTTGTCATCCGATTTGGACATGGAAGTGATTTGGTAACTGCAAGGAAGCCTTTGCCTTGCACTTGTCCCACAGCAATTACATTGGAAGGGGTCCTAGACTTGTGGGGTGTGGGATGTGGGATAAATTTGGAGACAGACCACAATATGTAAACAAAACCTGCCAGTTTTCCAAAATATCTAACCGCAAGACTTCACATTTTGGCAGTTTAGAATGAGTCAAAAGTGCTTTATTCCGAGACCAAATTTTATTCTCAGCAGGAAGAATTATGAACTCCATTTAAAGCAAGAAAATACCAATAATCAGCCCTCAGGGATGGATATGTGCACAGGCTACAGAGAAAAATGAAAAGAATAAGGGATATTAACACTGGAGATGTTAATGTTATATTTTAATAAAATAATTGCATTGCTAATGCAGCTATGGAAGGGAAACAAACCAAGATCAAGATTTTTTTTAGGATTTTAAAATTTAAATTACATTCCTATAGAGGAATGTAATAGCTCAGCCTTATGAGTCAGAGTCCCTTGAAATTCCATGTAAATAGCAGGTCCATGTCAAGAGATCATTTTGATTAAAACATGAGCATAAACAGATCTTTTTTAAAATATCCTTTGTTAAAGGACCCACAAATAGATGAATCCTGCTGTGTCAGTATTTCGGAATTCTGTATGAAATTCTAACCCTGGAGATAAAATTGGCCAATTTACAATTCCATGTAGATGGAATCAGATGATCACAGAATGCCATAATTGATCTAGACCTTAGTGTCCATCTGGTCCAATATATGCCTAAAAATGAATCCCCAATTACAATACTCTTATAGCTTTTGCTTGAAGACCCCCCAGTAAGGTGGAGAGGGGCTTGCTACCTCCTAAAGTAGTCCATTCCACTTCTAAATAGCTCTAATTGTTAGGAATAAGTTTATATTCACACCAAACCTAAAGTTCCCTTTTTTTTCAACTTTTACTCTTTGCTCTCAGTCGTGACCTCTGGGGCAGAAGTGTGCTGGTAAATGGATAACAACTGAACAAGATATAGTGTTTTTTTTTTTAATTTTTTTAAACCCTTGTACTTTGGTGTATTGTCTCATAGGTGGAAGATTGGTAAGGGTGGGCAAAGGGGGTCAAGTGACTTGCCCAGGGTCACACAGCTGGGAAGTGGCTGAGGCCGGATATAGTTTTAAATTTAATTTGCATCATTAACGTTTTCTCCATCACTTTCTTATGTCTAGACAATTAAAAAAATACAATGGGGGCAGCTGGGTAGGTCAGTGGATTGAGAGCCAGGTCTAGAGATAAGAGGTCCTAGGTTCAAATCTGACACTTCCTAGCTGTGTGATTTTGGGCAAGTCACTTGACCCCCATTGCCTAGCCCTTGCCACTCTTCTGCCTTGGAGCCAATACACAGTATAAGAAATTTAAAAAAAAAAACACAATGAAACAGACCCTGATTTGTAGCTTTTGCAGATTTCTGAGGTGTAAATTCTCTCAAGGGGGTAAGATCTGGCTCTAGTATGCCACTGCTATGGGACCATAAACTATTCCGGCCTAATTCCTTTTCTACTCTTTCAGCTTCTTAAAGATAGATATTGTATTCTTCTTGAGTCTTTTCTTCTATAAGTTAAATTACCTTCTTACCTCTCATTGATCCTCAAATGCCTTAGCCTTATAGCCCTCAATCTTTCTTTAGGCAGATCTAAAGGTAATTCCACTGTGAAAAGGTAACAGTTAAAAAAAAAAAAACCTTACTTAAATTCCTAGAGGATTGCTATCTTTCCTTAAAACTCTTAATAACCTTTCTACATTTCCCATCTTCTTACATTTTACTCTCTCTCTCTTTCCTCAGCCAGTAACACTGGCCTCTTTGCTGTTCCTCACAAGACATTTTTACTCCAAATTATGCATTTTCACCAGGAATTCTCTCCCTCCTCATCTCCATCTTCTGATTGCCTTTAAATCCTGGTTAAAGTTCTTCTTTGTATAAGAAGCCTTTTCTGATTCCCCCCAATACAACTGTCTACCCTCTGTCAATTATCTCCAACTTGTGAATAAAAAAAATTGTTTGTACATAGTCGTTTGTGTGTGTCTTGCCAAACTATCTAACCCGCAAGACTTCACATTTTGGCTGTTTAGAATGAGTCAAAAGTGCTTTATTGAGACCAAATTTTATTCTCAGCAGGAAGAATTATGAACTCCACTTAATGCATGAAAATACCAACAACCAGCCCTCAGGGATGGATATGTGCACAGGCTAGAAAGATGACACACAGTAGGTTTTTAAATGCCTGTGGTCTTGACTTGGGCCAGAGATGAGACTGAGATATCTTGGTCAATAGAAGAGAAAACTGCTCTTAGGTTAAGAAATTGGTGGGCAGGATCTGGGTCACATTTTGCTTAAAGAGGCTGTCAACTGGTCAGCCAAAACAGTCAGAGAGGGCCAGAGACAAAAGAATGTATCTGTTTGAGATAGCAGAGTTACATGGGGACAGGGAAGCAGAGATTAAAAATCTATCAAGGCTAAGGCAGTAATTGAAAAGACTAAAAATGAGATTGGTTAGGACCAGAGGTTCAGAGGATGGCAAAAAACAAACAACAAAAACTGACAAAAATCTTTTGTGCTCAATTTATTTGTAAACCCCTATAGACTTTTAAATCAGAATCCCCAGAGCTGACCTGCCTTCCCTCATCCACCATAAGGAACACCACTGCAGATGAGAACTGGCTCTCCTCCAGAGAAATCTCTGGAACAAGTCTCAGATGTACTATGGCTAGCTGTGAGCCATCTCTTGTACACAAACTGGAGGATATTCACATAAGAGTGGACAAATAGTGAGGAGAATTGAAACAACTTTACTATGAATGAGTTGAAGGAACTGGGAATGTTTCATAGGGAAGGAGCAGACCAAGGGAAAATAGTTATCTTCAAATATTTGAATAGGCAAGAGAGAGATTGTACTTAACCTAGGATCTGTGGCAGGAAGTTGCCACAAAGCAGATTTCATTTCAATATAAAGGATTTCTGGTGTCCAAAAATGAACACCTTGGAAAGGAGTGAGTTTCCCTATCTCTATAAGAGTTTCTCCATCTCTATAAGTTCTAAATGATATAACAATAATGCTGTAGAGAAGACTCTTTAGCAGAGTTCATGACTGGATTTAATGAATCTGAAGGTCTTTTTTTAACCCTAAGACACTGTGATTACATGATTTTGAACAATGTCTAGCACAGAGTTAATGCTTTTTTAAAAAAGGCCTTCAATTTTAGGGAAAACTTTAAAAAGCCACAATTACAATTAGCGCTAGCCCTCAAGAAAATTGTGAAATGAGTGGAAAAAACATTTTTTTAGTTATTCATACTTTCCTTCCCTCCTCCCTGATCTTCTTTCCTTCTCTTTAAGAATAATGGACCTGTCAGATCCTAGTCCTTGGTCAGGCTTCCCAGTTCTTTTCTATCACCCAGCTGATAAACTCATTCACATGAACACATTAAGAACACCCTTTATTTTCTTTCCATTCTCCACACCCCCATTCCCAATATTTGCATATTAAAGAGGTCAACAGAAAGATGGAAGTTTAGCCTAAAGTAGTGAATTTCTGATGAAAATATTTAAAGCATTAATGAAATCAGGTTTTTTTGTTTGTTTATTTTTGTTTTTATTTTGGCAAGTGCCTTCCTTGGGTCCATTGAAGGTATATTAGATAGGTAAATCCACCCTCCTAAAGCCAACCCCCATGACAGCATAAATTTAATTTGGCAAGAAGACACCCTCAAACACAGAGCACTCAGCAGATCCCCTTGAGAGCAGACCACTAGGAAGAAGATCCTGGGGTGACAGGTCCCTATTGCTCCCTCCCCTACCTCACACCACTAGGCACGCACCCTTTGTCCTAGGGGTGAAGGGGGAGTGGAATAATCTAGCTTTGAACCCAGGGCTGTTTCCTGAAGGAACTTATCACCCACATTTCATTCCACTAAGCCCCTGTCTAACATGATACTTTCTAATGATCAAATAAATTTGTAGGTGGGGGCCAGCGACCACGGGGCTCAGTGGAAGTGAATCCCTACTCCTTGGCCCACATTTTGCTTTCTCCAAGCCTGGTCTGGATTGTAGATGATGTCTCTTTGGCATGACAAGAAATACAGCAAGTCCTGGAGCCAAGAAGGAGGGGGGGAAAAAGAGGCCAGAAAGTTGGCAGAGAAGCCGGCCGGGCCTTCAAGTCGGCAAACGGGCCTGAAGAGTGAGTCACTGTTAGCAGAAATTGTGGTGTATGAAAACAATTACGGGGCTAGCCTGAATTTTTAATAGAAATTTCAGGAAACTCAGAGACTTCTGGACAGCATTTGAATTGGAAGGGAAATGAAAATCCATCTTTCAGAAAAGAAGGCTGACATTGTCAGGGACTGAAAAGAGGTGGTTTCAGGCAGTACGTCTGGGGGCTCGCACAGAACACAGCAATGAGGGAGAGGAAAAGGGGGTGACCGGAAATGGACAAAGAAAAGAGAATGCTGGGCATAGCAAGAGAAACTGGTCCCTAAGAATGACAAAAAAAAAAGAATAGGAAGGTTAACTTTTGTATCAGGTAATAGATTAGAGGTTAAGGATATTTCTCTTGCAAAAACACAAGATTGGCACCAAAATAAAGTTAGTGCAGCCATGATCAGTCAAGGGCTAAAAGGAACTCTTGCTCAGAGTACTGGCCATGAACAGGGCTACAAAAATCAGCCTCAGAGGTGGGTTTCAAGTTGGCTATTAATACACTGAGTTTGAGGGAAGACAAAGGAATCCAATAGAGCCTCAGCAGAGGATGTGCAGCAGAGAAGAGTGAGCCACGGATGCAGGGGGTTGGCTACCCTGGAAGAAGCCTCAGAGTTCCATTTCCCCAGTTATCTGGGATTTATTTCCATAGGGTTAAAGCCCTAGGGATTTGTCAGAAGACAATAGGTAATATGGATTGCTTAAAACAGTCTCTTTGTAATTATGAATTAACTGAGGTTATAAAATCTACTTTTCTGGAACTATAGGGGATTGATTTTAGAGAAATCTCCTTCTTTCATTAAGAACTTTTCTAAGATCTTCCACCTTTCTAATGTGCTCTCTGGCCAATTATTTTCAACAGGCATTCACTACTACCTCTCTGTTGGGTATAGGCTGTGTGTATTTTGCGTGTTCTATCAACGCCAAGTATCCAAAACATACTTTCAATCATATAGTAAGAGTGAGGGCATACCTAGCAAATGCTTAACAAATATAGGTTGAATGAATAATTAGCAAGTTAAAACTCAAAGATGTATTAATCAATTAGTGTTTGGGCTGATGCTTCGATGGTCTCAGTGCCTTTTTAGATGCTTCCTTATTTCAGTATATAGAGTAGAATGGAAAGAGCCCTGGTTGTGAAGTTGAAGGATTTGGGTTCAGTTGCTGATTCTATCACTTATCACCTGGATGAGCACAGTCAAGTCCCTCAAATTCTCCAGGCAATGGTTTCCAGGTCTATAAAATGAGGGAGTTGGAGGAAATAATTTCTCCCAGTTATAAATCTATGATCCTATGTTCTCAGATTTTTAGTACTTTCTGTGGCAAATTCTAGTAGTTTGTTTTCATAAGTAGCTACCTAGAATTTACCCAGTGCTTTAACGTTTTCCAATTTTCATAATAAAACAGTATTTTTTAAATTATCATAGCAGTGTTTTATTCAGTTTCCTCAATTTCACTCTACTTCTAAACTTAATTAAAAAATAGGAGGTTTCATTATCATAGGTATACCCTCTAGTGTAAATTATATGCATCTTCTTTCACAACATGACGAACATGGAAATATGTATTGCGTGGTAACACATGTACAACCAATATCATAATACTTGTTGTCTTGTGGGGAGAGAGGGGTTTAAGGGAGGGAGGGAGCATGGACCATAAAATGTCTGAAAACGATTGATGAAAATTATATCAACACATAATCTGGAATAAAAAAATGTTAAATTTAAATTTTTAAGTATCCAGGAGAAAAATAGTGGTTAATAAATATAAAACGATTGCTTTATACTAGTCACAAATCCCAAAATACATAGGCAAATTCTATCATTCAGTTTTCCCACAGACTTTATTAGCCACCTGCCAAAAATTTGAAAAAGTAATTGGTTCATACCTGGGGTTGGTATTGTGCCTATGAGGCTTTGATAAACGATGTGAATGCTTTGATTTCCATGGTAGTTTGGAATCCTGGGTAAAATCTGTGAAGAGCCAAATCATTATCTTTTCAGTATGGAAGATAACCTGTTTTACTACTTAGAGGTGTGTATATCTATAGGTAGATATAGATATATATATACACATATCTCATGCATAAACATGCTTTATAAAAAGTATAAATATATAATTTATAGAAATATAAATAAGCATAGTTGAACAATAATAGCATTTTCTAAACACTCTGATAAACACTGAAGACAGAAAGTAAGGCAAAATCACAGTCTCTGCTTTCAAGACATAGACAATACAATGGGACAGATAACGTGAAAAAAAATGCACTAAGTTATATATGCTGCAAATGGAAGGTGATCTCAAAGATAAAAAAAAAACAATTAGAATCGGGCAGGTATAGAAAGCCTGGGAGAGGTCTTCTTGAGCTGAGATTTGAAGCAAGCCAGGGAGGAAGCCAGGAGGCAGAAGTGAATACAGAGAACGTTCCAGCTACTGGGGACAGCTCATGAAAAAGCTCAATGGATGGAGTATTGAGTGTGAGGAATAGCAAGAAGGCTAGTGCCCTTGAATCATAGAATAAGTTGTTGTTGCTGTTGAGTCATTTCAGTCGTGTCCAACTAAAAACCTATTTGGGGTTTTCTTGGCAGAGATACTGGAGTAGTTTGCCATTTCCTTCTCCAGCTCATTTTATAAATGAGGAAACTCAAGCAAAAACAGGGTCAGATGGCTTGTCTGGGTCACAGCTAGTAAATGTATGAGGTCAGATTTGAACTCATGTCTTCCTGATTTCAGACTTACTTTGAATTCTATCCACTGCACCACCTAGCTGTCCCATAGAAAATATATTCATAGAATATATAGAAGAAAGTAAAGTATATAGAAGACTGGAAGGTAGGAAGGAGTCAGGTTGCAAAGAGCTTTAAAATCCAAACAAGATTTTATATTTGATCCTAGAAGTAATAGGAAATCAATGGCGTTTATTAAGGAGCAGAAGAGTAACATGGTAAAGCCTGTTGTGCTTTAGGAAGGTCTCTTTGGCAGCCAAGTAGAGTACAGATTGGAGTGGAGAGAGAACTAAAGTGGAGAGATCAACCAGAGAACAAATCTTCATTTTTTGAGATTTCAGGAAAGCACTCAAAAACAGGAAGAATGAAGTGTCTTTTACGAGAGATTCCAAAAGACATTAAAACCAGGAATAATTGAAGGAAAGTTACAGAGAAGATGACATATGTAATCATTTAGTTCGTTGACCAGACAAATGGAACATTGCTGTAAGGGGGAAATGGAGAAGATCTGATTAAAATTAGGTATGTTTTCTTTTGTGTATTTTTAAAAATCGATACCATTTCCTCTTTTCTGTTGTGGTAAGCTTTAGTCTCTCTTAATTGTTTTCTCTTATTTTTCTGTTTTTGTTTTGTTTTGGAGGGGAGGGAGGGAACTTTCTCACTTTTCAATTTTCTTCCTTCTCTGTTTCCCATCCTTCAATCTTTTGTAATTAATTCAGATTGTCAGCCCTTACTAAGGATTGATGGACTCTTATATGAGTTACACAGCTTCTCTCTAGCTTTTCCTTTCTCCCAAGGAGCTAATTGCTCATTAGTATATTTATCATTTTTGAGTGATAGGTCCACAACTTTCATAGTAATAAAAACCTCTTACATTTGCAGGGTATTTTATAGTTCTCAATGTCCTCTGAGCTAGGCAGATTATTTTTCTCTTCATTTCCTAGACAAGAAAACTAAAGGTTTGAAAGGAAAATGACTACATCAAGGCCATTAAACTACCATGTTTCTTATTGATTAGAAATAAAGTCATAGTCAGAACTAGAATTCAGGTTTTTTTGTCTCCACGTCTAGTATTGTCTTCCACTATCACATACCCCTATGTTCAATCTATTGCCAGAACAAAAGACTCTACCTTCGTCACATCTTTCATATAGGTATACTTTCGCTCACACAAATAACCCTAGTTCTGACCCTCATCACTTATTGCAAAAGCCTTCTCGTATGCCATATTTCAGAGCCTTCTCCAACTTCAATCCATTCTACAGTGATTTTTTTCAAAGCATAGATCTTGCCTTGTTTCCATTGCTTAGACAACCTCAGTAAGCTATGGTGGCTCCCTATTACCTCCAGAATCAAAGAAAAAATTTAATGTCCTCCATTGGACATTTAAAGTTCTCTCAAACCTGGCACCTTCCTTTCCAAAGGTCTTCCATTTTACTTCTTTCAATTCACTCTACAATTTAGCCTCACTGTCTTACCTATTTGATCTCCCAATTCTGTGCCCTTCCTGACAGTCTTTTAAGTCTGCCATTCCAAACCCACCTCTTAGTTTTCTTGGCTTCCTTCAAAGTTTACCTCTAACTGCTCTTTCTCCAGAAAGCCTTTCTCAATTATTCCAGCTATTAGTGTTTCCATCTCTAAGACTAGTTCCCATTTCTTCAATGTATGTAGCTGCTTTTTACATTGTTCCACCCATTTACATGAAAATTCCTTGGGAACTGTAACTGTTTTTACTTCTCTTTGTAGTACTTAGCACAATGACTAGCCTACACTTAACAAATAACAAGAGATACTTATGGACTATTTTTTAAAACCCTTACCTTCTGTTTTAGAATCAATACTGAGTATCATTTCCAAGGTAGAAGGTCAGTAAAGGCTGTGCAATTGGTGATTTGCCCAGGGTATACAGCTAGGAAGTCTCTGAGTCTGAATTTGAACCCAGGATCCCCCTTCTATAGGGTTGGAGTTCTATCCACTATGCTTTTTGACTACTGATTAACTGATTTAACTATACCGTGTTCCTTGTCTAAAACGTTTCATATTTTATACCTTCTAATTTGGCTATAATCCTACATTGAAAAATTTAAACAATCATATCTATTAGTTCCCAAAATAGAAAGATAACATCTTGGTGGTAGATGAAAGTAAATAGGGAATATATATGCATATATAAAACACAGACACACACACACATATATAACATTTAAACTCTGTCAAACTCTGATGTATTGCAATGATCAATGATGCAATTGAAATGACCAATCTTGGTCTGGGAGAATAGGTGATGAAAAACATTTTCCTATTCTCTATAACCATCTGGGGGAATCACAGGTATGAATGTCACTTATATTGCTAGACCGCATCAATAGTCTTTAGGTAAGTATTTGTCTTGGTTTAAATTCCAAGGAATTTAACTTAGTTTAGGACTCCAGGGAAGGATGAAAGCATAAAGGAAGATGATTTTAGAAAAAAAACAAAAAGTCATCATCAACAGAAAAATGAACAATAGAAGAAAGAAAATAGAATAATACATACTGGAAGCAGTTTTACATTGGAAATACAATTACCAAGCCAAATTATTTTTTCTACTCTTCACTGGAATAAATTCTTTAAATATTTATGCATAAATTGTTCTTGGAATCAATGCATGCGACTATGGTCCCCTACTGTGTTTGCAAACCTCACTTCAGGCGATCCAGTAATATTCTACATATTTTATTTGAAAAGAAACAAATTTTTTCATTTCCATAATCAGTACAATGTCCTCAGTGTACAATTGCTAGAATACTGAATGGTGTCTTCAATGAATGTCTAGCCAGGCATACAGTCAACTTTTGATGAGCTTTTCTAATGGTGGGAGCACGTGGGGAACAGGAACCCAAAGGAGCAAAGGAAAGCCTGTCTAAAAAGTCAATCAAGGTCACAGCTCAGATGACCAGAGTAACCCTATTGTCCTGAACTATTCATTCATTTGCAGTGCCTAGCACAGGACTAGGGACACAGCAGACACTGTGGATTTCACCTCTATTCCCCTATAGTCACCATCCCACTTGTCTCTGTACCAGTCTAAACTCAAGAAGGAAGTGTGGAAATAAAGGGAGAAAATGCATTGCTCTAGGGGATAGGAAGCTGGAATTCTAATTCTCCTTTCACTTTCTTGTGACCTTAGGAAAATCACTTGACTTCTGTAGGTCCTAGTTGACTAAACTATAAAATTAAGTTTCATTTGATACCTCCTCTCCTTCAAGTTCAGGATCTGAAGGAGATGATCCCTTTGAGTTCTACAATTTGACATTCTATGATTTCCTTCAACAGAGTTGTTTCTTCTAAATAATCTCTATGTACATAATACAGTACTAGCTACTGAGATGGAAATAAAAGTTTAAGACATTGTCCCTACAATTTGGAAAGATTTAAGAACACTAATTGACATAATGACCAACCACAGATCCAGAGGACCCGTCATGAAGCATGGTACCCACCTCCTACTAGAGATGGTAGACTCAGAAGAGACAAAGAGAGATAGAGACACACAAAGAGAGAAATTGAGTTTGAGATTTGAACATGGCCAAAGAAAAATTACTTTTGTATCACTACATATATTTGTTGTGAGGTCTTTCCTTTGTTTTAAGTAGGAAAAGTATTAAGAAAAGAACATAGATTATTTTTATTTTTTTGAAATTTTTTCAAAAAATAGATTTTTATTTGAAAAACAAACTAAAATGCCATTAATAAGCAAAAATAAAAACATAGAAAGAGACACAAACAACAATTAATTACTACCTCATTAGTCTTAAGTATAATTCCAGTAACAGAATGTGTCTCTTCTTGGAAGTCAAGACAAATTCAGTTCAGACTCATCCCTTAGGATAGTCACAGGATAATGATTTTTTTTTCCAGTTTATCATATTGTAAAGACTATCTTTTAGTTTTTACAAAGGTTGACATTTGTGTATATTAGGTGTCCTTATCTTGGCAAATGCTAAAGTATTACAAAATATATGAAGTTATAAAAGAACACATTAGGTATTTTCTCAGCTCCATGGTACCATCTTGGAGCATCTGGTCCCTCCCCCTGTGTAATACAAGGCAAGGTGAAAATAGCAGAAATAGAGTTTCTCCAACATGTTATAGAGGTTAATTGGTTATACCCTTTCAAAAAATGAAGAATTATAATTTCATTAAACACCAGACCCCTACCCCAAATGAGATTATAATGTGAAGTAGCTGAAGGTGGAAAATATCTAGCATGCCATGGGGGGTCAGACAACACAAAAAAATATGTTTCTTGCTAAAACCTTTAAATTCAGCCTCTTGAAAACTTTGGTGGTAGAAGGATGGCATGTGTAAAATGCCAATAATGTCTCCAAATTTAAAATACATTGTCCTAGAATACAAATCCCAATAGATAGAAATAAAATTATCTAACTTTCAAAGACATAAGATAATAAATATTAATATTTATCAATTAGGAAATTGGAAAGACATCATGGTATGGCAGTTAGAAAACTGACCAAAAAATTAGCAAGATCTATATTCGCTACTTTCTCTCACATATATTAGCTGTGTAAAAGTCTAGTCAAATAAAATTTAATTTCTTAGTGCTCTGGGCAATGTTTTAAGGCTACACATTACAGAGAAGGCATTTTCTTAGCTGGAAGTTCCCTATACCAAGGAGATCACAGGTAATTCATTTAATTTGTCAAAATAGAATTTGGAAAGTATTGCTATTTCCCTCGCCCATTTTCAGTGTTACCTCACAATCAAAATAGTGGCTCCAATTATGGCTACTTTTGAATTAGCAAATGCAAATATATTCCCTCCCAGATCTGTCAATAGTAAATACTGCAGATTAAGCACATACAGGAAGTAAATATCCTGTCAAATGAAAAAAGGGATTGTTCTTCCAGTTATTTAATTAGTCAAATGTATCCAGTGGGCCCTGATACCACTCATGAGCAAGCATATCTCCATGCCGACTGCTAGAAGTAAAAATTTTGTTCATTTTGTTTCCAGCAAACTGAGCAATGAATTTTTTTAAATATTTAAAAAATTGAAATATATCAAATATACGTAAATATACTTAAGCATGCAATGAAGATTAGAATATGCCATTTATACTAGATATTTACTAATTTACTCAACAAATAGCTATTGAGTTAACCATTTTAAAAGCCCAATGCTAGATTTTTATAGAGATACCAAGACAATCTGAGCCTTGATGGATGTTGTAATAACATTTTGGCAGCTATATCATTATCCTGATCATAATCATGTTGAATTTTCAGTTGAATAACCTCCTATGACTTTTTTCTTAGTTGCTATTAAGACAGGTTACCTCAATCTAATATTTGTGCAGTTGATGGAGAATTTAATGTTTATTTCCACTGAATTTAAGAATAATATAATCAAACTTATCCAAAAACAATAGCTAGAAAAAATAATAAAATTCATCTGGAAGAACAAAAAACTAAGATTATCAAGGGAATTAATAGAAAAAATATGAAGAAAGATTAACTAGCTATACCAGTGATTCCCAAAGTGGGTGCTACCACCCCCTGGTAGGTGCTGCAGCAATCAAGGGGGGCGGTGATGGCCATGGGTGCACTTATCTTTCCTATTAATTGCTATTAAAATTTTTTAAAATTAATTTCCAGGGGGGCTAAATAATATTTTTTCTGGAAAGGGGGTGGTAGGCCAAAAAAGTTTGGGAACCACTGAGCTATACCATATCTCAAACTGTATCATAAAGTGGCAACCATCAAACCAATCTGGTTCTAACTTAAAAATAGAGTAGTGGATCAATGGAAGAGATTAGGTACTCAGCACAGGGTAATAAATGACCATAGTAACATAGTTTGACAAACCCAAAGATATAAACTTTTGGAAGAAGAGTTGACTGTTCAATAAAAACTACTGGGAAAACTGGAGAACAACAGCAAAACCAAGGCTTAGACCAAGATAAAGTCAGAATGGATACATGATTTAGAAATAGTAATACCATAAACAAATAAGGTGAGCATAAAATAGTTTACCTGTCAGACCTATCAATAAGGGAAGAATTCATGACCAAACAAGCTGTAGTAAACATTGTTAGTTGTAAAATACATAACTTTGACTACATTAAATTTAAAGAGTATTGCACAAACAAAACCAATGCAACCAAGATTAGAAGGAAACCAAAAAATAAGGAGGGGCCAGAATTTTATAGCAAATATAATGCCTGACAAGGGGCTCATTTCTCATATATGTAAAGAATTGAGTCAAATTTATAAGACAACTCATTTCCCAATTGATATATGGTTAAAGGATTTGAAAATGCAATTCTCAGGTAACAAAATTAAAACTATCCTTAGTCATAAGAAAAAAAATGTTCTAAATCACTATTATCAGAAAAATGAAAATTAAAACAATGATATACTACCTTATAACTTTTGGAATGACTAAAAAGGAAAATAATAAATGTTGGAAAGGATGTGGGAAAACTGGGACACTAATGCACTCTTGGTGGACCTGTGAACTGATATAACCCTTCTAGAGAACAATTTGAACCGCACCTAAAGGACCATAAAACTATGCATACCCTTTGACCCAGAAATACCACTAATAGGTCTATATCCCAAAGAGATTAAAGATAGAGGAAAAGAATTTACTTGTATAAAAAATATTTATAGCAGCACTCTTTGTGGTAGCAAAGAACTAGAAACTAAAGGGATGTGCCTCAATTCGGGAATGGCTGAACAAGATGTTACGTATGACTGCAAAAGAATACTGTTGTGCCATAAAAAATGACAAGCAAGATGATCATAAAAAATCTGGAAAGATATATAAAGTGATACAAAAGTGAGCAGAATCAG
This sequence comes from Gracilinanus agilis, assembly GCF_016433145.1. Lineage (NCBI taxonomy): Eukaryota > Metazoa > Chordata > Mammalia > Didelphimorphia > Didelphidae > Gracilinanus > Gracilinanus agilis. The sequence goes on along the minus strand of NC_058132.1, from coordinate 552,928,793 downwards.
GAGAATGTTGCACAGAGTGATATCAATAATATATGATAATCAACTGTGAATGACTTAACAATTATCAGCAATACAATTGAAGACAAATCCAAGGGACTCATGATGAAAAAGGTTATCCATCACCAAAGAAGGAACTGATAGAGTCTGAATGCGGATTGAAGCATATCATTTCCCTCCATATTTCCCTCATGTGTTTTTTCTTAAATGAGGTGTCTTCTTTCACAACATGACAAACATGGAAATATGTATTGCATGATAGCAGATATTTAATTCATATTACTTGTCATCTGGAGAGGGAGGATGAGACAGAGAGAACATGGATTGCAAAATGTCAGAAAATTATTATTAAAATTATATTTAAATGTAAAAATAATATAAATAGAGGGCAGCTGGGTAGCTCAGTGGAGTGAGAGTCAGGCCTAGAGACGGGAGGTCCTAGGTTCAAACCCGGCCTCAGCCACTTCCCAGCTGTGTGACCCTGGGCAAGTCACTTGACTCCCATTGCCCACCCTTACCACTCTTCCACCTATGAGACAATGCACTGAAATTAAGGGTTAAAAAAAATAATATAAATACAATAATAGTAATGACAATGGTATGTTTCTTTTTTTAAAAAAAACATTGCTTTCTGTATTATTAAGGACATAAATATTGATTCTAAGATAGAAGTGTGTTAAGGGCTAAGCAATTGGGGTTGTGACATGCCCAAAGCCACCCAGCTGGAAAGTATCTGAGGCCAGATTTGAACCCAGGTGTCTTCTAACCCCAGAATCAGTGTTCTATTCATTGTGTTACCTACCTGCCCCTGTGGTCTTAATTTCAAAGTTCTGTATTCACCTCTAGAGATTTTACTTTTGGTCTTGATTTCATGATATATAACCACCCTGTCCAAAGATTAAGCAATTCTCAAAAGGTTTAAGTTTTTAAAAGGAGGAGAAGAACAACATGACACAATTAGAAAGAAACATCTGGTTTTGGTCATGCCACCGAGCTTCTCCAGGTTTAATTAATAACTCTGTTTTTGCTTTTGGTTTTGTATGTATGGAGGATAGGGGTATTTATATCAGGTATTTAATCAGTCTTGGGAGTTCTCTGATGAAGAAAGTCTCTCCATTAATGTAGATTGGGAATTGTTCTGAAATTAATGTTTTTTTTAATTTGAGTAACTAGAATGGTAGATAAGAGAGAGATGTATGGAGGCACTGAGAAATTACATGATTTGCCTTGATATGGACACTGTCTGAAGATTTGAACCTACGTCTTCCTGTTTTCAAAGCCAGTTCTCTATTCAATATGATACCACCATATCTACCTATTCAGTAAATGCTTACTAAAACCTAAGTAAATGTTTTACTTGGCTTTAGAGATATAGAGTTAGATTTAGATATAGAACTCTTTCCTTGGGAACTACAAGCCTTACTAAAAATTTGAAATGCTCAGGATTTTGTACTTCACTTTAACTTTCTGATTGATCGTGACATTCCAGACGCCACTCTTAAGGTGCTCAAGGTCTACAAGGTTTATAAGAAAACTCAGATAGCTGTGAGACAAAGGAAAGTGTGATAAGTACAAAAGAATGTCCCAGAGAAAGTTCTAACAGAAACATTAATTGAAAGAGATTTTTTCATTTGGAACGAAGAGGTAAAAGTAAGACTTTACTGAATAGAATATATTTGTACTTGCTCAAGCCCATGTTGATTACTAATGCAATGTCAATGAACAGTTCAAGGAGAGTTGTCACTATTCCACTGAATAAATGAACTCACCCCAAGATGTTTAGTGAGCCAAAACATAGTTTTGCCAAGGTCTACTTTCCTGATCTACTTTGTGTCAACTTCTAGGTCTTTGGTACATTGTTAGGAACAACTTTTTGGTAGATCTGATTCCTCTGAGAACCTGAACTATAACTAAAAATTCTGAGCTCCAAGAAAACAAATTAAGTTGAGGGGGAAATTTCAAAAAGACTAGGAGAGATAACATAAAGTTCTTGGGAGAAAGATACCAGGATACCACTGACCTGTAGAAGAAAGAAAGAAATCACAGGACAGTCCTCTGGATGGAAACCCTGGAACACCATTGCTGTAGAAACTACCAAAGGAAGAAGATAGGAAATTACATGGCCTGCAAAAGCACAAAAACAGAAGCAAAATGCCTGGTAAAGGGCATCCTGTATTAAGGCATGAGATAAGTATACAGATCTGGTGATAAGAAGTGAAAGCTAGAGGTTAGTAAATAGCCATGGGGTCATATAATGCAGTGTCGAATCATTAGCTTGACCAAAAAGATCTCTGCAAAACTGTCTACACAAAGGAGAGCATTTGAATCTTCATAGAAATCTAATGAGTGACCCTGAAAGTGAGTGAAGTTAGTCATCTTACAAACAAAGCACAGTGAATTCCCTCAATTCTTTCATTGATAGGTAAGAGACTTTGACCTTTATGTAAATCATTTATGAGCAGTTAGGTGGCACAGTGGATAGAGTACATCTCTGGAGTCAGAAAAAAATGAGTTCAAATTTGGCCTCAAACCCTTTCCATCTGTATGATTCTAGACAAGTCATTTCACCCTGTTTGCCTTAGTTTCCTTATATGTAAAATGAGTTGGAGACAGAAATGATAAATCAGTCTACTATCTTCCCCCCCACCCAAAAAAAATCAACGAGGTCATATAGCCATTCAAATGAAGGATTCAATCCCAGGTCTTCCTGATTCCAAAGCTAGCCCCCCCCCAAAGACCTCATACTATCTTTGGGTATATTATATATGCCAATATCAACATTAATACTCTTTTAGTAATGTTACGTGAATATGAGAATATTATGATAACATCGATAGAGCAGGAGATGCAATGGATAAAGAACTGCAGGAATACTCATCTACATGAGTTCAAATACAGCCTCAGACACTTACAAGATTTGCTATCCGAGGCAAGTTACTGAACCCCATTTGCCTCAGTTACTCATTTGTAAAATGAGTTGGAAATGGAAATGGCAAACCAGTGTACTATCTTTGCCCCCCCCAAAAAAAACCCAAGAGGGTATGGAAAGTCAGACACTGCTGAAAATGACTGAATACCAAACAACAACATAAATATGAAGGCTCTCCAAGAGTTCCAATGATGTCTAAAGAATCAAAATTGAAAATTACCCAAAGGGAAGAAGAAATACATAAGATGGGCATGAGCAGATTCCTTATAAGCCCCATGAGAGCTTATACATATGAAGTGGTATAAAAAAGATATGTGACAGGAAAAGAACTTCGGCTAATAATGCATTAAGCAGGATAGTAGATGAAAGCACCAAGATCTGCTCTGCTATTCATTCATTAATGACTAAAAGGACCAGAGGAAGACCTCTTTCACATTAGGTAGATAGATTCTTCAGGAAGGATTTCCAGAAAGATAAAAACAATTTTTACTTAGTATGAGAATTATAAAGGAGTTGTTATCTAGACTAGTGTAAGTACTCACAGCAATAAGGTCATGAATCCATGGCAGTATTAAGATATATAGACATTATATCATTTGGGAATTAAAATGGCTTTTTATTAATAGCAGGATTTTTAAAAAACTGTTGAGTTTGCATTTCCGTTGTTTCTAATATTTCCAGAAAATTTCTTTATGGATCAGGTTCTTCCATGAGTCGTTCCTCAAAAAGCATTCTTGTTTCCATAGTGATATACTTCTAGAAAAATATGAATGAATTATATCAACAAATATTTGATCAATATGCCTTTTTTGAAAAGTTTCTCTTCTACAGGAAGGCCACATGCACATACAAGTATACACAAAACAAATATAAAGTAATTAGAGTAAGAGAAGGCACTAGCAGTTATGGGAATAAGGCAAAACAACTGAGGAGATAGCTTTTGAGCCCAGCCTTGGAAGGAAAATAAGGATTCACAGAAGTTGAAATGAGGAACTAGCATTTGCCAAGGAGCATATGCAAAGACATGAAAATGAGAAATAGAATGTCAGATGTGAAGAACAGCAAGATAACCATTTTGGCTGGTTAATAGAGAACATGGAGGAGAGTAATGCATACTAAGCTGAGCTAAAAGGTATAATAGGTATTTTTGTAATCTGGACTTGCTTTATAACAAAGTCTTGGTATACATAGGAAAAACTAAAAGCATTTGTTTTTGTTGAATATCTATCCTCCTCTGTTTGTTCCTGTGCATTAGTCACAAAACATTTTGGCAGGAACAAACCTGATAAGAGTAACAGCCTTACTTATAGATTCACTGGGTATTTTTTGGCTGCAAAACAATTGCTTTTTGTAATATTAAGCATGAATTCCATTGAGTGTGATTACATTGTTATTATAGAAGAATAATCTATTGTTATTCAACATATTTTCTTATGCACTGTATCTCCAAAACTAGGATACTGCAGTTGTGTTGGATATAGTATCCTATCAAAATGCAACCTGGCAGAAAAGTTTCTGTTTATCAATTATAATTTTGGAAAATGTATCAAAATTATAGCTCTTAGTCATTTTATATTTTCAAAACAAAGACTAGGGAATTCATCATATATTTTTCTTCCCGCATTCAGGATGCTGTTGAACATATCCGGTACATTTTTTTAAATCTACAGCAGTTCCACAATTGGCTCACAGTTGAAAATGTAGTCATTACCTTTTTAAATTAAGAATCCATTCATGACAGACAATTATTTTTAATAGCAAGCGGATATTGGAGTTGTTCCTACAGCATTATTAATGCATTATTGATGCATGACTTGCAAGAAACTATACAAGATTGTTGACAACTTCAAATGCCCATTTCCAAATTCATGTTGCCTAGACCATGACTAATAATTTTATACTAATGACACTTGCGTGAACCACTGAGTCATTTAAAGACGGTATCTTTGGAGAAAATCTCTGGAACTTATTGTTTGTTTGTTTAGAGATTTTTAAAATGTAGTGTCTAGAAATAACTGTGAGAACTAAAAATAGGACTGGCTCCTAGCAAAATTTCAAAGCGGATTACTTTATAGTTGATGCCCCTTCTTTGTAGTCCCTTCAGTGCCCTTCCCAGGATAACCCTTCTTCAAAGTTTCCTTTCCTCCTATTCTTCTTCTCTCTTTCCCTAAAAACTTAACATTCAATATCCAATCTCTTTCATGCTAGGTTGAATCCTCATACCAGAAGCTTCTACTTCCTCTCCTATCCTAAAATACACACACACACACACACACACACACACACACACACACACACACACACTAACTTGAGTCAGATCTGGTAGTGCTCTGGAGAGTCACTATGGGATTGTCTCAAATCAAAACAAGAACTATATAAAATACCTTGTCTTGGAAGCATGTCCTTCTTTATAGTGATACCTCATGTATATAATCCTACAAACTCTTTTTCCTCTTCATTTCATAGGTATCTCCTGGTCCCTGGCCTTTGCTTGCACTTTGTGCCATTTCCTTATTCGTTTTTTTGAATAGTTACATGAAGTTCCCCCATCAATTTGTTGAGCTTCTGAGACATTTCAAGGGGCCTCTCCTTATAGAATATCTTCTTATTTAAACACAAAAGGCAACTCTTAATTAAATTTCTGTAATTGGGGATAGTACTGGTACCCTAGGAGAGTTGGTTGGTTTGGAACTGTCCTTTGTGTGTCTTAGGAGATTGGTTTCAGTTATTGAGTTTTTTGAAGCATTGCCTATAGAAGTTCAAGCTCAGGGATTTTGAGAGGAAGTAGAGAATATGATCAGGAAAGGCAGCAAGGAAACTGCTGTGAAGTCGTAGGTGTCTGGAGAGAGTACCTAAAATCAAATCTAATGGCTGTCTATAAGTTTGGAGGGCTCTCTCAGACTGTGGAGGGCAAGCCAACTGTTAGAGAGTTTAGGTGACTGGAGAAAGTATGTGGTGCCTAATTGAATGGCTGCCCAGGGAGGCCTGGAGACAATGTAGTAAGAACATCCTACTGTGCCAACTATGTAATAAGAATGCAAAAGTGAGTTGAAGCCAGATTATAGAGAGTCTTGTAAAATCTGCTAATGATATTAAAAACTGACTTTTATATAATGCTTAGAGACCGTTCCCACATCAAATGACTTACGTATGTCCACCTCTAGAGAGAGATCTGATAAATAGAAACAAATAAGATATAGTTTTATATATATACATATATATTTTTGTCAACTGATGTCTTCTCTAATGCAGGGAGGGGAGGGAAAGAGTTAACTGAGTATTTTAATGTAACAAATAATTTTTTAAAATAAAATATAATTTTTAATAATTTTACAAAAGGAAACTCATAAAGGAAAAAAAAAGAATGGAAGCCAACACTCCATCTCACAACTCCAGATGTCTTCACTAGTTGTTCTCTATGCCTGGAAGTCTGTGTTTTCTCATTTCTGTCTTCTGGCTTCTCTGAATTCCTTGAAGTCTCAGCTAAAGGAATTGGGAGAGGAGTCCAAGACATGATACTGATTTGGGATGCCTGAGAAAGGCTGTTAGAGAAAGATTCACACAGAATGTGGGAATATTGCAGCATTGACAATCTCAAATTCAATTTCCCTCCACCAGATATCTAAACCCACATGATAGTAATTAGTTGGAAGAACTTGGGGACCTTAATAGAAAATCAGGACTCACTAAAGGAGAAGACCTGCACAGTGGGGCATATAGGTAGTACAAACTAAAGAGCCCAGAGCCTGGAGTCAGGAAGAAATCTAACTACTCATCACTTGAAAGCTATATGACTTTGGGTAAGTCACTTAATTTCTGTTTGCCTGTTTCCTTATCTGTAAAAATGTGCTTTCCAAGGTTATTGTGATGATCAAATGAGATATTTGTAAAGTACTTAGCACAAGTACCTGATACATAGTAGATGCTATACAAATTCTATTATCATTGCTATTGTTATTATTACAGGAATTTCTGTAAATATTTTGTATTTCTGTATCTGCTTATAGTTTCCTTAGAGTTCTTTCTTTTTTTTTTGCATTTTCTGTGAGATGAAACAGAAGTAGTTCTATACCTAACAGGCATTTGTCATGTTGAGTAATTATATGGGAATCCTGTTAGCCACATTTGTGGAAACCTGGACACAAGCTGTAATAAGTTATATTTGGATATTTTCCCAGAGTAAACTTCACATATGGGGCAATAAGCCAAAGAGAATATAACCTCTCAGGGTCAGGAACCCAAATGGGATCTAATCCATGTGAACCTAAGAAATGGAAGAAGGAGGAACTTTGGGCCACAGGCTATACTATTTTATGTTTAATATTATAATACTTTTTAGGTAAGCAGAGAACGGGTGGGGGATGTATGCGATGCACTTATTTAAAAAGTGAATTTATATAAGGAATGTAAGGTCAGGTTTCAATGATTTCTTGAGGCACCACAAAAATCTTGTTTTCATTATTATCACTCCTCTATTTAAGAATTTTTAATGACTCATTTATACATCTACAATAAAATATAAATTCCTCAGTTTGGCATTTAAAAGCCTTTCACAGATTTGATTCCAGACTACATATCCAGTTTTATTACATACTAATCTTCTTCACATTCTACATTCTATGTAAAATGGCCAGCTTGTTACTCTCTGAACTCAGCTTTTCACATCCTTCTTCACTTCCTGCCTTTGCCTAAGCTATCTCTCATGCCTGAAATATGCCCCTTCTGAATCCTTTGTCTCTGACAAAGTTTAGCTAATGTGTTCCCTCCCAAGGGAGGTTTCTCCTAAGCATACTCTTCATCCTCAAGTTATCATGCATACACTGCTTAAATAATGTATTCTCCCAGTAGAATGCAAGTTCCTAGAGGTCAGAGCCTTTTCTTTTTGGTTTTGTGTCTCCCAATTTCTAGTAAAATGGTTTCTACATTGTTGGAGCTTGATACATTTTTACTGAATTGGATTGGATATGTTTTCAGGGGGAGTGGAGCAGCTTCCTGTTCTCTCTGGCCCAAACACTATCCCACCATTCATTTTCTTGGATGCCTGAAAAGTTTTTAAGTGAGTAAAAAATCTTCCATTCCACAATTAGAAAGCTTGTTTTAAATTCAAATGGTTACTCTGGAAGAGGCAACAAATGAATAAATTCATACTAACTGATATCATAAAAGACACATAACATAATAGAATAAATAACTGATACATAACAGAAATAACTGATATCAAACCCTGGCCTTGAGAGTGAACTTTATGTACTTTAGTCATTTTTTGATATTTTACCTTACATCTATTTATGAATTTATAAACTTTATTAATAAAAAGTGTTTTTTTAATTAAAAAATCAGACCCTGAATGAAAGCAGGGTTTTACAGAGAGAAAAGGGAGAGATGAGGGCTCCAATAGCCAAAAGTAAGAAATAGAAATTTAATGTCAGGGAAATTATGCAAAAATTGGAGGAGTGTTACCTCCAGCTTACCCTATATATCGCTTGTTTGTATTTCTTTATTTGCACATTGATTGTCTCTCAGGCTGGACTGTGAGTTCCTTGAAAGCGGGGACTATATTCACCCTTTCTTTATATCCACACCACTTAGAATAGTTGCCTGACAAATAAAATAAATGCTTGTAGACTGACTGAGGAAAGCACCAAAAACAAATCTGATCTACTTCACAGTTTTGCTCAAAGTTGGTCATGCCATTATCTATCCAATTGTTTTTGAAATTTGGTGGCGATCAACCTTTGTTAAGGTTTTCCAAATTTCATCAACGATGAAAAACAATTTTTTTTATTTTTGCAAACACTGAACTGTCCTTTATTTCTTGGGCTTTTCTTACCCCATGTTTTTCATTCTCAGAATCTCTCTCCCACCTTGGATTCTACCCCTTGAACTTTCAGTTCAAATAAATGATCCTTTTTCAAAAAGAGATGATTAATAAAAATATTGGATATCCATTTATATTGAAACCAGTAGGATAGCAATAACTAAAATTATACTTGCGGCAATTCAGTACCTCCAGGATTGATGCTTTGGAAATCCTAAGTGACTTACATTCCAATGATGATGCACCAGATGAGGATGTTAGTAGAACTAAAATTATAAACAATACAAATAGAGTAGTTGTTAATATTAATGGATTTGAATAACTTCGATTAAAATGAAAACTAACACTTTTCAACAACCCTCCCCCACCTCGGAATTACCTTACAATTCATGCTCATAGTAAAATGACCACCTCAAGTTCCAAGCTCTATAGGCTCATGCTTCTAAAACTTGGACTCACAAGTATATTTACTTTGTCTCTAGACAACTGGAAGATATAATTATCTCTGAGCAAAAGCATTTATTGATATAGTATAGAAAGGAAATGAATATACAGTCTCAGTATAAGAAGTGGATACAGAGAGACTTCCTAAGTGATAAGGCACAAGTATAGAGAAAGGGGTTTACTCGTCCCTCCCAATGCTCTGTCTAGGGAATAGATGTCTTCCCACTGTTTCTGTTGACTTGGGTCCTATAGTCCCCTCCACTGGCTCCTCAACAGATGCTACTTGACTGGACATTGCTTTATGACACTCCAGAGGACATGGCTTCCCTGTTTGGTGATAGTCACCATGGTCTTACACTTTGGCTTAGCTGACATCTTGGCTTAGAGTATTGATACAAATCAGATGACGTATTTTTGCCTAGAATGCGATAGGAAAGAACAAGAGCACAAACCCAGTAACTACTAGGAGTCTTGGCTCTGGGACCTGCCATCATCCCACAAAGATGCTTTGACGTTTCTCAGTTTAACTCAATTCTATTTCACTGAATGCTACTACTTGCTTGCATCAGTTGCAAGACTCTCCTGCCAATGGAGGAAGGGGTAGAAGAAGGAAAGGAATGACAAAGCTAAATCAAGCCCTCAGACTCAAATCCTAGATCCTTTTCTTTAGACCACAGAACCTCATCTAAATTTTTCCTTTCATAACAATACATCATTTTTTAATAATAATAATAATAATAATAACCATAAAAATGCTCAATTGCATTCAGCCTTGTCTGTTTAAGAAGGCATAGAAATTTGTGATATCTTCTAGAACTATTTTTTGTCACAAATGGTGAATGTTTTAGGAAAACATTTAATGATTCAGGATTATTATGTGCATAGAGATCACGGAAGCACAGGCTATGAAGTTTCAAAAACTTGAGTTCGATCCTACCTCAGAAACTACCTGTGTGACCCAAGGTAAGTCACTTAACCTCTCTGTTTCAGTTTCCTTATCTGTAAATGGGGAATAATAATAGCACCTTACCTCACAGGGTTATTGTAAAGACCAAATGATTTAGCATATACAAAGCACTTTGTAAACTTTAATGCACTTCATAACTGCTAGCTATTATTGTTTTCACTATCCATTGTTATCATTGTTACTAATATTAATGATGATGAAAATGATTCCCAGGGATTTGGAAACCCTATACCTGCTGATGACAGATAAGTATCTACAATGTATTGTAGAGTCACATTAAACACGAAGGGGTTCAACAAACCTAACTTAGTCTAAGTCAGTGATTCCTAAAGTGGGTGCCACCACCCCCTGGTGGGTGCTACAGTTATCCAGGGGAGCAGTGATGGCCACAGGTGCATTTATCTTTCTTATTAATTGCTATTAAAATTAAAAAAATAATTTCCAGGGGCTTAAGTAATACTTTTTCTGGAAAGGGGGAGGTAGGCCAAAAAGGTTTGGGAACCACTGGTCTAAGTATTTGGCTGGGAAGAAGAGGCAAAGGAGATAGGACATGATTATTCTTTACCAAAATGAGTATGGGAAACAGTAGTTATTATAGTTATAGGAATCAATAAAGGAAGAAAGCAATTTAGATCATCTGAATTGGCTGCCCAGATAATCCCAACTCTAGCACTATTGGAAGATGAGTAATCATGGTGGATCTTAACCCAGTTTTTCCAGTTTCCACCTGTTTGATTTGCTGCTATAGACACAGTCCAGCCCAGGAATGACACATAATACAAATTCCTGGTCCTTTTCATCTGTGAAAACCAATATTAATCCATGCTTACAGTATATCTAATGGGGTGCCATTAAGAGCACTGAATGCTTCAATATTAGAAATAACCTAAATCCCAGGTCATTTTACCTTAATCAGAGAGGTTATTTGGTGGCCCTGGATTGAGTTACCTCTGAAAGGCAGCATAACAGAATGGCAAGCCTATAGGATCTGGACTCAGAGAATCTGAGTTCAAATCTTGGCTCTGCTACTTACTTTTTGTGTGAGCTTAGACAAGTCATTTACTCTCTGTACTTCAATTTCCTCATGTATAAAGTGAGGAGTTCCAAACTAGATGACCTATATGTTCCCTTCCAGCCCTAAAAGCATGATCCTATGATCCCATGCTTCCTTTGAGAAAGCCAGACAGTATGGTAGATTGGAGAGAGTATTAGATTCAGAGTCAGAGGACCTCAGTTCAAATTCTGGCTTTTTCCACTTAGCATCTGTATGACCTTGATCAAGTCACTCTTTGCCTTGGCCTCAGTTTACTTAATTTTAAAATAAGGAGGTTACACTAGAGGATTCCTAAAGTCCATCACTCCAATCTTTAAATCTAAGTATTTTGTGGATATGGATATTGTCAGAGGGACACCAAAACCAAACTGAGTTTATCATATTCCTGTGTCTGATCTGGCAAAGAGAGGATGTTTGATTGTGAACACTTTCAGTCTGATGCTGACTTTAGGACAAGTTCTTGGGGTGGGGCAGGGAAGAAAGAAAGGACCGGATGATGATTCAACAGGTGCAATTCTATTAAAGGCTTGTCTACACTGGGTTACTTATTACAGGATAAGAGGCAAATCCTGGCTTAATTTCAGTTGCTGCAATAGGTTAACTTGTTTACAGACAGCTCTCTGCCTCTCTGACCTGCTGCCCAAATGTGAGAAAGTGTCTCCTACCACACCCTCTGAATCAGTGGTATATTCTAGACTGAGTTTCTTTATCTGAAACATGGAGTTTATTGCCTTGCCTGAAAATCCATGGACTCAGATCCTTTCATTAAAAAGGGTCAATCTCACCTGATATATATGAGTAGAAGTGGGCTGTCCATATCCCTCCTTAATTTAAAACCACAGTACTCACATATACAAAATGCCATTTAATCTTTGTATATATTTAAAAAAAAACATTCCATATGATGAGGAGTTGGATTAAATGACCTCCAAAATGCCTTTGAACTCTAAACCTATGACATCAGAAAACATCTCAATCAAAGAGATCAGGCATATTCTCAGCACATAGCAAATACCCCAGAGAGTCATAAAGGAAACTTGCTATTCTGAGGTATGAAGGTATGTTGTCTTTCTGATGGGATAGGCAGAAAACAGAAGTCCTGACCCACTTCAGGTAATTAAAGGGTCCGTGAAACATCTAGTAAGTGGAGAAGTATAAATTTCAGTGTCCTGGCTAAATTCCAAACCACATAATTATACCTTGAGTCTATTACCTAAAAGTTTTCTTCAGTTTCAACTGAAAAAGAAATTCTTCAACTTCCCATCATAAATGATACTGCTGTGACCTACCATTTCAAGACTTCTGTCCTGCTTCTTAGAAGGCCTCTGTATTTCTCTGATGAATGAGATCTCTCATAGGAAACAACTTGGGATAATAAAAGGTTTGATTTTGAAAAGGAGTCCATATTTTGCTGGCAAGAATATGCTAAGTATTAGGAGTCTCACATGAGAGAAGAAAACAGAATTGCAAAATGGTTTCTGGGTCAGGATATTGGAGAATAACAATTTGTAGAGATTCTTTTGAATTCTTTTTTCAATGTTTTATTTAAACTATAGACCATTTTCTTGCATAACTGAAGACTGATTCTTAGGAATGTGTGCCAACATGATGAGATAAAAGGAAATAGTATATCCTTAACTGAGGGAAATAAAGATCAAAGGTCATTTGCAGGAGTCTTCCTGAGGTGGATTATACTTTGGCTTTCAAGTGTGGTTGAAATTTGCCTCAATTAATTATACTGGAAGTGTTGTAACAAACAATAATTAAGGGAGATGCCTTTTTATTGGAACTGATACCATCCTTTTTTACAACAGTGTAAACTTAGCTAGAAATCCCTAATGAATGTTCTTGGTGACTGAGTACAGAATTGGAAAAAAAGAATTAAATAGTACTTGTTTCTTTATTGAAATGGTTTAAAATAAATCACTAGCCAATTTTTTTCAAAGATTATAGCTATAGAGCTGGAAGAGATGGTAGATGTCATTTTTAACCCTTCTTTGGTCTGCTATCTACAAACTATATCTTGGAACAAATCACTGGGCCTTAATTTTCTCATCTTTAAAATGAAAAGTTTGCATTAGTCAACCTTTGAAGTTCCTTCCAATACTAAATCTATGACATACTATCTCTTCTAAACCCTTTATTTTACAAATGAGACAACTGAGGTCAAGAGAGGTAATGTGACTTTCCTGAGGTCATACAGGTAGAGCTAAGCTTTGAATCCATCTTCTTGTTCTAAACCTAGCACTTATTTCATTGTGTCATATTATTTAAATGAGTTTTTTTAAGTTTCTTAGTTTTGTAAGCTTTGTTCTTAGAAGCAGGAACTACCCATCAAAATTAATCATATTTTAATCATTCTTCATTGCATATGTTATTGTTTATATTGTTACCTTGATATCCCATGAGTTTAGGTTTCTAAAGATTTGGCATTGTATTGAAAATTCTCAGCAATGTATGCACTGGCGATAGTACTGGAAAACAAAAGAAAATGAAATCAACAGGTGATGATAGTTTTTCACATTAATAAAGGAATTTGTGTTCACTATCTCATTAGATTTTTCAAAGAAACTCTGAGAATTAGATAATACAAGTATTTTTATCCCTATTTTGTGGATAAATAAAGTAGGTTTTCATTGACTTGCCTGAGGCCACACAACCAGTAAATAGTAGATTTAGGGCTTACTTCAGCCACTTCTGCCTAAATTCACTGAGTTTTCCATTATACCTTGACCACATCCCATCAACCTCCTTTTAGTCAATAATTTTAGCTTTTTATTTGCCTAATGTTTTATGAGATGTCTAGCAAGGACTTATGTTTTGTGTTAAGCAGGATATACTTTTTCTTAATTTCTGATGAAATTTTAATGAGTGGCAAAGTACTCAAAAGACTAGTAGTAAAAAGGAAAAAAAGCTATCCCCAAAGGCCATGCATCAAGGGAGTTAAATAGAAAAGGACAGGCTCCAAATATCCAAAAAATATTTGTAGCAGCACTTTTTGTTGTAGGAAAAAGGAAAAAAAAAAGTGAGGACTAAGGATTAGAAGTAGGTGACCACTAATTGAAGAATAGGTGGTCAAATTGTAGCGTATGAATGCAATGAAATATTTCACTGTAGGAAATGACAAATTTGAATGATTCTAAAAATTCCTGTTCTCTCTGGTTAATTGATAGCAGTGTAGATTTTAAAATTAATATTCAATGCCTCCAAAAGTATGATATTTCTAAGGATTTATTATTATTAAATTAGAGAGCTAGAGAAATGCAGGGAACCTTTCCCACTCACCTCAAATGGAAGAAAAAGACTCACACCACAAGGAGTGTGGTGCTCATCACACCATCCATGTGTAAGAGAGAGGACGTGGCCAAGCAAATCCAAATTAAATACTGACCTTGTAACCACACACATATATGCAAGGCAAAAGGAATTGTGGGTAATACAGAAAGGAAGTTTGGGTAATGTAGTTTCAGGGATTCAAGATTTTCCAACTATACATTCCCTCCTTTGATTCTTTGGGACACCAGTCTCCCCAATGGATCATGGAAACATAATCAAATTAAAACTTACAATAATTTTCCAACTCTACAGCAGAATATATATTTTAAAAGGATACACTCACCGACACCAGTAGTAATGTCCTTGTGGCCAAGATCCCTGAGCTTGGTCAAAGTGCCTCTTTCAACCTTGGAACCAGTCAAATTTACCCAAACTATAGTGGCTTCTGACACTCTGATAGCCTTCACTAATCTGTTTAAGATGGTGCCATGGTCTGATAATAGCCTCACTCAAATGAGGACTGCAGTGACTATGGTAATGGAGGAGCGTTTTATTCAGTGCCCTACACTATTGGCAGCACTTGTCTCCTGGCCCTATTCAAGGATATACAGTTTAACTGGCTCTGTGAATAAAATACCAGTTTACAAACCACTTAAAGGATCTTTCTATTATAAAAAGGTACAAGTCTAGAGGTGGTGATGGAATATATTTTACCCTTACAGAGGAAAATAATGGAATGTTATTTCCCTATAGGAAGTACAAATATGAAAAGTTCTGAGAAACCTCAGAAGACACATATGAATTAATGCACTTTAAAGAACAAAAGAACAATATATTTAAAAAGTAAATAAAAATAACAATGAAAGATATTTGAACTTGGGTCAATGCAATGATTAATTGACTCCAGAGTGTACTGCCCATCTCTAGATGAAAAGGTAGTAGACTACAGAGGGAGAATCTGATCTAGTGGTATAGCTAAGGCCCATGTTGGTGAACCTATGGCATGTGTGCCAGAAGGGACTTCTCCTTTTCCCCTCTCCACGATGCCTGAGGACATTTTTCACATCACTAGCCCCTCTGCCCAGCAGCCAGTGGGAGCGCTTCCTCCCTCCCCTGTCTAGGGTAAGGCATGTATGTGTGGGGAAAGTTCACATGTGCCTTGAAGGTTGCATTTTGGACACTCGAACTCTAAAAGATTCACCATCACTGGCATAGGCAAGACAACTAGACCAGACTCCTATGAAGCAGCAAGGTAGGTGCCAGCCGTATACCATGCACACTCTTCTTGGTATAAAGAAAAACTCTTGTTTTGCTAAAGAGGCAAAGATAAATGTTGAGAAGTTACAATTTGTAAGCTAGAATTTGGGATGTGCAGAGTTTTAAAATTTCTTCATTTCTTTCCATTGCTCTCAGTTCATAATTATATTTATATGATATACCTTGTTAATTGTTGTTTTCTTCCTAGGGTAAATTATTGCTTTGTGAATTGCTAGATACCCAGTTCAGTGCCGGTCACAAAACCCTGTCAGACTATGAATTACAGAAGCCTTTGAAGGAGCTAATAAAGATCAAATATCAGGGCCTTTCCTTTCATTTTACTGTTGGGAGGGTCTCTGTTTTGCTGTCCTCTTCCAGGTCTAGTTTCAATCAATACCATTATGCTGCAATGTGCATTTTTCTTACTCCACCAAGAGAAAATTCTCTATTCCCTGTCTCCCTTTTTTGGAATACTGCTTCACAGCTTTTTTAAAGTAACAAATCCACTTAATGTTTTTCTTACCCTACTTTCCAAACTTTCCCCTTAAAAAAAAAACATGACTTGTCTTTTTGATTAAGATTAATAGATTATTAAAAAGAAAAGTTGCATAGAACTCCTAGAGCTATAAAATTAAACCCAAACCTCTAGTTAATTACTTGTTGCCCACTTCTCCCACCCAATTTGTGAAGTACAAAATAACAAAATGATAATGACAACAATAATAATAATGATGATGATAGGTCCTATTTATAGACAGCTTAAAGACCTATAAAGTGCTTTATGTGCATAATCTTATTTGCTCCATACAACATATCTGTGAGATATGTGCTTTTACTTTCCTCATTTTACTGAGGAGAAAATTGAGACAAATGTTATGTAACTTGCCCAGAGTTATATTACTAGCAAGTATCTAAGCTAATATTTAAACCTAGGTCTTACTGATTTAGGCCACCAATCTATCCACTATGCCAAATAACATTTAAAAATGATTTGTAGAACTACGATCAGCAAGAGAAGACAAAATAATAAGACAATGTTGTATTTGTCTTTATTTGTCAGATTGCCACTAGGACTTTTTCACTTCCAGTATGAAGGAATGTTCGCCAGTCTAGGAGCACTACATCTCTGTTACTATAAATTTACAAAGCAGTTTTCAGGTAGCTTCTATTTCAACTAGGTGTCATCCTAAACTTCTCATTCTCCCTTATCCTCTTCCTATTCATACCCTCAGCACTATTCCTCTGCTAGTAATCCATTAATAAATGCTTCACTCATTTATGTCCAATCAGTTTCCCAATCTTATTTTTTTTGCCCCTACAGCACCTCTCATCTGTCATAAATCCATCTTTTTCTATGTATTTGTCTCCCCTTTAAAATGTAAGCTACTTGTTTCATTCTTTGTACTTGTATCTCCAATTCCTGGCACATAATAATGGGCCTTATTTATCACTTGCTGATATATTGATTGACTGTTGGTTGAGACATGAAGGGACTATAAGGAGTCAGGGAAGGAGAGGCGGACAAGCAAACATGACATATTTTCCCAGATTCTACAAATGTGAAGAGGGACACCAAAATGAGAAAAGGTAGAAATCTTTATATACTTTGTATCTATAATTCAGTAACATGAGACAAGCTTTTTTTGATTCTAAAATCATGTCCCTCAGTGTACAAAAACACTTTACAGTGACATGAGTGTTTCTTGGGGTACCTGTGGGACTTGGTGGGTAGAAATCCAAGATTGGAAACAGGAGGTTCTGGGTTCAAATCTTATCTCAGTTATTTCCAAGTGTATAACCCTGGATAAATCACTAAATCCCTATTGCCTAGTACTTATGCTCTTCTGTCTTGGAACCAATACTTAGTATCAATTATAAGATGGAAGGTAAAGGTTTCAAAAGAAAGAAAAGGGTTTCTCATTCTATCATACAAGAGTAGTATAAGGAAACTTTAATGGAATTCAGTTTCTACAAATCCAATTCAACAAACATTTATTAAAATGTACACAGAGAACATCTACCCAGAGCTCTTTCTTTTCAACTAATATCACTTAGATTTCTTCTCCCAATGTCTTCTTCTTCACCCCTCTAATATATAAAGACATAATAACCCTTCTCCTTGCTGAGGCAAACCCTTCTAAATGTACTTTCCACCTCATTCTATCACTTCTTCTCTAGCAGATTTCCCCTTCTATTATTCCCTTCTCCCCCACTCAGGGTTCAAGAATAGAGTGAATGGCAATTGCCAGGCATATTTTAGAAGGAATTTGTGTTTCTGGGGTAGAATTGGGACTAGATAATTGTAGTTCTTGGAACTATAATATTTTGTGTTACCATGTTCACCCAAGGGATAGATCAGCTCAAAATAGATGGAAACTTTGAATTTTTCTTCATATAGATGTTTCTAGATCATCTTAAAACCATTGCCTTTCTCCTAATCTGACTTCCATGAAGCTCGGACACGACAATCACAGTCTGTTTATATTCTTGAGGCAATAAGACTGATATAAGTTATGAGACCTGGGTTCTAATTCTAGCTTCTTCTATTAAATAGTTGTATTATTTGGGGCCAGTTAAAACCTCTCTGGACCTTTTGTTTTCTCCTCTATAAACTCAGAGGGTTGGACTCTAATGAAGTTTTCTAAGGTTCCAATTTTATGACACTTTAATTAGTGTTCCCTGTTATGAAATTAAACATCTACGAATTCCTTCTTTAGACATTTGGTTTTTACTTTCTCCCATTTGCTAAATACACACACACACACACACACACACACACACACACACACATCTTGCCCATTATTAAGTGTGGCATGCTTAAGGCAAATTACAAATCCACAAAAGATTTTACCCCTATGACCTCAGCATCACCCGGGCTGTAGCCTAACCAAAGGAACTAAGCCAAACTCCTATAAAGCTGTGAAACTGATGCATTCTGACTACTTTTGATTGACCTCATGTTTCAGTTTATTCTCAGATGCTCAGTAGTATTAAATCTTTGATTAGCATTCTCTTTGATTGATTCTGTTCTCCAAGTATGTTCAATGGGTTCTAAAGTTCTACTAGCACGTCATTTTTTTAAACCCTTTCTTTCGATCTTAGTATCAATTCTAAGACAGAAGAGTGACAAGAGCTTGGCAATCAGGGTTAATTGACTTGCCCAGGATCACATAGTTAGGATTATCTTGAGTCCACATCTGAATCCAATTCCTCCCAGCTCCAGGCCTGGCACTTTATGTACTCTGCTACCTAGCTTCTCCCTAGGATGTAATCTTAGTACTCAGTTTTTCGTCTTGTTATATCATTCTCTCTCTAAAGATTCCAAGTCTTGGTATTTACTCTCCACAATCTCTTGGATAATTCTGCACTACCTTTAAACCAGAGCTCATTACATTGTGTTTGCCCCAGATATTTCTAATAACATCCCAAGATTTGTTCCCTTCTCCTAAAGGAGTTCTCCCCCAGTGTTTTTTGATCATGCACCCTATGTGTAAACAAATTAAAAGATATATTTGATACATAAACATATATATGTACATACAAGCATTTTAGTTATATATTTGTGCTACAATATTAACTATATAAGTTATGAAACTTGCACAGAAACAAATTAAAAAGAACAAACTAAAGAAAAATCATATTTGGAGAATTTATTAATGATGTAAATAGCTTTCTCTTAGTAAAATTTTATTAATAACTATATTTTAGTGAGATCAATGTTATTGAAGACTTCATTTTTAAAAATCTTTATTTCAGATTTTGTTATATAGGGATTCAAAGGTCTAGTTCTAAGCTCAGTTCATTTCATTATTTCATTTCAATTGCTGGCATGGATGAAAAAGATAAATCATAAAGATACAGAGTAGATCTAAATGAAAGAAGTGCAGAATTGGCCGCACTTAATAAATCACTCTGTCCACCAATTATGCCAATATTTTCACTTAAGTATTGATACATTTCCATCTTCTCAAACTGATTGCTTGTTTTTGAAAACTAATTAGATGGCATTTCTTTTTTTATTTTTCCAACTCAAAAACTCAAAGAAACTCTTCACTTGGCAGATTTTAAAGAAGGTTATACAATTATATACATAAGCTTTTTAAGGGTAAGACATGAAAAATTTTATAGTTAATGCATTTTGAAAATTTTCAACTATCCAGAGAAAGTGTCCAGGAAGGCAGGTGCTCAACAGAAGCAAATGCTAGAAAGAAGTCAATGATAAGGGCTAAGAAAAGATGATCAGATTTAACAATTTAGGGCTTTATTGCAAACTTTGAAGAGAGACTTTCCAAATTAGTGAGGAATTAAGAAAATTAGGTGATTAAAAACCTTGGAGAATAATGATTCGATTCAGTAGACATTTATTAAATGTCTACTGTGTCTAAGACACTATGCTTGGTGCTAAGAAAATATAGATTAAAATGGCATAGTTCCTGCCTTTAATAAGCTTACATTCTACAGATTAGGGAAACAAGTTAAAAGTAAACCATTGGAGTATGGGAATAGAATACTACAATACTTGACAAAAATGGGAGCAGCTTGGATCTGGGAAGTATCACAATGGCAATCCATAAGACCAGAAGCATCACTTGGGATCTGGTGTTCATTATACCCACACCCCGATGCCCATTTTGTCAGATCTATCTGGCTTTAGGCAGTGGGGAGTACTTTCAATTTAATTCCAGCATGAAGGATTTACAGTTGTGATTGTATTATCTGCAAAGGAGTCAGTCTATTCATAATTCAGATCTATATGCATCCTGAATTCATTGATAGTCTCTTTGTAATACCATCTGTATGTCTGCAGGAACCTTATATATGTTGGCCACAAGCTGTTTCTAACACAATGTTTCTCTATGTGATTCATTAATGATGTATCAACGTGGTGTTTGAGGTCTCTTTAAAAAAAAACATTCTTAAACCATTCATAGGCCTCCTCTCATGCTCCCCACCTCTTTTTTTCCACTCTGGGAAAGATTACAGTTTCACTTGGAACTTCATCTGGCATTTCTCAAATTACTGAATTGCCTCTGAGGCTGGACTGGTTCCACTTTGCTTAGTGAATCTGAAGCTTTCATGCACTAAAATTTTATGGACATATCATACCTTTTTCCCTTTTAGGCACTGAACTGAGGCTAACAGAACTATATTATTGCCATGCTACAGTCACAGATAAAACAGCCTAAGAATAAGGAAGGAAGGAAGGAAGGAAGGAAGGAAGGAAGGAAGGAAGGAAGGAAGGAAGGAAGGAAGATTGTAAATGNAAGGAAGGAAGGAAGGAAGGAAGGAAGGAAGGAAGGAAGGAAGGAAGATTGTAAATGTGTCTTACACATTACACTAAGGAGTGGATTCTTTGATAGAATCAACAACCATAAAAAAATCATACTGGAAGCTTGTGCCTCCAAAAATCACTTGTCTTCCTTATTTGTATAGTCTTGGTGCTCCCCTCAAATAATCCGCTCTTCTTCTTCTAAATCTCCAAAGGAGTCACTAGATATCAGTATTATGTTGTGCGTTCAAATAAATTTCCGTTGTTCCCCCATCATGACTATGGTGTTTATTTACCAAAGACCAAGGTCCTAGGATTCCTAGACTAGGGTCTTACCTCCTTACACTTTTCTTCCAGGGCCCCTTCCCTGTGGTTATCACTGCAGGGAAACACACTGGATGCCCTTTGAAAGGGCACAATGACTTCAAATCTTAGTATTCTAGAATTGGATACCTTACATTTAGCTAACTTCCTATCCAAAAGGTGAATCTCCTCTATGATAAACCTAGCAGGTGACATCCATAATCTACTTCAACAAATCCAGTAATGGGAAACTAACTGCCTTAGTAAACAGTCCATTATACCTTGAGAAAGGTTTGGCTGCTGGAATGTTCTTCCTTATAGTGAACTAAAATCCATCATAGGACCCAGTGGCCCTAGTTCTCCCTTCTATTGCTACGTGAATAATTTTAAATCATCTATCTAAGACAGTCCCTATATCTGAATAAAGCAAACATGTCCTTTGAAATTCCTTTCTCTTTAAACTAAACACTTCCAATTTCTTCAACTAATCATGTTATGTGTCAAATAATAGGAAACTAAGTGAATATCTATTGATTGGGAAATGGAATATTACTGTGCCATAAGAAACAATGAATATAAAGAATATAGAGAAACATGGAAAGACTTACATGAACTGATGCAGAATTAAGTAAATAGAGTAAGGAAAACAATCTACATGATGATAATATAATTGGAAATAATTTTTAAAACCCCATAGAGGACTATGAGTGGGGAATACTGGAGATAATTATGTCAGACTTGATTGATATATTGGAGAGTTTTGCTGTCAGTTAACCAATATTTAATTAAGCACTTACCATGCAGACACTGTGCTAAAAGCTGAGTGGTCTTAAATTTATCTTAAACCATCCCTTTAAGTAGTCTAATTTTTCCCTTTTTTCCAAGCTTTGTATTTACTCTATCTTTTATGATGATGCAACTTTCATTTCCACCCCCAATATGGGTAGCATCTACAAGTCTCTTGTCACTAGTGAACCAATTAGTCAATAAACATTTTTAAATGCCTACTATGCACCAGACATTATGCTAAGCTCTGGAGATAAAAAAAATGGAAATGATAGTCCCTGCCCTAAGGAGTTTATAAGTTAATGGAGGTGAAAACAAATAAAAACTGTTTACAAACAAGTGAGCAACATACAAGGTCTAACCAAGCTCCAAGTGTTCCACAATTCCTGCTTAAGCTCCCTCCATGGCCATTGGAACAAATTGTTTGCATCTGCCTATTCCTCTGGAGGGCATCTTCATGCTTGGAATAGACATTCCCTAATGCAGTGGTGGTGCTGGGCCCTGCCCCCCCCCAAATTCTTTGCCGCCCAGGCTGAGTACCAGGTGCGCCCCTCCCCCATTACTCCACACAGGGGAGGGAGAAAGCACTCCCATTGGGCGGCTGGGCAGAGGGGCAGGTGAAATAAGGAATGTCCTCAGTGAATATAGAAAGGGGGAAGGGAGTGGCCCAAGTGCTCCACTCCCCTCCAGCTCTGCACCTGTGAACTGCCCACCTTATTTCCTGTGTACTTATTTTCTGGGCTGCTGGGCAGAGAGTTGGGTGATGTAAAAAATGTCTCCAGGCACAATGGAGAGGGAGAAGAGAGCAACTCCACTTAAGGCCCTCTGCCTGTTTAGTAATGAATTCTGGGGGGTAGGGGGAGGGCAGCACACGTGCCCAAAGAGAGCACTCTGTGTGCCATCTTTGGCATTCATGCTATAGGTTCCGTATCACTGCCCTAACTCATCACTGAGTTTGAGACTTGCCGGGTATATTATGTATTAAACATCTCTGGTGTTTGCCAAGGCTTACCAAGCCCTATTCAGAGTTGCTTATCCTTTGGTGTCCACCTGTCACCCAATGCTCAGCTGTGGCTCCAAGAAGCTGTAGCATAAGTAGTGCCACACCTTGGTAAAACCTCTTCTCAGCAGGCAGGATAAACCAGGTTGAAAAGACAAGATAAATAGAAAACAGAAAACAGAGGGAAGGCACTAGAATTAAGAGGGATTGGGAAAGATTCTTATAGAAATTCAAATTTTTGTTGGGACTTAAAGAAAGCTATAGAAGCCAACAGGTTGTAATGATGAGGGAGAGAATTCCAGACATGCGGATCAGCCAGAGAAAATTCCCAGAACCAAGAAATGAAATAACAAGGAGGCCAGTATCACTGAATCAAAGATTACATGAGAGGGAGCAAGGTATGAGAAAAAAGAAATTAAAAGGGACCAGGCTATGAAAGACTTTAAATGACAGAACACTTTGTGTTAGATTCTGGAAACAACAGGGAGCCATTGGAGTTTATTGAGTGGGGAAGGGTGGGTGACATGATTAGACCTGTACTTCAGTAAAATCACTTTGATGGCTGAATGGAGGACAGATGGAAGTAAGAAGAGAGTTGAAGCAGGAAGACACAATAAGCAGGTTATTGTAATAATCAAAGATTAAGATGATGGGGGCCAGCACCAGAGTAGAGGAGAAGAGAAGGAGACATATTGGAGAGAGATTGCAAAGATAAAATCTACAGCCTTTGGTAACAGATTGAATTTGGGGGATGAGATAATGAGGAGTCCCATTTGCCAAGATAAGATCAAAATGAATACATGACCTAGGTAAAAAAAGGAGCTATCATAAGCAAATTAGAACATATTACCTATCATTTTTATGGATAGAAGAATTTATGAATAAGCAAGAGATAGAAAACATTGTGAGATATAAAATGTATAATTTTAAATATATTAACATTTTTAATTATACAAATAAAACAAATATAATCAGGATTAGGAAGAAGACAGAAAATTGTGAAAAATGTTTTATAGACAATTTCTTGGATAGTAGTCATATCTAAAATGCATAGAAAAGTTTATCAAATTTAAACAAATATGTTATTTCACAAATAATAGTCAAAAAGACATGAACAGTTTTTGGATAAAGAAATCAAAACTAGTTATTACTATATGATAAAATGCTCTAAGTCATTATTGTCTAAAGAAATGCAAATTAAAACAACTGAGTATCATCTCATACCTATCAGATTGACTAAAATGACAAAAGGACAAAATGATAAATGTTGAAAGGGATGAAGAAAAATGGGGACACTGATACACTGTTGGTTGATTGTGGACTTATCTAACCATTTTATTTTTTTTTTAATTTTTTTTAAACCCTTAACTTCTGTGTATTGGCTCATAGGTGGAAGAGTGGTAAGGGTGGGCAATGGGGGTCAAGTGACTTGCCCAGGGTCACACAGCTGGGAAGTGGCTGAGGCCATATTTGAACCTAGGACCTCCCGTCTCTAGGCCTGACTCTCAATCCACTGAGCTACCCAGCTGCCCCCTTATCTAACCATTTTAGAGAACAATCTGGAATTAAGCACAAAAAGAAAATTGTGTATACTTCTTGACCCAGCAATACTAGTTTTGGTTTATTTCCTAAGATAATCAGGTGAAAAGAAAAATAACCTATATGTTCTAAAATGTTTATAGCAGCTCTCTTTGTGTTGGCAAAGAACTGTAAATTGAGGGGATGCTCTTCAATTGTGGAATGGTTAAAAAGAGTTGTGGCATATGACTGTGATGGAATAATACTAGACAATAAGAAATGGCAGGGGGAAGCTGGGTGGTTCAGTGGATTGAGAGCCAGGCCAAGAGATGGGTGGTCCTGGGTTTAAATCTGGCCTCAGATACTTCTTAGCTGTGTAACCCTGGGCAAGTCACTTGACCCCCATTGCCTAACCCTTACCACTCTTCTGCCTTAGAACCAATGCACAATATTGATTCTAAGATGGAAGGTAAAGGGTTTTTTTTAAATAATAAAAAAAATGAGAGGCAGTCTAATTTTAGAAAAGCATTTAAAGCCCTACATAAAATTATGAAGAGTGAAATGAGAACCAAGAGAACATTATATATATACAGTAACAGAAATACTGTTTGATGAATGACTTGTGTATATCCACCTTCAGAGAAAGAATTGATAAACAAAACAAGCAAGGCATAGTTTTATACATTTATCTTTTTGCTAAATGATACCTTCTCTAGTGTGAAGAGGGGAGGGAGGGGAGGAGATACCTGGGATAAAACAAATTAATTAATTTTTTAAAGGGATAGAGTAGAGTCAAGGATTACACCTAGGTTGCAAGCCTGAGGACCTGGGAGGATTGTGTTGTCCTCTATTACTATAAAGGATACAAAAGGATAAAAGAGGGAGGAAAAATTTAGTGGGAAAGATATGGATTTTGTTTTATACATGTTTAGTTTAAAATGTCTACTAAACATCTAGTGTGAGATGTCTGAAAAGAAATTAGAATATGGAAGAGCAGCAAAGAAGTTGGGAATGGAGACGGTAATTTAATCCATAGGATTTAATGAGACTACCCTAGGGACAAATTAAAGCTTAATTTTCAATTCATGTTTAGGGTTTCCCTTGAGGGGAGAGGGGAAAAATTATATCATGTACCATATGAATCAGTATGAGGCATATATTTATTTCCTACACACAAATAAAATGCTAAACATAAAAGACACATAGGACAGAGAAAATGACTTACAACAGGATGTAATAATTTAACATAACTATTGTTATAGTCTGATGGGAGGCTGATAACTAAACTTCATCAAAACCCAAAGCATTTTACTGGACTGCTGAGGAAATATTTTACATTTCAGTTCTGCACTGTCTTAAAGTTTATACTTTCTGGTAGCTAGGTTTCCTCTTCCTGTTGGTGGTTACTTTCTCTGATGAAGAAGCTGCCTTTAAAACCAGTTGTCTTCACTTAATTGAGCTAGCATTCCAAACTTCTCAAACTCTTAAGTCACCTCCATAAGTAAGATGAGTTTTTAAATATTATTCTTTTTTATTTATACTGCTATTGGTTTTATTTTCCTGTTGTTGTTGTTGCTGTTGTTGCTTTTTTTTGGTAATTTCAAAAGGAAGTTACAAGTGTAATTTAATTTCAACAATAATATTGTTGGGGATGGCTAGGTGACTTAGTGATTACAGAACCAGAACTAGAGACCAGAGGTCCTGAGTTCAAATTTGGCCTCAGGAACATCCTAGCTGTGTGACCATGGGCAAGTCACTTAACTCCCATTGTATACCCCTTACTAGCCAATACATAGTTTTGATTCTAAGGCAGAAGGTAAGGGATTTGATAAAAATAATAATATTGTTAATTTCCCTTAAAACTAAACACCAGGGACTCTTAAACTGAGCTCATAAGAACAATCCATAAAAACAACCAACTCTTATACTGCCGTCTAGACAAAAGAATTTAGACCAGTAATTGTATTAGAATATGAAAAATTGTTTAACCATATTCAGTTTTACTATACTTTTCTACAAAGACTGAGCCTTTCTGAATTTTTTTTTTATTTAACCGTAAACTACCCTACCACTCAGCGTATACAGACAACTAGGTATTTGTCCAGGGAGGCATCATGTCCTAGTAAAGAAATGGCTACAGTCAGAAAGACCAGGATTCAAATCCTGTTTCTGACACTTTCAATTAGCTGTGAAAACTCAGAGAAGTTACTTCATCCTTAACAGCCTCAGTATTTTTACCTGTAAAATGGAATTAATACTAAAATACCTCCCAGCATTTTTATAAGCTTAAATCAGCTGATGTCAAAGTACTATATAAATGCCATCATTCTTTCTCCCCTATGGGAGCTAAAGGATCTTTTAGAACTTTGATAATAGATCATCTCTGGCTCAGTTCTGTTCCTTCATAGCCTGAGCTGTGCTTACATGAGCACAACTAATTAGAGAGGCAAAGGTAGTAGTTTCCGAGAAGGTGGCAAAAATAGAATTCCAGGCCCTCTGTGTATGCCTGAGTCATTGGAATTGGTGAAGCTTTACACTGTTATAAAGTATAGGAGTAATAGGTTATGGTATCCAGATACACCACTGCTGTTTCATGTAAACCCCAACTTCGATTCAAAGCAATTCAAAAAACATTTTGAAAATAGAACTTGAAAGGCACTGTACTAGGTAATGGGAGACAAGGACAAAAATAACATAATCCCTGTCTTTGAGGAAAAAAGAGAAAGGAAGAAAGAGACAAAGAGAGAAGGAAGGAAGGAAGGAAGGAAGGAAGGAAGGAAGGAAGGATTTTTTTAATTAATTCACTGAAATTGTGAAGCAGTATTGGAAGGAGTTTCGCAAAATTTGATAGTGGCTTAAGGACTTGCCTCATCTGATATGACTAGTATCATGTGGTATCAGGTGTAAGTAGGATTTGTATATGGTAGCAAAACCTCCCACAAGCCTGCCTGAGGCCACACAGCCCTTTTTAAGTGCTAGAATTGCAAATAACTTGTGCTTGGGAAGAGTTCCTTTGCTTTTATTTGGGGTTTAACCAAGTGTAAGTAAATTGCTAGCTCTTACCAGGTTCCTATCTTTCTGAATAAAGTGCAGATCTGGGTAGTCAGAGCCTCAGTTTCCTCACTTGTGGAATGAAAGACACTAGATTACGTGATCACTAAATTCCTTTCCAGCTTAAAATATAGACATTTATGAATGTACTTCTGAAAAATATAGTAATAACATTTAATAAGTACAAAACATTGTCTATATTGTTGCTAAAATAATATTCCTTAATTAAGCACAGGTCTAACCATGCCATTTTCCTGCTCAAAAAGCCCCCCAAATCTCTCTATTATGAAATGGCCCAGGTCAACATATCTCCAAGTTAATCTATTTTGTTAATCATGATTATAGCAGATTTTGTCAGGTATACTAAATATATATAACATTATTTCAGCTCCCTTATACGCCTCAACTGAATCTCAGGTATTTGGGGTTAGATCTTAACAACTGATGGCTAAAAGACAACTCACTCAGATTGATTATCCATCTTGGTCTTGTAGAAAAAATAATGATATTCATTTCCATCCTCTAGGGAGAAAGGTGGGGTTCCACCAGAGCAGAATGTTGTGTATATTACTGGGGAGGCTCCTTTCATTGGTTTGTTTTAAGTGTTTTTTATTTTCTGTTACAAAGAAGGAATCGATAGGAAAAAGAGAGGGGGACTTATATCCAGAATAAAGCATAAAAATAGAAAAACATCATTTAAATTTAACGATGTACTAAGAAATATGGTAGAATAGAAAGACCATTGACCCAAGAGTCAAGCAACGTAGATTCGAGTTTTTGCCCATCATTTCTATGTAACCATGAGCAAATCATTTGATTCTTTATAGAGCTCAGATTCTTTATTTATAGAATGAAGGAGTTTGTCTAGATTAATTCAATAAGTAAATAGAATATTTGGGGAAAGTAAATAAAAATAAAGTCCTCTCTTGATGCATCCAAAGAGATAAATTAGGCACTGGAGAAGATAAAAAAATTTAGATGAGACAATCCCAGCCTTCATAGCCTACAGTCTTAAAGATTAGTTCAAGTCCTAAATTCTATGCTGCTTATGACACACTTAAGTCACTTAACTCCCATTTTCATAACATCTTAAGATATGTAAACTTTTCTTACAATACCTCTTTGAGGTAGAGAATGCAAGTGCTATTATTCCTATTTTATCAATGAGGAAATTTAGATTCAGGTAGGTTCTGATGTACCCAGAGACTCATAAAAGATGGAGGAATTAAACCTATATCTCTTAACTCCAGATTCAACACTGGTTCCACTACATTAAACTGGAATTTATATAAATCATTTTCCAAAGATGATAGTTTATTCTCTTCCCAATCTAATGTATTGTGATTTTTTTCAAAAAATGTGCCCCTAGGTTCATTTTTAATATGAGTCAATTATGGTACAATATATATAGTCAGGAAGTTCCTACTTATATCTAATTTAATGCTCTACTACCTTAATTTATGACCCTCTTCCAAGAATGTAGGCTAATATAGTGGGGAAAAACTCCACAAAACACTGGACTTTGAGTCAGAAGACTTGACTGGTAAACCCAACTCTGCCACTTACTAGCTATGTGACTTTGGACAATTTTTCAGATTTGTAGAAGGTCTCTTAGATTCTATGATCAATGGAATTAGGAATGAAATTCACATGTCAATTCATATAATTTTAGGATATTTTAAAATTTCTTGATCAGAAAGGGACACAAACAAGGAAGAGAATTGGAATTACTGTCTTAAATCTAATACATACTTTAAAAATTCAAAGTTTTGTGTAAGAGAGATTCTTGTCAAAAATCAAACAGAAATACTTCCCTGAAATCCCCATTTTGACTCTGAAAAACCACAAATTAGGGACAGCTAGGTGGCTCAGTGGATTGAGAACCAGTCCTAGAGATGGGAGGTCTTTGCTTCAAATCTGGCCTCAGACACTTCCTAGCTGTGTGACCCTGGGCAAATCACTTAACCCCCATTGCCTAATGGCTCTTGATTCTAAGATGGAAGGTAAGGGTTTTAAAAAAAAGAAAAGCACAAATCAACATTACCTGGGTTGAATTGCATATTTATGTACTTTGTTAAACATTTCCTAATTTCATTTTAATCTGGTTCAGGCTACACTATAGAGTTTTACAGGCCACTTTTTGCCCAAGAAAATGAGTTTCATATCTCTGTCATATACAATCCTTTTTCTTATTGTTTCCACAAGGAAATATCTGTTTACAAATTCATAATAAAAAGTAAAAATTGAAAGAAAATAAAAATAAAATGTTTCGCTGGTGTTTGCTTCTATAGTCT
This sequence comes from Gracilinanus agilis, assembly GCF_016433145.1. Lineage (NCBI taxonomy): Eukaryota > Metazoa > Chordata > Mammalia > Didelphimorphia > Didelphidae > Gracilinanus > Gracilinanus agilis. Next base: position 552,898,830 of record NC_058132.1, on the reverse strand, counting down.
AGTTTGCTATAAATTTAATTCCTTTGCCCATTCTTTGTGAAGTCTATTATATTTCTAAGCCTCTTTGTAATTATTGTTTCCAAAGGCTATTATATCTATATTGGATAGTTAGTATATTTATAGTACTTCTGTGTTTGCAAAGCATTTTTATAAATATTATCTGGTTTTATTCTAAGTAGGTACTATTATTGTCCCCATTTTGCAATCGAGAAAACTGAAGGAGACCTTAAGGTTAAATGACTTGTCGTAGGTTACACAGTCAGTAAGTATCTGAGAAGAGGGATTTTTTGGGGGGAGGAAATGTCCCACCTATATGTTAATATCTTTCCCATTAAAAGAATATAAATTGTTTTCCCACTCATATCCACATAAGAGGAACATATATTCCAGAAAGCAAGGAATAGCAAATAAAATGGATGTTATTCTCTTAATATGGTGGACTAAGGGTAGTTTGGCACATACATTTCTTTTTGTTGCTGTTGTTGTTAAACTCTTACTTTCCATCTTAGCAACAACTCTAAGACAGAAGGGCAAAGTCTAGGCATATAGAGGCTAAGTGACTTTCCCAGAGTCACACAATTAGGAAGTGACTGAGGCCAGATTTGTACCCAGAATCTCCAAAATAATAATTCTTCTGCCATACAAATCTTCATACATTTCACTGGATAACAATTTCCCTTCTAAAGTTTGTTCTTTTCCACTTTCCAATGTTGGCTGAGATAGTGAATGGGCCTTATCATGATCTTATCCTTTTTATTTAATACCAATTCATTCTGAAACCACCATCTTTCTTCATAAACCAATTGCTTGCACAAACATGTCCCTGTTAGAATATTTCTTCAAGAACATAAAACTTGAAATTGAATTTAGTGAATTTTTATCATCAAGTGCCAAAGGAAAAAACTATACCTTCCCTGCTCTCTGGGAACTTATAATATTATAGATGAGTGAAATAATTGAATATATAGTCGGAAAGAGATGTTCATTTCAAAGAGGGCCAATGATTTCATGTGATAATACCTTAACTCTTAAGTGAATTGCATTTAAGTGAGTTTGAGTTGCACAAAATTATCAGCCTTACTCTCTCTTTCAGAGTCATCCATGTCCAGGGGCATAACAAAAGTCACGATGATTGGTGATGGCCTGGGATGCAGTGGATGATCTTGGTGTCTTCAATGTCTGACCAAGCCCTAGGATCTCCATAGCACTTGCTTCAGCCTTCTTCATGTCCATCCACTCATTCTGCTAGGAGAAGTCTTCACACATTGGGGGTAGACATCCCCATAATTCACCAACAGGTTTGAACCTTTGTTGGTTACCTTCAATATGATTTAATCTGACTGCTGAGACAGTTTTACTGGGATTGTGGCAGTGCCCATGCTACAGATTCTAGGTGCCAAAGATGAGAATTGAGTGAAGGGGAAGACATCAAAGATGGACCAGCAGCCCTGAAAAGGGTTCTACAAGCACTCACATCAGAGGTGCTAGTCCTCCCTGAACAGTGCAAACACCCTAGAAAGAGATAAGCATTTAGGAAAAGGTAAATAGAAAGACACAAAAGATTTGGGAAAGAAGGGGTCACCCTTGCTACTTTCATGGAAGACTGGTATGTGGAACCACAGGAAGGATTTTAATACGCAGATTTATAGAAGGATCCACAGATCCTATTACGGAGTTATAGATCTGGAAAGGTCATCTAATCCTATGTCTTCATTTTACAAATGAAGAACCTGAAGCCTAGAGAGGATGCATTTCCTACACAAGGTCACCTAAACTGTAAATAGTAGATTTAGACTCTGTTCTAGACACAACTGTACACAAATGCATGCAAGGCAGAACAAGACTGGGGAATCTAGCAAACTAATTTGATTGAAATTTAGAGGGAATGTAGAAGTAGTATAGAATGTGGCTGAAAGAATAGGTTGGAATCAGCTTATAGAGGTTCTTCAGTGTTAGAGCAAAGAGATTGTATTTTATCCTTAATTTTTTTTCCTCTTTGTATATCTGGTAACTATCCATGTAGACAATGAGGAACAACTAAAGATCTTTGAGTAGAGGAATGACATGTTCAGACTTGTACATTAAAAAGATTATTTTGGCAATATTGTGAAGGATGGATTAGAATGGGGAGAGACAAGGTAAGAAGCTGCTACAATAATCTAGCAGAGGGGCAATGAAGACTTGAAACTATGGTCATGGACGTATGACACACAAACATTGTCCTGTTGGATAGGGATCATTTTTTTTTCTAACTCCAAAAGCATCCAAGCTTTCAGTTCAGGTCAGTAAAAGGAAGGGATAGATGAGAGAAATATTGCTGACATAGAGTCAACAGGATCTGGCAACTGATTAGCTGGAAGAGAGGAATGACAGAAGGGGGAGGGTAGGGAAAAGTCAAAGATTAGATTAAGATTTTGAATGTCAGTGGCTAGAGGTATGGAGATGCTATTAACAGTTGTAGGGAAGTTGGTAGAAGAAGCCGATTTGGGAGAAGAGTTCAGTTTTGGACAGATTTGATTATCTAGGTGGAGATGTCCTACAGACTGTAGGAAATGAAGGACTAGAGCTCAGGGGGAAAAGGTCTGGAGTAGAGATATAGATTTAGTACTCATCTGAATGGGAGTTATCAATGAAACCATTGGAGTGGAGAATATTGCTAAGAGAGAGTGCACACACACTCATCTAGGAGACATTTTGATAGATGATTATTCTCCATGTTTATTATTTTATTTTATAGTATTTTATATATCTTATAGTATTTTTTTAAAAACAGCATTTAAACACAGATCCTCAGAATTAGAAAGAAGCCCAGAAACCATCTGGTCCAACCAGCACTTGGACAGAAATCAGATCTACAATATCCCTAACAAATACTCATACATCTTCTGCTAATGGATATCCAGTGAAGGGAAATGCCATACTATCACTGAAACATCAAGGAAGAAGGAGTAGGATCCTGCACCTAGAACAAAGACCCAAGTTCCGATTTTGTCCTTGACATTTATAAAATGTGTGACCCTGCACAAGTCCCATCACTTCCCTGAGCTTTGGTTTCCTCATCTATGTAATGAGGGAATTAGAGGGAATGTCCTCTAGGGCCTTTGCCAGCTATAAATCTATGACCTACCCATTCCAGATTGAACTGTAAGGAAGCTTTCCTTTGCATTGAATCTACTAATTTTGTTTGCAGTCTCTGTGCTGTTCATATGTTCTTTTCAAGAGTTGCACCTAAATACATAGCATCATTCTTGAATTTGTGTTATTTATATAAATTTAAATTGTGACTCTCTTAAGAGATACGAGATATGGCTTGCATAGTGACACAAATCATTAGTGAACTGCATTTTTTAATCTAGTTTAGATTTTCACTGGGGCCTACCTAATGCACTTGGATTTATGGTTTGAGAGTAAACATACTGTTTTTTACACATGTATGTCTGTGAACTGCACAGTCTGCCCTCAGGCAAATGAATCCAAAGCCAGGGAGGGATGCACCCTTCATATTCTGTTAATTGATTGAAAGGGCAAATGATCTATAGGAAAAGTTGCATCATTAACTTAATTGAGGGCAAAGCCTAATTAGAGGGGAAATGGAGTAGACAGAGCCAGAGACACAGCAGGCCTTCATCTGAGATGTCAACAAACAGACATTGTAACTAAAACCAGACAGCGACTACAGGGTTTCATTTATGTCTTCCATTTCAATGTGAAAACATTTAGCAGAGTGTGCGCGCGCGTGTTCTTGCGTGTGTGTGTGTGTGTGTGTGTGTGTGTGTTTGGACAAAAGTTAACATACCCAAACTGAAATCAGCTTCTCTGAGGTGGGAAAAAAATCAGCTGGTGAGTGTTAATAAAAATGTTTTAAACAAGCCCATGATAGCATAAGGATCTAAAGAGATAATCCAAAACACATTTGGACCCTAAATTCAGAAGGAAAAAAATTCTTTTGACATTTATGGACTGAATATTCAATAAACCAACCAGATTTAAAAAGAAGAAAAATTAACTCTGATGTTGGCAGATTTGAGTAAGAGATTTATTTTATACTAGACTGCATTTTTAATGAATTATGGGAAATCTAGGCAGTTAGTAGATGTACTGTGGAAAGCTGTATGAAGAATCCCAGTAAATGTGCATGGAGCCCCAATCTGGTTCATAATTAATGCTTACTCTCAACTATCTACAGTACATTCTTCTTGCATTACAAAAGATAAAAAAAAATGGATTCTGCTATCCAAGCAGAAAATTAAGATATCCGACTTCCCTTCTATTCTTCTCATTGTCAAGCCTTCTCTCTAGATTTGAGCTGCTCCCTCACACCTCTGCACCCCCTGGATCTCTTCTAAGAATCATAAGCTTCTTCTGCACTCTGAATAGGGGCATTAAATTTTAGAAGCTGCTTAAGTGCTCACAATTTTGCTTTCATATCTGAATTGGAACAGGTGGTGGTGGACAGAATCTGGGTTTTACCCTCTTTAAACTCTTTCTCCCCGGCTCCCTTCACGCAGTGAGGTTCCCTTTCTTTCCCCCTGACTGCAGCAATACAAACAAAACCTTTTATAAGAAATGCCACTTAAGTGAAATGAGGAATGCAAGCAGACATGTTTTGGCTACAGTGCTAGTCTTTAAAATACATAGGTATTATTACACAATTCAACTGTAGTCCTTGGCATTGTGCATAGCTTGTGAAAGCTGGGCCCCAGGCCTGACTCCTCAAATACATACAGGATTTCCATGAATATATTTCAAGAAAGAGAAGGCGGGAATGTTAATAAATATAAAGAAGAATATGATCACATTTTCATAAACCGCATGCTTTTCACGGAAGAGGAAGGGAATGTGTGTGTGTGTGTGAGAGAGAGAGAGAGAGAGAAAGAGAGAGAGAGAGAGAGAGAGAGAGAGAGAGAGAAATGTGGAGGAAAGGAAGGGAAGAAAAAAAGAAAAAGTTTACATTAATGAAGTAAAACTTGGTTAAACTGAGCACAGCTAGTTGGTTCTGCTTTTAAAAATCCATTTGTATATACAGGGACATCCTGATGATATCATAATGGAATCATTTACAATTTACCTATTCAGAAACATGAAACTCCATTAAGATATTTTCTGAAAAGAATTAACTATTATTATCCTATGGAGTAGAGATTTAAAATAGATTTTTTTTGCTCTTTTCACCCCTTCTCTGTCCTCCCTACCTCCACATATTCATCATTCTGTTTGTAAGTCTAATTTCCAGTGTATTCTGCTAAAGAGTTACAAGTAACCTCATTATAATTGCCAAAATGCCACCAATGGATGAGCATAAGATTGGGCCAAAGAAGTCCAGTCTTCCTAAAGACTGGGCCAGTCATTGATCCCCAAAGAAAATAGGCAAGCTTTTTCTGTTAGCATCTTGTTTGTAAATCCTTACTACCCAGATTCCTTCTAGAATAGTGATTCCCAAAGTGGGTGCCACCGCCCCCGGTGGGTGCTGCAGTGATCCAGGTGGATGGTGTAGGCCAAAAAAAGTTTGGGAACCACTGTTCTAGAAGGTTAAAAAGGAGTTAACAATCTATAGTGTGGATAATTCTCCTAACCATAGGTCTAAAAGCAGCTGAATACAGCCTAACAAACACAAATGTGCTTTTCTTGAAAGATGCCAAAGTGATCTCTTCTTTTTTTTTTTTTTTTTTTTGGAATAAGTTCATCATAAAATTATCAAAAGCCAAAACAGTTGATAATTCTCAATTTAATAGCAAAACTATTTATATTATCCAAGTCAGAGATATGCTATGAAATTTCCTGTTTTACTGCAAAGTTTGGGTTGCACCATATATGAAATTTTCATTGAAAACTCATGCATTACCATCCATTATGCTTTTATGCTTCAGAAGAAAAGAGAACCAAAGAAGCAGTTCATGATCATAGAAAAATACGAGACTCAGAGTTCAAAGACCTTTTAGCAGTTAAGATACCTGCAAGAGTTATTATACCTGAGATCAAGTCCTAGCTTTGTTACTCACCAATTCTGTAAAGATACATCATCTTGGTCTAACTCTTACTGCTCTTCTGCCTTGGAATCAATACATAATACTGATTTTAAGACAGAAGGCAAGAGTTTTTAAAAATGTGTTATCTTGAATAAATCATTTAAGTTATCTGAGCCTCAGTGTTCTCACTGATCAAGACTCCAAATGACTTAGGCATCATCTATTTTAACCCCACTACCATATTACAGATGAGAGCTCTTATGCCCAGACAGGACAAGGGACTTCACTATAGTCATACAAAGTAGAAAGTAGTAGAACTAGTATCTGAAACCATGTTCCTTTGATGCCAAACAAAATTATTTCTATTGTGTCAGAATGAATTAGCTAATCTAATAACCTAAATCAGAAGCTTTTTTAATATTACATTTTTATTAATTATTGTTTATGGTTTTTTCCAGATTACATATTGATACAATTTTAACACTCATTTTCTGACATTTTGCAATCCATGTTCTCTTCTTTTGTTGCTCCTCTCTCCTTATTGTCTCTCCAAGAAGGCAGGTTCGTAGGTTGTGACATAGGTTGTACATACACTCTCATATAATACATATTTCCATGTTTATCATGTTGTGAAATAAGACATTGATTACACTAGAGAAAAAATTCATGAAGGAAATAAATTAAAGAATGTTATGCTTCAATCTGCATTTGAATTCCATCTGTTCCTTCTATGGCATTAGATAGCCATTTTCCTCATAAGTTCCTTGGGTTGTCCTTGATCCTTGTTGAAAATAGTTGTCATTCACAATTATTGTTATAATTATGTGTTGTATATAATTATAATTATTGTTGTTACTGTGTATAACATTCTCCTGGTTCTGCTTACTTCATTTTGCATCACTTCATGTAAGACTTTCCAGGTTTTTTATGATCATCTTGTTTGTCATTTCTTATGGCACAATAGTATTCAGTTACAATCATATACCAAAACTTGTTCAGCCATTCCCTAGTGATGGAAATCTCTTCAGTTTGCAGTTTTTGCAATCACAAAAAGAGCTGCTATAAATATTTTATATCATAAGTTTTTTAATATGTCATTTTTTGACAGTCTGGTGAAGCCTATGGTTCCCTTCTCTGAATAACATTAAATGCATCAAATAAAATGCATAGAGTTATAGAGCAAAGTAAATGTTAGTGAAAATAAAGATGCAACTTTTCTCATTTAAATTTGTTGACCCCCTGAATCTATCTATGGATCACTTGGACCCCACATTATGAGTGCCTGTTCTAGGTGACCTCTGTGGTCTCTTCTAGTAATAAAATTTCATGGTCCCACTTTCTAGCCATGACCATGCAACCTAGAGCAATTCACAATTCTTCTGAATCTTACTTTTATTCTCAGTAAAATGGAAATAATTAACCTATGCCATTTGGACTGATATGAAGATTAAATAAGAGGATGTATATGAAAACACTATAAGACACTATGTGAAACTGAGATATTTGTATTGGTGATTTATTCACACCTAACTCGGAGAATAAGTTATTTTTTTAAAGTGTCCTTGTTGAGAGTTGAATTATTCAAATAACTCAGTTCACTGATATAAGTTCATTTTGGCCCCAGTTATCCATGTTGGTTAGTCTATAGATTACATTCCATGCATAAATGTATGATTTTGCACATTCCTTTGTGGATATAAACAAAGCCTTTTACTAGTTCATCTGGAGAGGTACCTGTGGCCATTTAATGGTATAAAAAGATGCTGTGATGGGTTTGAAAAGCAAGGATACCTTGTTGTTACAGTGATCCCTTACCTATCATGGGAGTTACTTTCCAGAGACTCCCGGGATAGTGAAAATCCTCAAAATTGCAGCATTATATTTATTTTATTACTTATATATATTTTAAGGCTTTATAAACCCTTCCCACTCTCCTATAAACCTTTTCCACAATCTTATTAACCTATAGTCACTGAGCCAATGAGCACCAAGGATACAGAACACAGTCATAGGGTTGGTGGCCTTTCATTCCATCAGCCAATAATGTGCTACAAAATATAGCAAATATATAGCAAAATATATAGAAAAAATATATATAGCAAAAACTCCGCAATACAGAATTAGACTTAAAAATAAATAAATAAATAAATAAATAAACGTGATACAGTGAAGCCGGGATGAGTGAACCCAGATATAGTGAGGGATGACTTTAGTGCCTCAAGTGGTATCAAAGGAATAGTGAAATCAAATTTATATGGAACCTAGCTGAAAACTTTTAGTGCTTCCACACATTAAATATCACCATTTCGCCTCAGCATCCAGATGAAAATAAATTGGGTTTCCTTTAGATAGATCATATTTTAACTATACAATTTCAAACATTCACATCATTAAATTTTGTACTTTTCCTATAAAGACAAAATGATAAAAAGACCACCTTAGATAAGTGGTATCTCATAAAAGAGCCCTATCTAAAATTATTGAATTCTCATGTTTGAGTGCTCCCAATCTTTGTGATTTTACTTTTGTATTTTTGGCAGGATCATCCATAGTTAACAATAATCACTAATGATTATTCTCTCCAGAGACCCAATCAGCTATTATCGGTTGTGTTAGTGAATTGTTTAATCATTAAATAATTTTTATTAAGCAGGAAATGTCTAGATATCAAAGTATGAGTAATCATTAAAGCAATCAATATTAGTAAATAGCAAAGCAGATAGTACATACTACATATGTAAAAATTAGAAATAATCAAATTCAGTTATTAAACACACTGTGTTTAATAAACCCAAGTCCATAAACCACTGGAGGAAAACCTCCATATTTGGCCCAAACTGCTAAGAAACCTGGAATGTAGTTTGAAAGAAGCCATGTTGAAATGAGCATCTTACGGCACATAACCACATTAAGTTCCAAATGGATAAATATAAACTCTCATAAACTAGAGGAGAATGGGAGGGGATAGTTTTCAAAATGATTGCAAGGAGGGGATAATTCTTAATTTTTTAAAAAAGAGGTAATTATGAAAGAAAACAAGCACTTTCAATTACACAAAATTAAAAGTATTTTACATGGGCAAAAATCAATGCAATTAGAATTTTAAAAAAGCTAATGAGAGGAATTTTAGCCTCAAATATTTCTGATAAAAGTGAAACAAGGGCCTGGCACAAATACATGAGACCAAGAGCCACATTTTAGGAGAGACAATGAGAAGCTTGACTAAATTCAGAGAAGAGTAACCAGAACTGGGGATGATCTTAAGGGCATGCCATCTAAGAATTAGTTGAAAGAACTGGAGATTTTTGAGAATCAATTTAGAATAGAAAAGCATGATAACTTACTCAAAATCACACACTTAAAAATGGTCTGACCTCCTATGAGTTTATTATGTTGATCATATAACCAGCAAATTTTAGATACTGTAGGAACCCTAGAGTTAATTTAGTCTAACTTACTTTTTTCTGATTCAGAAGTCTTTATTATGATACTAGAAGAAGATTAAAGAGTTTACTAAGACCTTCATGCATTTTAAAAGTTGTCTTCAGTAGACAATGCTCTCACCTTTACAGTATAACCCAACAGTTACTCTTGGGGGTGTGTGAAGATATTTTAGGAAGAAGGGTGTCTCAGAGGTCCTTGAATCACATTATGCTATCTACTTTGCTTGCACATGTGGTCAGCTTCATTTACAATTTGAAATCAATTTCTTTTCTTTCTGTATATACCCTGCAAAGAAACAGAGAAAAGTAGTTAAACTTAGAAAACTAAGTAAGTTTTAAGGTACAATCTCATAAGACTTAGAGTTGATGCCTTTTTGTGAACCTCAGAAGAATGTACTCAGGGGATGAGAAATACATCTTTAGCAAACATGTTTAAGGGGGGAAGATAATGAGTGATCTCATACACACACATACACATATTACCTATTAAATCTATTCATATAAAACTATTCAAGATCTAATTTTTAAAATATTAAAATATAATCATTTATTAGTCTAGTGATCCTTCTAAACTCTTGATTCTGAAGCTGGACTTTTTCAATGGTAAGACAGATTTTCCAGTACTGAAAACTTTTTCAATCATCACAGAGAGCAGATTAAAATTCCTTTAAATGTATTTACATAGGCAAGGTCTCAGGTAAAGTCTACAGGCAATTCAAGAACAGAATATTGCCTAAGTAAACCTACTTGAAGGAGACTTTTTTTTTTAGAATTTTTATCACCTATGGATGCTAAAGATCTCTAAATTGTTAAATTGTTGACAACTAACATTTATTTATCTTGGGTGCCCACTTGTCAATCCTTTTTTCATACTCATCTCTACAGTCCCTTTTCCTCCTTCAGGTGTCTATTTTATATTCCATTTCAAAAAGACCTTGTTCTCTCACCTAGCTATCACTTAGAAGCTAATCCTCATAAGATGTTAGTTGATACAGGCTTAAAGTGTTAATTCCCCAGAGCATTTGCATTTTAACAGGGGACTCAAAGTTTGAAAATCCTTTAAGACCCAGAGGAATGAATATCTGATGGTGAAATTTCAGGCACCATAACAGGCTGAAAGGTGTATTATTGATAAAAAGGGGCTATTAAAAGAGAGCAACCAGAATGATGAGAGGATTTCCAGACCATGTCACCTAAGGATAAATTGAAGTAACACAGAGATGCTTAGCCTGGAGAAGAAAAGACATAGGTGAGACATTATAGCTATCATCAATATTTAAATTCTCCAATGAGATAGAAAGCAAATCACTTTTCAGTTCAAAGGAACAAGATACTTAATCATGTACAAGGACACGGTCCTCTCATTCATCTTGTCCTTGTTTACTCTCTTTTCAAATCCAGTCCATGATCCTGATAAACTAGGCAGTAAGCCAGGTTGCAATGTTATTATTACAGCAAATGAATGTCATTATACATTGAAAAGATATTCTTCTGAAGAAAGATTCAGGAAGCCAAGGGAGAAGGCATGACAGCAAACATTTTGGTGAGGATCAAAGAAGGGAAATACAAATGGTTTCATAGTGTAGCGGTCATCACATCTACTTTACATGCAGAAGATCCTGGGTTCAAATTTGACCTCAGACATTTCCTAGCAGTGTGACCCTGGCCAAGTCACTTAATTCCCATTGCCTACCCCTTACTTCTCTTTTGCCCTTATCAATTTTAAAACAGAAGATAAGGGTTAAAGGGGGTGGAGGGGAGAAGAACAGAGTGGTTATTATCATGTGAGTATATTGAATACCATCTATTCAAAAGTGACAATTTGAAAAGGGTTTTGGGAAACAAATCAGAAATTTGGAAGAATATAGTAATTATGGAGATTTCAATTATTCATACATGTGCTGGTATTGTCTTTCTCTTTGATAACTTCTTTACTTGCCTTAATTATAATTTTATTCTTCAAGAAAGTAGATGAAGCGACAAGGCAAACAGTACTCAGTACCTGAGTTTGACCTAAAAATAAGACTTGAGTGTTAAAAAATGTTGAGAAACTTTGGGACAAGTGACAACTCTAGTCTAGCCTTCAAGATAAAGAAGAACAAGAAGGATGAGTCTGATATCTGACCTTGATTTTCAAGAGAATTAAATTCAGAGGAAAAATGAATTGGATGGTCTAAAATTCTACAGATAAAATCAACTCAAGAGAAGTGAAGTCATTCATGAGTGAAATTCAGAAGACAAAAAAATTCCAATAGACAATTTAGAGATTACAATATCACAAGTTTAGAGTTGGGTATAAATGAGTTGACTGATTTGGTTCCAAAGGAAGTTGGGGATAACTGAAAAAAAGAAGACAGAGTAGAACTTGACAGTTGTCTTAAAGTGTTTGAAAAAATGAAGAGAGGCAAGGCTTATTTCTTTGGGGCCCAATTTTTTTTAAAAACCTAGGAGAAATGGGTAAAACTTTCAAAGATGTAATTCAGGTTTAACATAAGGACATATTTTCTAACAAACTGAGCTATATAAAAGTAAAATGTTCTGCAGCCTCCTCATTGTCAATCTTCAAGCAAATGTGGAATGAACAATTAGTTATGTTACAGTGAAGATTCTTTTCTAAGTATTTGCTGGGCTACATGACTGCTGAAATCCCTTTAACTCTAAAATGTTATGGTTTTAACCAGTTTTGTTTTTAATATTATTTAGTATGCTAATTATTTTCCCAATATTGAACTATTTGCATATATTTGGTATATATCTAACTTGGTCATCCTGAGTAACAGGGTGAGTATATAGTTCTTTTATTAAGATTTTAAAAAATTTTTACATCAATATTTATTCATGAAAGTGATCTATAGTTCTAATTCCTTGCTTTAGGTTTTTAGATTTTGTTTCCTAATAAAATATCAATTAACTAAGGAAAAAAATCTTGTAAGGATTTTTTTTAATTCCAAGTATTGATCAGCACCATTGACCCAACACATTGTGAGGGTTTTAAACCTTCCTAAATACCACAATTGGATCATTGTAGGAGATTTGCTGCCAAGCTTGGTGTATTTCTGCATCTCCAAAACCTAGCATAGTGTTTGGTACACAATAGGTACTTAAAAATGCTTGCTGATTAATTTATTGGTAGTAGTTAGATTAGTTTAGTGGCACCAATCTGACAGGTGAGATCGTCCAACACACCAGACTTTAGGCATTTGTGAAAAAAATTCCTATAGAGTATAGCATAGGTATTGTATGGATAAAATAGTTTATGCAAGCTATTCTTTGGAGCAGGTGCAGAAACTCCCTGCCAAAGTCTACCACATGGAAATCTGAGGGGATCCTGCTCTTTGGTATGCATGAGTGAAAGTTTATATTTAAGTAATGATAAGGAAGCTCTGGTTGACTGGTAGTTCAGAACTATATAGATATGCAAAAATGTTATGTTTTCCAGTGATATATGAAACAAGACTGTTTGAGATGCCTCCTGAGAGCTGGGCAGGTAAGAAATAAATGGATCTATTCCCTTGCCTGGCCATGAAAGTTATAAACATGTGGATAGTTCTTCCTCTTTTTTTATTCTTTCTTGACCTAATGTAAAGTATTGTAAGATATAAATGCCCAAGCAACCTTATTCAATCTGAAAAAGTTCAGTTACTCAGAGATCTATAAGCAGTTGCAGAGACCTAGGAATGGCAGCATATACCACAACATGTCATTCTCTGGCTCATGGAAGAAGTGTTTGCACTGGGAGCAGAGAGACACACCAAAGCCAGAGATGTATCAGGGAAAAGGGTGACCTAAGGAAGGTGGCAACTTTAGGGAATTAAGTCTACTCATAATACAGAAGAATACCAGCTGTGGATTCAAGAAAGGACAGTACTAGGCAGTCCGAGTTACCCTTTGCCACATATGTGTCCTACTTGTGTACTTGTAAAAGTATTCCCCTAATTTTCAGGAGGAATGCTCTTTATCTCCTATTTTTACTAGCATTTGATTAAATTATTTTGATAAGAACTAATTTACTCTACTGACTAATCCTTAATAAGATCATTCTAGTGGAGGATTGTAACCTAAGGTGTTAGAAGAATATGAAACCCTAAGTAGTAATCATCCCTCTGGTCAAGAGAAGGCGAAAAGAATTTATATTTGTTAGGCATTATGCTAAGTGCTAGAGATGCAAATTCAAATAAAAGGAAATATAGTCTTCACCCTCAAAAGGATTATATTCTAATAAGAAAAAAACAATTCACAAAATGGTACTAAAAAGTGTTTTTAGGGGGAGAATTGGGGGCATACAGGTGAAGCAGAGTTGAAATCCAGAAAATCAGTAGTATAGCCTAAAAGGGCCAACCTAAAAGGTTGGCTAACCTGTGTCTCTCCCCAAAATGGAGGTCCCAGGAAGAACTTAGAAATGAGAAAGGGGAGTTATTATGGTAAAAGGATGTTCCGTGTTGGGGAGAATGGATGTTCCAGGATAAGGAAGCCCCAGGCACTGAGAGAGGCTACAAGGTGATATCACAGATAGCTGAAGCATAGTTTCAGAGTCTAGTGTTAGAAGAACAGCTCTGGGAAGGGAGTCCCTCTGGGAACTGTAGCCTTTGAGTAAAAGTAGAGGATTAGGAAGTAATGGGGAGAGCACTGCTTTTATACTGTAGCTAGTTTTATTTTGCTTCCATAAAGAAAAGAAGAAATGCTAATGATGAGTGAGTAGGATTACCCTTAAATAAAAGTGGAAAGTAGGAAAAGTTTGCCTTAATTCTTGTCTTTTGATTTTTTAGCACCCTAGTCCCTAGCCTCAAGCACCTAGTACTTTTATGATGTTCCTTTACTGGCCTCAAGCCACTCATTATGGGGCCCTACTAACACCTGCTTTTTGTGGGAAGTGTTTTGTGCCCTGGAATTTCCCTGATCCCTTATCAAAAGTTATCTGTCCTTTTTCTCCCTTTCTTGGGGCCCTACTCTCTGGTAGCTAGTTAATCTCATTAACTAATCCATGCTGTGACAAATGGGTTAATATGTTACCTCTCCCAGGAGACATAATAATAACAGCTCACAATTGCATAGCACTTACTTAAAAAGAAGCATAGGAAGTAGTGCCAATATCATTACCCCCATTTTATGTATGAAGAAACTGAGGTTCTGACAAGTAAAGTGTTCTGCCCACATTTATGAAGCTAATCAGTAATGAAGCCCAAATGATAACCCATCTCCTGACCACACTGTCAATAATGTCAGCTTCCAGGAATTATTCTAATAATAGACATTTCTGGAACTGACAGGCTAAATGAGCAGGTGTTTAGGGATGCAAAACTTTCAGCAGCTCTTGTCATGAATTTCAAGGTTGCAGTTTCTTGTATGAAATAAAATAATAGCTGAACTATCTTTCTTATTATTATGTAAGGTAGCAAGTAACAACTCAATATTGTTGGCTAAGCCACAGCTTGATATTTGCCAAATTTGATTATTGTTCCGAGCTCTTTTTTTTATTAGTGTCTCTCTCTCTCTCTCTCTCTCTCTCTCTCTCTCTCTCTCTCTCTCTCTCTCTCTCTCTCTTCCTCTCCCTCTCTCCCTCTCCCCCTCTCCTTTCCTCCCTCTCCCTCTCTTTCTCTCCTCTCTGTACTCTTCTCCTCCTTCTTTCTTTTTTCACTCTAACTTTGATTTTCCTCTCTTTTCTTCTTACTCTCAGATACACACTAATAAAAATTGTAGCGTACTAGATCTCAATTTGACTGAGAACTGATAAGTTCATAAAGTACAATGCAACAGAGTCCTAGAAAACATTGTCAAGATTCACTGTCAGAACAAGGATTTTTTTCCATTCTCCCTAAGGTGATAAAGTGGGATAAAATGGAAAATGGAAAAATTTTTCTTATTAATGTTGGAAATTTTCTGTGTCATTCTTTTTATGTATAAGATATTTTTGTATTGTAAACCTATAGTGGAAACATTCCAGAAAAGAAGTCATTCTTTTATGGGGAGCATCTAAATGAGTCATCAAAGAGAATCTGAGGAAGTGGGAGTAGCTAACCGCTTGAGCTAGAAAGAAGCAGAATTACTTATTAGGCCTCGTACACCAATCAGTTGAGCTAGACACATCTGTTGAACTGGAAATGCCAACTTAGTGTTGAGGAAGGATCATGGACAAGGTTGGAAGAGAGTTTAACCCAACCCATTCATTTTATAGTCAAGAGAGTCAATCAAAACAGTTCTTTGATCATTTTGATGAGCTCACAGTGATGACTCTTTCTTTGGGGCACCTAATGAGCACTCATTTGTACCTTGTTGAGAAGACAGAGGAACATCCAATAGAACTGGTTAGAATTTGGTGGAGGATAGATGAGCCTGTGAAGCTACCCTTCTCAGCTAAACTAAAAATAGCAGTGGACTCTCCTTTGTCATCTTCTTGCTCTCCCCACTCTTTTGCCCTTTTCCTTTCAAAATATTGACCAAAGAAAACACAGAATTGACCTGTGTTCCTGAGAAAAGAGGAAAGATGTTGAATTTCTCTGCCAGTCCTCCCTTTTCCCCCAGTGTTTTTTTCCAATGGTTATCTTAAAGTAGAAGTATATTGGAATTTCCAAGATTGCCATCAATTTTCTGAGAACAGGTCTCAGAGACCAGAAAGTGGGCTTTCCCTGCCCAAGAGATGGCAACAACTGAGGCAATCAGAGAATTTCTGCAGAAGCAAGTGAACTCTCTTGCTTTACACAAGAGGGGGTTTGGGGAGCAATTTCCTTGAGCCATAATCATCTATGTATGGGATAAGAAATTTTCTGTTTTCTGGGCAGCATAATTTAGGAATCTAGACTTTGAGATATAAAAAGATTTTTTTGTGTAGCACTAAAATTTATGGTTGCCTCATGAGTAACCCCTCAGAGTTCAGCAATCTGACCTTCCAGAAAGAAAAAGTATTCTTGAGCAATGTCAATTTTGGAGGAAAAGAGGTCCACCCACATGATCCCAACTAGAGGAATAGTAAGATATGAAACTATGACATGGTAAAGTCAAAAGACCAAGACCTTATTCTCACCAACACATAGTCATACACACACACACCACCACCACCACCACCACCACCACCACCACCACCATTATAAAAGTTTTTCTGAGAGCACAAGTACAATAGAAAAGGAAGTTGCCATGGAACAGATCCAAAGTGTGTTTCAGGTCTTCGGAAATATGAACAGTCAAAGTAGTACCAAAAAACTGAGTGCTTATATGAATCTCAGGGCAAGGGAGAGGTAAAAAAGAGAAATTTACCAGAATGTAGGGAGTTATCTGTTCATTAGCTCCAAAGTATGCTTGCTTTCCTAGTAGAAATTCAAATGGATGGGCACTCCATGCCTGGGAGGGAGACTATTGAGAGTATTGGAATATTCACTAGATTTTGAAGTGGTGCCCCATCAGGCACTTATGTTCAGTTTCTTCTAAAAGGAAATGTATGGGGTATCATACACACTTTATGTGCTTTCTGCATTTGCTTGTGGGCTCCTGTAAGTCCTCTTAATGCAATATGTACTCTTTGTATTTGTTAAACTCTTGTGAGTCCTTTTCATTATCTGTGGAGTAAAACACGTATGTCCTTTTTTAAACTTTTAGTACTTATACAGGAACTACAGGTCCCTATAACTCACAGTTGTGGAAATCCAAGCAGTTCTATTTGGATATTTTCCTGAATAAACTAGGGGTGGGAGTAATGGGTCAACCCTAAGGTCAGATCTGGTCCATTGGAACCCCAAAGCATGGCAGGCCATGAGTTATATACACATGAGGAAACTAAAGCCCAGAGAGATTAAGTAATTTGCTCAAAGTCACACATTAAATAGGACAGCTGACTTCTTATACCAAGTCATATTATTACAAATACAAAAATTATTACAAAAACAAGTCATATTATTACAAATACGGTCCACTAGCATCAGTTAGGAAAGGTGACTCTGAGTTAGAATGAGACAATACTTGTTAATTTTAGAATTAAAATAGCAGAGTTTCTATCAAGTGCTGTTACATTATACATGTTTCAAAATCAATGTCTTTTTCACAAAATGATATTCTGTCTAATTCTATGCACTTAATACTAAGTGAATCTAAGAAAAGACATTTAGTCCTAACTTACCTCAACTTTTAATGGAAATAGTTCTATTAATAAATAGCTACAAATAAATATATGAGAAACATTCTCTTGTATCTCTGTTTCCATAGAATCATTTCTTTTTCATTTCCAGAGGCTTAAATCTAATAAGAACTATTTGTTTTGTCTTGAAACTTATCACAGAAGTTAAAACAACACTAAAGATAAATGCCCTAGTCTTCAGCCACATTATCTTACTAGGCTGCTAAAATAGATATCTGATGCAAGTTATTGCTTTTATTACCTTAAGTTTTTTAAAAGAATTATTCTAAAATGCTTACTCCTAAATTTGTTTTACTTCTAAATTTGTAAAATAGTTTTTATTCTGTTCTCTACATTTGAAAAGGATCCAAAAATAGTGGTAGTGGATAAGGGTGGAGCAGGACAATCCGTGTACTGAATGCAGGGTTAGAGTAGGTGAAATCTAAGTTCTCTTCCTCTAGGTTTCTATGATAAATTAGAATAAGCACAAATTAGAAAGAGATTACAATAGGACATTAGCTATTGAAAGAGATTAATATAATACAAAATGGCACAAAGGTACCTACTACTAAAGTCATGTAACTCTTAAAAAGATGAAGGAACAGATCCTAAAACTGAACAACAGACATAGAAGCCAAGCTTTGCAAAAAGAATAGAACCAAATTTAACTATAGCAGAGAGGATTGTAGAAAGAGAACACTGTTGCTGGAGTCAAAGGACATGAGTTCAAATACCAGCTCAACCACTTACTCTTTCTGCATCCTTAGACAAGACGCTGAAAGAATGAATGAAAAATAACTTATGATGCACTTATTCTTTGCTAAGCATTGAGCTAAGTAATTGAGATATAAATACAGAAATGAGACAGTCTCTCCTTTTAAGAAAGGTATGTTGTATAAGAAGAAGGCAGCAGCTATCTTGTTGAAAAGAGAGGTATTTGGGTTTGGAAAGAGATGTGAGGGTAAACACTAGGAAGTTTATTGGCACAACCTTTCCAGTAGCGATGACACTATGGAGATTACTACAATCCACATCTGGAAACCAGGGAACAAGAGGACAGTACACATGGTAGGGAGAAAGAAAATGAGAGAAGGAATGTGAAGTATGGCTATGGAATGACTAGATAGAATGAGTTATATGATACACATACCAATCAGGGCTTAACCTTCCTTAGCCTCACTTTCCTCATCCATAAAATGAAAAGACTGAAGAAGATATCTTATGAGGTTCCTTTCAGACTTAGAACCAAATAGTAAGGAGAAAAATAGTCAGTTGGCAAGAATAGGATTTATAGGGACAAAAGCCAATGAGAATTCCAGGCAACAAAGGTAACTATAAAATCAATACAGAACAGACAGAATCTATGGGCAAGACTCTTCAGAAGCCAGATAAGGAAGTAGTTTCTTTATTCAAGGGTACCATACCTGGAGGGAAGACTAGACAGTAAATCTGGAAAGAATTTAAATAGTTAAATATATGAAAGACTATCGTTGGAAGAGAAAGTAGATTTGTTCTGCTCAAACCCAGTGGGCAGCTAGGAGCATTAGTTGCAAAGTCACATATTTAGAATTTTTTCATCGCCATTTTAAAAATTATTCCAAATATTTACAAATTCAAACAAAACAAGCATTTTTATAAATGAAGAAAAAGAAGATATGGCACAAATGAAATCACAGACCTCCTGTTCAACTTGCTTTTCTTCACATGTACAAAAAAGATCTGTCCACTAGTGTCTCAACTTCTCCCCACCCTTCCTGCATCCCATAAGATATCATCATCAGGGAGGCCAAAATGTTTATATAAATTAAGTCTTTTACATTTCATCTTTCTGTTCACTTTCTGGAAGAAACATTTTCAGTTTATTCTCCTAATATAAATTCTGTGGCTGTGTATAATATTCTCCTGGTTCTACTCATTTCACCATTCATTATCTTGAGTTTTTTAAAAATCAGTTTGTTAATCATTTCTTATGGCACAGTAGTATTCCATCATAGTCATACATCACAATGTGTTTAACCATTCCCCAATTGGTGGGCATCCCCTCAGTTTACAATTCTTTGCCACCACAAAGAGAGCTGTTATAAATATTTTGGAACATATGGGTTCTTTTTTCTTTACCCCTAATCTCCTTGGGAAACAAACAATACAGTTTCTGGGTCTAAAGGTATACACAGTTTTATAACTCTGGATATAATTCCAAATTGCTGTCCAAAATAGTTGGATCCATTCAGAGCTCAACAAACAGTGCATCAGTGTCCCTGTTTTTCCATATACCCTCCAATACTTGTCACTTTGTCCTTGGTCACTTTAGGCTATCTGCTGTGTATGAGGTGATATCTCAGAATTGTTTTGGTTTTCATTTCTTCAATCATTAATGATTTGGAGCATTTTTTCATCTACCTAGATATGGTTTTGATTTCATTATCTGAGAATTGTCCATTCATTTATTTTGCTCATTTATCAATTGGGGGCTGGCTCTTATTCTTAAAATTTGACAAAGTTGACTATATGTTTTATATATAAGACCTGAGTGTTATATATGGGATGCTGCCAATAAAATTTTTCCCCTAACTTTCTTCCTTCCTTCTAATCTTGGCAGTGTTTATTTTATTTGTCCAGATTTAGTCGTCTTATGAAGAGAAACTTCCTAAAAATTGAATCTACCTACAAGTAGAATATGCTGTCTCAGGAGTGAGCTCCCCTTCATCAAGGGCCTTTAAGCAAAGACTGAATAACTGACCACATTTTGTATGTTGTAGAGGGTTTTGTTTTGCTATATGAGTTGGACTAAGTAGACATTGTAGACCCTTCCAATTCCAGAATTCTGTCAGTCTAGTGAAAGAAATAGATAGTAGCTATGATTGCTGATCTTTTTTTTATCTCTTCTTTCATAGGGACAAGACTGTGAAAGAAAGGGCTATAAGTATAGTTAAGAAGATCCCTGTTCTTCTTATTCCAGATTACCTCTTGTCTAGAGAATGAATACCCTATGGGGATATACTACAGTGGACCAAGCAAGGGAAGAACTATCTGAATCTTAGATGGGTTCCATAATTTCACTAGATTTTCATTTGGGTCAGAAGTAAAATTATTATGTGATACACCCTTACACAAAGAAAACAACATTCAAAGACTTTCCAATATATCAGGTTCAGAACTAGAACACAGCTGCCCAAATACAGGGGATGCCCACACACACACCCCTTTCAGGTCACATAAATATTAGCAGCAGCATATCAAATTGTCAAGTGTTTTAGTAGCTGCTGACTGCACTAGATAAGGAAAAATCTTGGGGAAAATTTTAAGGCCGTTGACTTACTCTTTTTCACTCTCTGAAATTGTTTTCAAAAAGATCAACAGGAGGTTTTATCTTTGTCTTAAAACTAAAATTCATATTCTGAGAGGAACAGGTAACAATACCAAAAGCGTACATTTAACCACAAAAGCTCTGAAAACAATACATTGGGCAATGTAGCATAGGGAAGGAGAGGTAGCATACTGTGATAGAGGGACAATCTTAGAGTCTAGAACACCTGGGTTCAAGAATCATCCCTGATGTGTGCTGGCTATGTGAATGTGGGCGAGTCAATTATGTTGTTAAGACCCCCAGGCAGTGCTATAAGACTAAAAATTAGTGCAGACCCTATATCAATAAAGAGAATTTTCACAATAGCCATTTCCCTTTCTGATGAAATCATAGGTCTAGTCCCTTCACCTGCTCCCTGGTTCCCCCAAAAGGATAGGAATATGAAAAATGTCCATAAGGTCCTCTAGGCATCTTCTCTATAGTGGTGTGGCATTGTGAATTATGTCATTGCTTATGCTTTTTTCTCTTATTAGCTTTTCAACTTCTGAATTTATTTTTCAAATATATCATTGATACTTTTTATTCTTAAATCACAATCATTTATTACCATCACCACAAATGAACCCTCCTTTGTTCAAATAAAAGTAGGTACACAAAAGCAATTGTCAGTGATTGTATCTGATAGTGCCATGCTGGTGAACCTCTGGCACGCATGCTGGAGGGGGCTGCTCCCTTCCTCCATTTCTAAGCATGCCTGAGGACATTTCTCCCAACACAGGCCCCTCTGCCCAGCTGCCCAGTAGGAGTGCTTCCTCCCTCCCCTGTCTGGAGCAAGGAGGAAGGCTCACATGCAGCATGAGGGTTGCAGTTTGGGCACTCAGTCTCTGAAAGGTTTATCATCACTGTGATAGTATGCAATATTTTATGCCCAGTGACCCCTATGTCTGTACCAAGAAAAGAGAAGTACACTTTATCTACATTTGGAGAGTCAGTATGGAGTAATAGACAGAAAACCAACCTTGGCATCAAGAAGACCTGGCATCATTTCTTTCCTCTAACACATACCGTGAGCAAGTCATTTAACACTTTAAAACCCCTCATCACTTGCTAATATAATATGCTATAGATAAATTGCTTCTTTGTATCAATAGAGAGAGTTCCTACACAAAATTCTCTAGAAGGATGAAGTCATGGGTTCACAAGGTCTAGACAGCACACTTTGCTCTTTAAAATCCAGCATTTCTTGGCCTCCTTTAAATGCTTTAAGTTTGCTTCTAAATTAGAGAACCTTTTCAAAGTCATCTATCGTTGAGTATCATCTTACTAAAAACAGAGCACATTATATTTACATTTAGAGCTTTGGAATAGTACAAACTGTCCTCCTGATTTTTTCTTTCCATTAGTTTATGTTATTTGTCACAATTCTATCTAAACAGAGAACAGAAAAGCATATTTAAGATGGTGTCAAATTAAGATGAAATACAGCAAATATCAAATGTTCTGGAAAATGTTGGTCACTTGAAGAACTGCAGGAAGTATTTTAACTGTTACAAATACTGTTTGTTTTAAATTATGCCCTTGCTGAAATGTAAATTATATTAAGTGATTTTTCACACCCCCCCCCAATTATTTATTTGTCATTTATTTTTGCAACTCCCAATGTCAAGTATTGAACTAAATCAAAACATCAAGTATTGCTTTCATATGTATTCTATAATACAGGCCCGTAGGAATCAGAGGTGATAAAACGTTTTCAATTACCTTTAAAAAATTAGGAGAAAAAGAAATGGGATGGTTTAAATTTAAAAGACACCCCCACAAAAAAAGAAAAGAAAAGAAAAGAAAAAACCCTACAGAGTTGAAAGAGGGGATAGGGGAGAGTAAAAGTTCATTGGAACCAAGTGATTTATAGGGAAATGCTCAGCAAGCTTACATAAAAACCAAAGGGGGGAAGTGGTCGGACATTGGGTCAAATCTCCATTCACATGTTGTGTAATAAAAGGCTGACTGTAGCCTTTGAGCCTTGCTTCTAGTCATAGACAATGGCAATTGCAGACCAAGACTAATAACAGGATTTAGCATAAATCCACCACAGGAAGTGAACAGTTGTACTGGCAAATCATTAGCCAGGGGAACATTTTATGGCAACATCAGGATGCATCCATGTGCTTTCAAACTTTGAATGTACTTGTGATCATGAAAACATAATTAGTTCTCAGTGATTCTAATTTTTCTGTTGTTTGTTGTGGGATGATTCTTCCCTCCCCTGAGCACCCCCTCCCTCCCAATTCCTTTTCAGGAGTAGGATTTATTTTTCCAGCCCTAATTTAGCAGCCAGAGTGAGAGTTTTTGAAGTCTCTATGCAGGGTTTTAGAATGTTCTCTTTTTTTCTCCTGCTGATGCTTTTTTTATTGCAAGGTGGATTGTGTTTATTTTGCACGGCTAACAAGTGGGTTCAAAGCAACACTTTGATCTTGAACTCCTGCCAGATTCTCAAAGTTGAAAGCCCCCCTGTGCAGTAGAGCAGACCTGTACTAGCAAAGCCGAGCTAATTTGCAAAGGAATGTCAAAATGACTGGGGCAGCTCACTAGTGGCTTTCTCCACAGGCTGCAGCATTTTCTAATGAACGGACACCACATTCTCAACTGTCCCTTATGGGAAAGTAAGTGGAAGGGTAAAAGAGGCAAATTCATTCAGAGCAGCTTGTCCTGTGATTCAAATGGATTTCAGGAGAAACTAGGAGGTTTGCTCCTCCCTGGATTTTTTCTCTTTTTTAATTTTAGCCACATCATGGAGTAGGAATTAATAACTATTACCTTTTTATTCCAATATCACTCATAGTAAAGATGATTCTTCTTTAGTATTGCTGGAAGGAGAACCCTGGAAGTGATATATTTCCTTGGGGTCTCCTTAACAGGGATTTGGTAGATTCTGTCAAACTGTTCAATTAAGTCAAACTGGTCTAAGAAATAAAAATTAATTCAGTGTCCATCAATTGAGGAATTGCTAAATAAATTATGGCTCACAAATATAATGGAATAATTATTACACTAGGAGTAATGATGAACCTGAAAGATTCAAAGAAGCATGTGAAGATTTACCTGAACTGGGACAGGAAGAAATAAACTACTGAAAGAACAAAGAGCTATGTGGCTCTGTGGCTAGAGGATCTGAACTCATGATACTACTCTGTAGTAAAGATGGCGTCCATAATATTTTTTTCCCTTTAAACCTTTACCTTCTGTCTTAGAATCATTTGTGTATTGGTTCTAAGGCAAAAGAGCAGAAAAAGCTAGGTAATGGGGGTTAAGTAACTTGCCCAGGGTCACACAGCTAGGAAGTGTCTGAGGCCAGATTTGAACCTAGGAACTCCCATCTCTAGACCTGACTCTCCATCCACTGAATGACCCAGCTGCTCCCACCCCACCACCATCCAATGAATGTGTATTCTTAAAGATAATATGTACACAGGGGCAGCTGGGTAGCACAATGGATGGAAAGCCAGGCCTAGAGACTGCAGGTCCTAGGTTCAAATCTGGCTTCCTAGCTGGGTGACCCTGGGCAAGTCGCTTAAGTCCAATTGTCTACTCCTTGCTGCTTTTCTATATTTGAACAGATACCAAGTTCAAAAAAGAAAAGGAATGCTATGTCATTATAACGCAGCTTGGTCCCAAAGAAGTTTTTAAAAATGCACCTTCACAATAATGCAACTGTTGGCAGAGTTGTGAACTGATCTAATCATTCTAGAGAGCAATTTGAAACTGTATCCAAAAGACCATAAAACTATGCTGTTACTTTTGGACACAACAATACAACTCCTAGTTCTGTATACAAAAAAGATTTTTAAAAATAAAATAAAAAGGACCTATGTATAAAAAATATGTATAGCAACTTTTTGTGGTGGCAAAGATTGGAAATTGAGAAGATACCCATCAATTGAGGGATAGCTGAAGAAATTGTGTTATATAATTGTGGTAGAATACTCTTGTGCTATAAGAAAGAGTAAGTAGGCTGCTTTACGAAAAACATGGGAAGACTTTTATGAACTGATGCAAAGTTAATTAAGCAGAACTAAGAGAACATTGTACACAGTTAAACAATATTATACAATGATCACCTATGAAAGATTTAGCTATTTACAGCAATACAATGATCCAAGATAATTAAGGACTTGAGATGAAAAATGTTATTCAACTCCAGAGAAAGAACTGATGGAGTCTGAATGCAGATCAAAGTATACAACTTTAGACTTTTTTATTTTTTATTTTTAGAGTTTTTTGTGTTTTATTTCATAATATGACTAATGTTGGAAATATATTTTGCATGACTACACATATATAATCTATATAAAATTGCCTTCCTTCTCAATAAGGAGAGAAAAGGACAGAAGAAGGGAGAGAATTAGGAACTCAAAAATTTTAAGAACTAATGTTAAAAATTGCTTTGACATGTAATTGAACAAAAAAAATTTTTTAAAGAAGGAATATGCACCTTCCAATTTTGTATATTTGAGGGAATATGAGTCTGAATTATTTGGATATATTATCAGACATACTTAATATATTCACTGATTTTGCTGACCCTTTTTTCTCTTTCTTTTTACAGTTACAAAACATGATTCCCTGAGTAGGGGAAAAATGAATGATATATTCACAAATGAAGGGGGTATAAAAACAACAGGTATGAATAAAAATTAGAATAAAAATAAAGACAAATCACAGTCATTTGAGAACTAGATCCATATAGACGTAGGCTATTTCTTTGTAATTCAAGTCAATATTCTCTCTCCTTTCAGGATTGTAATGTTCTCTTCACCAGAACCAAAAGGACCTTATTCCTTTATTAAAATGTTATCATCAGCTGATATAGGATGGTTCCGGGTTAAGATGGCGGCAGAGTAAAAAGCAGCTCTTAACCTCTCCTGACCAAAACACACAAGACTCCTCAAGGGGACATAAAAACAAGTCCAGACGAACGGAGGAACCCCACAAGAGGTGCAGCGTGGAGGGTATGTGGAATTGGGACATTTCCATGCTATAAAGGGGTGAAACAGCTCTCACTAAATCGTGGGCTGAGCAACCACCCCACCCCCAACCTCCATACACACCACTTATAGCGCCGAAGCCAGCAAAAAAGAAATAGAGCAAGTTTGGGGGCACCCATCGAGTCATTGGCAGCTCCAGGGCCTGTTCCTGAGAGCAGCAAGATTTGGGACCCCAAAAAGCCAAAGAATGCACTCGAACTCTGAGCGCGGGGCCAGAGCGCAGGCCCTGAGGAGGTGTGGGTGGAGGCAGACACAGCCACGAGCTAAAGCTCTGAAACCCTGAGTGGGGAACTAGTGTAGACGGGTATATGACTGTGGAAGCAGCTCCCTGAGACTTGTAAAGGAACCTCCAGCAGAGGATCAAGCAAGGGGGTCCACCAGGGGTCTTGACCTTGGAAAAAACCAGACCTCAGACCTCAGGAGCCAAAAGACCGCGGACAGACCCTGAGCGCAAGGATAAAGCTGAGAAGCTGCTGGGCTAATGATGGCTACCCAGACTCAGGAAGTTCAGAAGAGAAAGATAAACAACAAGAAAAAGAAGTCTTTAACACTCGACAACTTTTACACAGAGAAAATCCAGACAACCAAGCAAACAGAGGAGGAGAACAAACAAGCATCCGGACCCTCCTCAAATAAGGAAAACGGGTCACAAGCTATGGAAGAGTTCAAAACTGAGATTCTGAGGAAGATGGAAGAGATCTGGCAAGAAAATAACAGTTTAAAAGGTAGAATCTTGCAATTGGAAAGTGAGGCTCAGAAATCCAATGAACTGATAAGCAAATTGAACACCAGAAATGACCAGATTGAAAAGATCATAGCTGAAAA
>NC_058132.1:552801545-552862144 GCF_016433145.1 Gracilinanus agilis | reverse complement strand
AAGGAAAGGAAAGGAAAGGAAAGGAAAGGAAAGGAAAGGAAAGGAAAGGAAAAGAAAGGAAAGGAAAGGAGGTAGGCTGGAAGGAAGGAAGGAAGGAATTTAAGTCTACCCTCTGAGTCCATCAATTTCTATCTAGAGAAGTGACTAGCATTTTTTCACGAGTCTTTGGAATTGTGGTGGGTCAGTATAATGATCAGAGTAGCTAAATCTTTCACAGTTGGTTATCTTTACAATAATGCTATTACTGTGTAAATTGTTCTTCCTGTTCTGCTCACTTCACAAAAGTTCATACAGGTCTTCCCAGGTTTTCTGAAACAATTCCTTTCATCATTTCTTATAGCACAATAGTATTACACTGAATGTCTTTATAACTCCAAACCACTAGAAATCCTACTCTTTCTACTCACCCATTTCATTGAATCTTACAATTGAAAAGGAACCTAAAGATTATCCACTGTACTACTTAGCTGTCCATAGAGTGTGTGTGTGTGTGTGTGTGTGTGTGTGTGTGTGTGTGTATTTCTTACAAATAGAGCTATCTGAAATCAGAATGGTTTGTATAATTAGGAAGTGAGTTTCCAGTCACTCAAAGCTGAGTATTAATAACTAATACATATGAGGTTTTCAGATTGGAAAAGAATTTTCCTCACTACAGTACTCTGAGGTAGCAGTATAAGTATTATCATCCCCATTTTATAGAGGAAGAAAGTGAAAGTATTAGTTTTATAATTTATCCATGATTATCAGACAAAGAATATTTTAGATAGCTGTCAAATTCAGGTCCTAATGATACAACCCATTCTAATTTCAGATAGCTCTATTTGTAAGAAATACATGCATACACACACACGCACTCACTCTTATGGACAGCTAAGTAGCACAGTGTATAGAGTGCTGGTCCTG
Source organism: Gracilinanus agilis (assembly GCF_016433145.1). Classification (NCBI taxonomy): domain Eukaryota; kingdom Metazoa; phylum Chordata; class Mammalia; order Didelphimorphia; family Didelphidae; genus Gracilinanus; species Gracilinanus agilis. The sequence goes on along the minus strand of NC_058132.1, from coordinate 552,861,241 downwards.
GAATCAAGAAGATAGAAGTTCAAATCTGGCTTCAGACACTTACTAGCTGTCTGGTCCTGGACAAGTTTCTTAACTCTGCTTCAGTTTCCTTATCTGTAAAATAAGCTGAAGAAGAAAATGGCAAACCATTCCAATATTTTTCTGCCAAGAAAACCTCAAATGGAATCAGGAAGAGTATGACTGATACATATGTATAGGAATGTAAATGTATATGTGTGTCTGTGTGTATGTGGAGAGAGAGAGACCAATAACTTCTATTTATGGTCTTATTTCTCCCCTCTAATACCACGCTGAATAAATTTAATCCCTTTTCCTGGTGACAGCCTTTCAAATATTTGAAAACAGCAATCATGTTTCCTCTAAGATTTTTCTATTTCCATCTAGTCATTCCCAGTTCCTTAAACCAAACCTACTAAAGTATGAGTGAATATAAATGTATTAACTTTGAATGTAAAATAGAATACATTTCTAAAAATTAAACTGTGAAACTGGAAATAATCTGCCTTGTAAAGGACAGGAATCCCTTCTTAGATCAATAGAAACTTTTAATCAGCAAATGTTGGAGGACCATGATAATTTATAATTGTCTGTTGAATGAATAAATATAATAGACCCGTGATGGTGAACCTATGACACATGGATCAGAGATGGCACGCCTAGACCTCTCTTTGGACATGTATGCCAAGGACCCCGTCCCATCCCTGCAGCACAGAGTTCCCCAGAGTTCTGAATTAGAAAGCTGGAGGAAGGTGAAGTTGGGCTGCTCCCCCTATCCCTCTCTCCAGTAGGAGTTAGTAAGCAGGTCTCTTCAAGACAACATCCCTTGCTGTACAAGATTGCCCCACCCCATTCAGAATACAATGGTCTCTTAATTACCTTTGGCCTGAATGAGACTGAAACAACTGATGTCTTTACTATCTGAAGCAACCAGTGTCTTTATGATACAAAGTATTTTGAAGATTTGGGGATGTGTCTTTTGAGTTTGCACTTTCAAAATGTTCAAAACTGTAGTCTAGTGATTTAGGAATAAGTATTATGAACCCTGAAGCTAGGCTAATAGCCTCTTCAAAGTTTTACAGCTCCCTTCCCCAGTTTCTTTCACAAACAAACTTGGGCTTAATTTGCATTCTTCTTCCCCTCACTTGTTATTAGCTGGTTCAATTTGTATTCCCTTTGAATGTGCCTTCCTGAAGGAGAACAGGTGGGCTCAATAGTGGCTCATCAGAGGTAAAGATCTCCCAATCAGCCCTGCTTCCAGATTAAAAAGTGACTTCAACCCTTGCACATTTGCTAAAATGGTTAATATGGAGGATACTTGCTTATGATGGGGTGAATGTGTCAGAATGATGTCATTTATTTAAATGACAATGATGTCATTTAATCTGAGTGTTATATTTTCCTATAAATCAGGGCTTTCTCTGTAAACTTGAGCTTTTTTGCTTTTTTTTCTAGGTTTGAGGGGATCATGGCTCACATAGCTAGAGGGAGCAGAGGGTTTGGGCTCCTCTGCATGGGCATGGCACTTGGTATGGGGTGAGGGAGGGACCTGGCACTCCCTCTCTTAAAGGTTCCCCATCACTGGTATAGAGGGATTCCTGTATTGTAAGGGAAACATGATTAGATGATCTCTAAAGTCCCTTCTAACTCTAATATCCTAAAAAATAAATGCCAATTTCAGTCATTATACAATTCTTGCTTTGGATTGATGTACAGAAGGGCCCTGGAAAGCAGTATTTCCTCTACAACCTGTCAATCTGACCAACTTTATTTCAGTGGCTTATTAACTCAGGTATATGATCTTCAGACCTGAAATTCCCTACACTCTAATGAATTTAAAAGTTGTGACCAAATAAAAAGCTAATTGCTAGAATTCCCCTAGCCAGAAAAATATTTCTGTTCTATTTGTCAGTTTTAAGCTAGGTGAGAAAATTTAGGGTATAGTACCTACATTTGTTATTGGTCACTTTTTACCATAATTCTAGAGAGGAACCTCCATTAAAGTTCAATGTCTACTTGTCACTCATAGGAAGATCCTAACTTTGAAAAATCTTCCTGATTTCAGGGCCATTCCTCTACCCATTAGACCTTATGCTTTAACAGGGCCTGCCAAGCTGGAAAATCTTTGAGAATGGACACCTCACCATTCATCTGTGGACAAGAAAAATATAGAAAGTTAGCTACCACATGATCAGTTTTGTCCAGACAACTCAAAAAGACCCTTTATTAAGGGATCTGTGTTGGCGGAGAGATTGCATATACCTATGAAGTCATATATGCTTGAATACTTAAAGGAGGGGGGGTGATATAATTGTCAAGTGAGTTTACAGATGAGGCAGCTGAAAAATATTGCAAGAAAACTGGTTAACCAAGTCATAATTTTTTAAATCCCAACAGAGTAGAACATTGGGCAGAAGATGAAATTTAATAGGGACAGATATAAAGTCTTACATTTGGGTTCAAAAAAACTATTTCATAAGGATTATGGCAAAATATTACTAAGTAATTCAGCTTGCAGTATAGCATAGAGCAAGTATACAAGCTTATTATGAGTCAATAGTATGAAATAGTAGATAAGAAACCTAATGCAAAATTAAGCTACTTCCAGAAAAAAAAAAGAAACAAGAATCCATCCATATGCTACTCTATTTTGACCATATCTGAAGAACTGTGTTCACTTATGGGCACTGAATTTTATGAAAGAATTGATAAGTTGGAAAATATCCAGTGGGGTAACTAGAATACTGAAAGGTTTTTAGTTCATGCCTTGAGGAGTGGTTAAAGATTAGCCTAAAGAAGGGAAGACAGGAGATACATAATAGCTGTCTCCAGCGTGTAAATTTTTCTCTTATGACCTCAGAGGACAAAACTAGCAACAATAGATGAGAGTTTAAAGAAATGAATTTGAATTTGATCCCAAGCTCCTTTAACAATTAAAATTACTGAAAAGTAGAATCATTTTGTAGGGTATTGGATGTCTTCAATCAAAAGCTGAATAACTACTTGTGAATTGTTATTGGGATCAGGGTGGATGTTTCAGGTACAGATTGTACTGAATGGTCTCTTGAGTTCCCTTTCAATTTTGAAAATCTGTGATTATACAGAAGCCTGGACAAGTTTTTAGGATGTCTGGTTTTATTTGTGGTTTTCTTTTACATTGAAATACATTAACATCTTGGACTCCTTTCATGCTCTTCCTTTAACAATGTTGGGGTTATGAGGCCCAGTGACTCTGACTTTCTTTGAACAGAAAATGACCTCTCCTTTGTTTGATTTGCATTAAACAAAAGAGGAAATTTTTTAAAATTATTGCACAATGTAGATTTTCCCAGAAAAAGATTTGAAACATTGCCTCAAAGACTTACTGAAACATTGCCTGTACTTGATGATCTTATCTTTTTAAATACTATTTCCCCAATTACATATAAAAATATTTTAAATGTTCTTAAAATTTGAGTTCCAAATTCTCTCTCTTCTTCCCATCTTTGTTGCTCTCCTTGAGACAGTAAGCAATCTGATACAGATTTTACATGTGTAATATGCAAGACATTTTTTCTTTATTAGTTGTTTTGTAGAAGAGATTTCAAATGTACATAAAAAAAGAAAGTAAAATATGGTATGTTTTGGTTTGTATTCAGACTCCATCAGTTCTTTCTCTGGAAGTAAATGATATTTTTAAAATCCTTACCTTCCATCTTAGAATCAATACTGTGTATTGGTTCAAATGCAGAGGAGTAAAAGGGAAAAGGCAAAGGGGGTTAAGTGAATTTCCCAGGGTCATATAGCTAGAATATGTCTGAGGCCATATTTAAACCCAGGACCTTCCATCTTTAGGCCTGGATCTCAATCCACTGAGCCACTTAGCAGTCCCCATGGTGGATGGCATTTTTCATCATGAGTCTTTGGGATTGTCTTAGATCACCATACTGCTGAGAATAGCTGGGGCATTCGTACTTGTTTATCAAATAATATTACTGTTACTGTGCACAATGTTCTTCTGATTCTGATCATGGTACTTTGCCTGAGTTCATTTAAAATTTTCCACTTTTTTCTGAAATCATCTTGTTCCTTATTTCTTATAACACAGTAATACTTCTTTACAATACCAACTATTTATTCAGTCATTCCTCCATTCATGGACATCACCTCAATTTCCAATTTGCTACCACAAAAAGAGAGGCTATAAATATTTTTGTACAAATAGGTCCTTCTCCCATTTTTTGTCTCTTTGGGATATAGACATAGTATTGATATTGTTAGATTAAAGGGTATACACAATTTTAGAGCACTTTGGGCATGGTTCCAAAATGCTTTCCAAAACAGTTGGATCAGAGATGATATTGTCTTTCAGCTCAAACTGGAAGTAATATTTTTCAGTAGAAGATTCCTTGAATTTGTTAGAAATTATTGTTATGATCCCAGAGCCACACTATCTGTATTACCTTAGATAAATCACCTAAACTTACATTGCCTTAGTTTGTCAACTTGAAAATTATTCAGTCTTCATGAATTCAAATGTTGTGAAGATAATAGAATAGAAAATGCTTTGAAAAGTAAAATATAAACATTATATAAACAGAATATATTATTATATCAGCATTGTGGGCAATTCAAATTCAAATCTATAATTTAAAATGATAGGCCCAGTTATTCAAACATATATATGAGTATAAGAACACTATATATACTCATTCTTCTAATAATCCAGTGGGCAAAACAGTTCTGTTGGCATATTATAGATCTGTTTGAGATGAGCAAGTTCCAGTGTCCTTTTGCCTTCCTTAGAAAAGGAGTATATCAATAGTAATTTTACTTTCCTGAACATCTGAGTTGCACAGCTATTTTCTGCTTCTAAAGAAATGTAGATATTACTCTTCAACCCAAGAGAGATAATGATTATTTGATGATAAAATTGTCATATTTATTTCCAGAGTCTTCAACAAACACTCCAAAATGAATTCATCAGGTGGCCTTCATATATGCAGAGTAAGAAATTGCCTGGGAAATTCTGGCTTGCCTTGTAGCTATGAAATCTTGACCTGCTTTGTCTTCTTTGAATTCACATGTCTATTCCAGCTCATACACTTACTAGCTTAGTGGACACAGACAAGTCACTTCTCTCCAATCCTCAGTTTGCTCATCTATAAAATGGAGCTAATAATATTTAGATTACCTACTTAGCTGGATTACAGGAAAATCATATTTATAATGTATATAAACTTTTTTGTAAACCTTGTGCCAAATAAATGTGAAACACTGTCATTATTATTATAGTTGTTTTATATGGCAGCTCTTCTGAGAATTTTTTTAAAAGCACACCACTATGGAAGTATATTTTAATAGCACAATTATACAATGATAATGATGATAACCATCAATAATAGTAGCAACTGGACCCTTCAACTTCTTCCAATTTCTTTAAATTTCAGAATTGAAATTGTTTAAGAGGATAGAAGAAAAGAATTGTTATTATGAACACTCAAGCTATGTCATTTTTGTCAGCTTTTTATGACATTGATTTAGTTTCCTGTGAACAAACTTGATTTTATCCATGTAGAAAAGGAAAAGAATCAAGGGAGAAAATTAATGGACATATAATGAAAGTGATATTTTAGTAGTACAATGCAAAGCAAATATCAGATATTATGTATGATTAAAGAAGGTAAGAACAGAGGGAACACTTGTAGTAACAGGAAGAGACAGAATGAGTAGAGAAAAGGATAAATGAGAGAAAGATGTAGAGTAAAAGAAAAAATTCATCTTAGTTAAAGCAATATCCTTTTAAATGAGTAAAAGTAGCATTTCCTAGAGAAGGCTTGCTTTGAGTACTTTAATTTTGGAAGGTCATACTCTTCTGAAGAATGGCAAACTGAGGAGATCTGTAAATAATGAATTTGAAATAGAAAAAAGTGGAGAAAGAACAAGAAAGAAAAAGAAGAGAACTAAGGTGAGGAAATGTTCTTTAATAGTAATATTATTTGAAATTAAAATTAAAGATATGTTTCCTATAGAAAAATCAAAGTGTATTGGGCCATAATAAAGGAGCACACTCACCCAAATTTTAGGTCACAAGAAAGAAGTGAAAGGGCTCTGAGTACCAAATATATAATAAAATATTTTCTGTCTGGAAAAAATGGAGGTCCTTGACACACTAGAAGCAGTTTTATCAGCTTAAAAAAAGGAATCTTCTTTCTGTAAATCTTTTGAAAAATTTAAAGAACATTGTGGGGGAGCCAAAATTGCATTTTTGTTGTATAAGCTTTTAATGTTTAAAAAAAACCTTCAGAGAAATGGAATAAAAAAGAAAGCTTCTTTTGCTAAAATAGCATATCATAAGTAAGTTGTGCTGGGGAGCAGAAATAGTCCTTGAACACAGATTTCTAAAAATACAAACTCCTTTCTCGTCAACTAAAAAAGAAATCTAGAACCAGAATATTGGTGACCATCCAATTTTTTTTTACCTCAATCCAGGCAAGTAATTATTCTTTGAGTAATAATCCTAATAGAGTATTTCCTTTCAGTAGGAACAACTTTTATACTGTATTTTCTGGGAATAATGTGATTTATTTTTATTTATTTCTGGGAAAAAATCCATTACTGTAAAGTTCTTTAGATTCTAAGGAGAAAATATCTACCATAATATTTATTTTTTTAAGAAAAGTATTTTCCTGCTTTACATATAAATATACAAACTCTAAGATGCTCCAAATTTGATATCACTTTTCTACATCTGTTTATAGTCAACATTTTTTATTCCAGTAACATGATTCTTTCCTAGCATGTATTAATAAAATACTATAATTTACATGTATTCTAAACTCTCCCCTCATATTTCATGTTTTAGAGAGACAGTAACACCGCAATAGCCATTCCTCAACCATTCTTTCTTCTTTGTGTATAATAGCATAACCTAGAAATGTGGTGTGATTATAATCAATGAGGATGTGGGAGATGCAGGAGAAAATTGTATATATCCTAGGTTCAAGGTATTTGGCTTCTTATTGCCTAAATGACTTTGAATGAGTCGTCATTTCATCACTTACCACACTTTGGTAGCTATGTGAAGAAGGACTGTAATGAAGTAAGACTATGTAGAGGCCAATTTGGCAGTATTTGTGATGTTCCATGTAGAGGTAAGGAAGGCCTTAACTAGAATGGTGCTTTTGTGAACAGAAAAAAGGAGGCAGATGTGAGAGACATTATTAGTGTAGAAATGGCAATAACTGGTAATTTGATACATATGTGGGTTGAATGCGAGTGAGGAGTCTACGATGACACCAAGGTAGTAAACCTACTTGGCTGGAAGAATGGTGATGTTCTAAAAAGAAATAGAAAAGTTGAGAAGAATGAGTTTGGAAGGAAAGATAATGGGCTTTTCTGTACATGTTCACTTTGAGATGTCCAATAGCGTGATGTGGAATTAAGTACAAGATCACCAATCAGCACTACTGATTTTGGGAATCAGAAAAGACTCTCCATAGTAAATAGTATATGAGCGGAGATTTGAAAGAAGCTAGAGTTTCTATGAGGTAGAGTTGAAGATAGTATATTATAAATATTAGGTCATAAACTATGCAAAGGAATTGAGATGAAATATAGAATCTTGAATTCAGAAAGGAGAAATTATGTCAGTTTGGCTAAAACATAGAAGGTATGAAGAAGAGTAATGAAAAAGAAACCAGAAAAGATAGACTAGAGCTATTTGTGAAAGATTTTTAATATCAATACAGACAATTTACATTTTGTCTTTGAGACAATAGGAAACCACTAAAGTTTCAAACATAAATGAATGACAATGAGCAAAAATATATTTTAGGAGTATCATTTTTGGCAACTTTGTGGGGGACATATCATAAAGACAAGAGATTGGAAGCCACAAACTGATTTGTTTTCTGACCTCGTTCATGATGCTTCACAACGTATCTTGCATCCAACTCTCTCCATTTACATGGTCACCACCCTAGTTCAGGCCATCATCATCCCTTGCCTGCCTATTGCAAACAAAGTTAAAAAGAATTAAAAAACAAAGAAGAAAAGGTGAAATATCATTTGGTAAAACAACTGACCTGGAAAAAAAGGGGATTGGAGCAGAATCTTTTATGCTTCATCTGAAATTATAAAGTCAAGGATAGCAATCACAATCTCAGACAAGGGGCAGCTGGGTAGCTCAGTGGATTGAGAGTCAGGCCTAGAGACAGGAGGTCCTAGGTTCAAATCTGGCCTCAGACACTTCCCAGTTGTGTGACCCTGGGCAAGTCACTTGACCCTCTTTGCCCACCCTTATCACTCTTCCACCTAGGAGCCAATACACAGAAGTTAAGGGTTTAAAAATGTAAAAAAAAAACAAAAAAACAACAACAATCTCAGACAAAACTAACACAGAAAAAATAGAACTAATTAAATGAGAAAAGCAGGGGTGTTTTGCTAAAAAGCATCATAGACAATGAAGTAATATCAGTGCCAAACATATGCACCAAAGGGCACAGCATCCAAATACTTAAAGAAAAAGTTAAAATAATTATAAGAGGAAAGAGACAATAACTCTACTAATGGGAGAGGGTCTCAGCTTTCCCATTTCAGAACTAGATAAATCTAATCACATAAAATAAATAGGAAGGAAATTAAAGAGATGAATAGAATTTAGAAAAATTAGATATCATCGGCTTCTGGAGAAAATGGAATGGGAATAAAAAGGAGTATACCCTTTCCTTAGCTGTACCTGATACCTTCACAAAAATTGACCATATTTATTGCATATAAAACTTCACAAACAAATACAGAAGAGTAGAAAAATATTGAACATAGCCTTTTCAGACCACAATGCAATAAAAAATTATATTTAACCAGAGAAACCTAGATTAAAAATTAAAAACTAAATAATCTAATTCTAAAGAAAAGTAAGCCAAAAAACAAATCATAGAAACAGTAATTTCATTAAAGAGAGTAACAACAATGAGACAACACACCCAAATTTGTGGGATATAGTGAGAGCAGTACTTAGAGGGATATATTCATCTCTAAATGCTTACCTCAACATAACAGAGAAAGAGCAAAACAATAAAATGGGCATATAATTCTAAAAACTAGGAAAAGAACAAATTAAAATCCAATTAAAGACCAAAGTAGAAATCATAAAAACCAAAAGAGAGATTAATAAAATTGAATGCTTAAAAAAAGTTGGACTAATAAATAAAATTAGGAGCTAATTTTATGGAGGGAAAAACAAACTAGATAAACCATTCATATTTTTATTAAAAGGAAGAAGAAAACCAAGTTAATAGTATCAAATGAAAAGAGGAAATATACCACCAATAAAGATGAAACTGAAACAATTATTAGGAGGTATTTTATCCAATCATATGCCAAATGTATCTGATGAAATGGTTAAATATTTATAGAAACATAAATTGCCCAAATTAACAGTAGAGAAAATACAATACTTAGACAATCCTATCCTAGAATAAGAAATTGAATAAACCATAAATGAACTCCCTAAGAAAAATCCACCAAGCCTAAATATGAATTAACCTTAAGTGAATTCTACCAAACATTTAAAGAACAATTAATTATAATATTATATATTCTCTTTGGGAAAATAGACAAACAAGTCCTATGAAATTCTTTTATAACACATATTTGGTTTGGCTACCTAAAGCAGGAAAAAAACTGAAACAGAAAAAAGAAAATTAATAAACTAATTTCCCTAATGAATATTGATAAAAATTTTAAATAAGTAAAATTATAGTATTTACTAGCAAGGACATTATGACAATATGGGACAAATATCATAAACTCATATATATCACCAGTGTTTCTATATGTTACCTATAAAATCCATCAGGAAGAAAAAGAGAAATTCCATTTAAAATAACTATCAATAATATAAAATATTTAGGAGTCTGCCTACCCTGACAAACCTAGGAACTATATAAATACAATTTTATAATTAAAATTAAAATTTTAAATTAAATTAAATTCATCACTTTTTACACAAATAAAGACAGATCTAAATAATTGGAGAAATATGAATTGCTTATGGGTATAGTTGTCCAATATAATTCCAATTCTGCTCAAATTGATTTATTCATTCCATGCTATAACCAATCAAACTACCAAATAATTATTTTATAGTACTAGGAGAAAAAACACAACAATATTCATCTGGAAGAATAAAAGGTTGAGAGTATCAAGGAAATCAATCAAAAAAAATGTGAAGACAGCCCAGAAGTATCAGATTTCAAAGTATATTAAAAATCAATAATCAAGGAAACAACTTGGTACTACCTAAAAAAGAGTGGCAGACCAGTAAGAAAGACTGAGCACACAATACACAGTAATGAATTACCACAGTAATCTAGTGTTTGATAAACCCAAAGATCCAAACTTACTATTTGACAGAAATTTATGGGAAAACTGGAAAGCAATTTGGCAGAAACTAATTAAAGACCAACATTTCATACCACATGCCAAGATAAGGTTAAAATGAGTACATAAAGTGTGATATCATTAGGAAATTTTGAAGGAAATTTTTACCCTTCAGATCTATGGACAAGAGAATTATTTACATCCAAAAAAGAGATAGAGATTGGTGCAGGATATAAAATGAATAATTTTGATTCCATCAAATTAAAAAGGGTTTGTACAAACAAAACCAATGCAGCCAAGATTAGAAGAAAGGCAGTAAACTTGAGGAAATAGTTTATAGAAAGTTTATCTATTTTATGTAAAGGATTAAGTCAAAAATTTTAAAATACAAGTCATTCCCTTACTGATAAATGGTGAAGGGATATGAATAGGCACTTTTCAGAAGAAGAAATCAAAGCTATTTAGTTATATTTTTTTAATGTTTTAAGTCACTATTGATTAGAGAAATGCAAATTAAGACAACTCTGAGGTACCATCTTATACCTAGCAGCATTTACTGATATGCAGAAAAGGAAAATGACAAAATTTGGAAGGGATGTGAAAAAATTGGTACATTAATGCACTGCTGGTGAAATTCTGAACTGCTCCAACCTTTCTGGAGAATGATTTGGAACAAAGCCCACACGACAGTAAAACTATGCATATTCTTTCATCCAGAAATATTATTACTAAATCTGTATCCTAAAGGGATCAGAAGAAAAAGACCTATATGAACATAAATATATATAGCCACTCTTTATATGATAAATAAATGTAAATCAAGGGGATGCTCATCAATTGAGGAACAGCTAAATAAGTAATGACATATAATTTTGATGGAATTCTATTGTGCTACAAAAAATGAAAAGCAAGTTTCAGTAAAACTTTGAAAGATTTTTATGAACCAATCAACAGTGAGGTGAGCAGAACCAGGAGCACATTATACACAGTAAAAGCAATTTTGTTTGATGATCAACTGGGAGTGATTTGACTTATTTGGATCAAAGCAATGATCCAAGACAGTTCCAAAGGACTTATAATGAAAAATGCTACCAACCTGCAGAGAGAGAACTGATGGAATATGAGTACAAATTGAAGCATAAGTTTTTCACTTTATTTTCCTTGCTTTTTTTTACAACATAGCTAATATGAAAATATGTTTAGCATGATTACATAAGTATAATTGGCATCACATTTCTTGTCTTCTCAATGAGTGGAGGGTGAAGATTCAAAATTTTTAAAAATGCTAAAAACAGCTACTTTGTATATTAAAAAACAGTGAAAAGAATAGGGATCAAGAATGAGGATTTTTTGAAAGTTATCAGATTTATAATTCAGAGGTAAAGGGTAATCTTGGAAAAAATAGTTTCAGTTGAGTGGTATAGAAGCTAGATTATAAGAGATTAAAAATATGAGAGAAAGAATAACTGAAGATAAAGAGTGTGAGCTTTTTCTAGAGTTTAGCTATGAAAGGGAAGGAAGACATAGGGCAAGAGTTTCTTATTTAATCCATTAATTTTTGCTAACTGCTAGGTAGATTCACTTAGACAATACAGTATAACTTGAAATTTTGGTTGCTACAAGTAGCAATCAATACTTTCTCACCCTGGGGTTAGCAACACAAATCATACCCTCAAATCAATTTTTTACTCAATATGTAAAAATAATGCAAGAAGTAGCGAAGACAAAATCTACTGAGTGGAAGAAAAAAGGATTTCTATGGTGGCTTCTAGCTGCTGAAGGAGAGCATTTATTTCGTTTCTGTACCCTAAAAATATCAATGCTCTGAAAGAAAACTTTCATCACGTCCACCATTGTTATGGCTCTAAGAACCTAGAGAATGATGAAGTACTTCAGATGTTAGTCTGACACCTTTCTCCACCCACCAACCTCTCCCTTTCATCACTATCATCCCTGTCCACAGGTGGTACTACCCCGTGCACATGTTCATACTGGATGAGGCCATAGGTAAGGGTTAGAAAAGACACTTAATTATAGAGGAGTTCCTATTTTTGTTAGTCACAAGAACAAACTTCACTATCTGAAAAAGTTTTAGAAAGAATTATATTAGATCATTAAGCAAAGGAAAACTAGTATGGCTCCCTCCTGAATCTTTGAGATTACATTATATAAAGTTCAGGCAGCAGCATAAAGGCATTTGCCTGACTGGGGAACTCAAAATGCAAGCTTTGAGTAGACCCAAAACATCACTTGAGTGGGATATAAGCATATCCTGCAGCCATCTGGCTTCTGTGGGATGCCCCTGAAGTCAGCCTGACCTAGACAGTAAGCTTTGGGTTAGACAATTTTCTGGCCACAGAAAGCCGGGCTTGGACAACATTGATAAAGGATATATAATAAAATATTCTCCTCATATTCTGCATTGGTGGAAGGAATTTTCATTCTGGGAGCTCCCCAAATGGATTAAATCAGAGGTCAAAAAATTATTTAAGCTTCAGAAAACCCAGTTTTTATAGGCCAATACAGTCCTAATCAAAACATGACTTTTTACATTTCTAAAGTAAAACGTAGATAAGGCAAGGGCAGTTAAAGATATGAGAATTCTGCCAATTCTACATAATGCAGCAGCTATAGCTACACAAAAGAAGCAAATTCATCATACAGTGAATGTTGTCCATTTGTAACTGGTTTCAAAGCCTGGAAGTTCTGGTGTTGACCTCATTATGACACATACTGACCATTTGATTCTAGTTAAGCCATTTAACCTCTAAGTACTTTAGGCAGCTCTCTAAGACCCTAAGTTGGAGAGAAGGTACTGACTTGCATCAATAGAGGGGGTTTTCTCACCTAGCATTTTCCTATACTAGTGAAATCCTAGATCCAGTTCTATTCACAAGTATAGACAATCAATTGGGACAATTACTTCTCCAAATAGATTTTTTGCTTGTACACACATATACACACATCATCATCATCATCATCATCAGTAGCAGCATCATATTCAAAAATAGGAAGAACTTTAACCTAAGTCTTCCTGACTCCTAGGTTATCTTCTCTACCAACTATGCCATGCTGCCTCTTATGGTCTGTTAGTCTAGTATTTAATTATCTACAAAGTTGATTGTTAAATAATTCTGATTCGGTTATTATGAAAGCCATTGTAACTGGATTAACCATATCAAAGCTTAATTATCTGATATGTACATAAAAGACAGTAGATGTCCTTTCATGGAAGAATGTAAGGCTTACATTCCACCTGAAGAATGTACAATATAAAAATGAATTCTTTTGTTTGCCATTGGCAGACATCTTATTTCCTTCTCTAGGAGCAATATTTACTACTGAAAGGGAGGTAGATTACATAGAATCACATGGTCATCAATTTATATTTGGAAGGGACCTCAAGAGAAATTGAAGTCCACGGAGGTTGTGTCTTGCCTAAGGTCAAAGAGCTACTTATTAGTAGCAAATCTGGAATTAAAAACTAAATTCTGTCATTTTAAATCAAGTAACCAGTAGTGAGATTTTAGGAGCAGGTGAAATGATTTCTCAAAATGTTTACCAACTTTAAGTTTAGAAAAAGTCTTTTATATGAAGTGTTCCAAATCTGTAGTCCCTCACGTCTGCAAAGAAGTGGCCATTTAGATTCTCACATATCTTCTTTGGGACCTTCCAGACATTTTAATGAAATGTAAATTATATTTGGAGTATAAGGATCAAAGGGACTTAATTTATTACTTTTTTCACTTAGTAAAGCATTAGAAAAGGAACTCCTGCCAATTCAGTTTCTCAATACACAATTGTACCTACTAGGTTCCAGGTACTGTGCTGAGTGATAAGGATACAAATATAAATAAAAAGAAAGACAATATCTCTCCTTAAGAAGCTTAAAATCTATTGGGTGGGAAGATAACATACAAAGGATGAAAAATGGAGGAAGGAGAGAAGGTACCCAACTCAGGGGCATATTGGAAATCTGGAGAACATAGTGTATCTAGTGGGAAATGAGAAGACTATCCTGGGCCCCCATCTTAAACAGAGGCCCTATAGTCCATTGCTCTGCCTTCTCACCAGAGGGTCCAATAAGGGATGCTGAGAATACTGAGGTATGATTCAGTCTTCCAAGACAAGAAGACATGGAAAATGTCTATGCAAAATGACACACTCTAACTATAGTCATAGATGGTAGCGTAGGGGCATTGAGTGATTAATGATTTACCCAGGGTCACCCAGCCAGCACATGTCAGAAGTGGGACTTGAACCCAAATTTTTCTGACTCCAAGGAAAGTTCTTTAGCTATTCTGCCACAGTTGCCTCTTGTGACTGAGTAGAAAAATTTTGTGTGGAACCAAAGGGTCTAGTTTTATATCCCAAATCTTCTACTAGCTGTGGGATTTTGAACAAGTCATTTAAACTCTCAGAACTTCCATTCCTCATTTGTAAAATGAAGGGACTGTCCTCCCTAAGGTCTCTTGCAATTCAAATCCATGATTTGCATAAAGAATTTCAATTCTCTGTCTAACATTAAGGAAATGCCACTGTGCCCAAAGGAGTTGGAATAGTTATGCCTTCTCCATTCTCCTCTAAGAGGCCCTTCTGCTCTGGACCCCTTGACAGTCTAGCCTAATTCATGTCCAGGGGGGAGCCTGCCCTCTAAAAAGAGAGGGACTAGGCTGCTTCTTATCACACTCTTCAGCTATCCCAGCATCCCAGAAACAAATTGCTTAAAGATTAGGTCACAGCTTATTTCTAGCATCTTCCCAAAGTGGAAAATAAAAAGGTAATCAATGTATAATATGAATCAATAATGAGATGGGTTTTTATTTCCTACACAAAATAAAAACTAAAACACAAAACACATTTATAAGCACTAATTGAAAGAACAATACCACCAGATTCAATAATTTAACTTATAATTGCTACTTCATTCTCTCCTGAAAGGATTATAATTAAACCTCATCAGAAAGAATAGTTTGTAGGACTGCTCAACAGGCATGGACATATTTCATCTTAGATCTATACTGTCCAAATAACTCCCTGTCATCCTACTACTGGTGATCATCTCTGATGAAAACAATTCCCCTTATAATCAGTCAAATGTACCCAATGGAGTTCTAGCTTCACCTCTTAAACCCACAGTGACCTCCAAATCTGGACATGTTTCTTGATAGTGATGCTCCTACTCAAAAAAGGAAACAGAGTAAAGGGAATATATGGAGGGGATATAGGATTCACTTAGTGGAGTGTTCCTACCTTAGTGATGGTATAGGAGCAGCTGCTGTGTTGCCAAGGTGATAAAAGACTAACCCATTGGCAATACCTTGGTGGAAGTCTCAGAGTTGTGTGATGCCCACTGGAGGGTTGAAGGAAAGGAATGAACCATGTGGAAACATGAGCAAGAAATGAAAGGAGATGGTAAGCAAAGTTTTCATCTGAATCAGTAAGGAAAGTAAACATGCCAATGAAATCATATATCCTTCAACATATACCAAGTAATACAGTGAGTAACTGGGTCAGTGGGTAAGAGGATACTTAAGTAAATTTAACTGGGGATGATGCCTGTGAATGCATAGAACCTTTCAAAGAAATGATAAGGAAGGTAATGTGTTCATTCAGGGTAGACCTTCTTCTGTCTGATCTCTCTGCTTTGCATCATTTGAGCGGCTAGGTTAATCCTTGACCTTGCAGTGAGAAATTGCTTAGTAGTGAGTTTCAGTCCTTCCTCAACAAATACACTAAACAGATGTGGTTGTTGATTAATCATGCTCTCTAAGAGCCACCTTGATCATACAACATGTCATTAGCCTCAACAAAATGGGAAATGTATTTTTTCAGACTGAATTGCATTTGAGATAGAAGAAAAGTCTTACCATCTTAAAAAGATGCAGCAAAAAGGTAAAGGCAGGAAGTAATTTCTGGGGATAGATGTAGTTAAACAGTACCATCAAGCAATTCATCCCAAATCTTAAGGCCCATTTAGTTTACAGGAAGTTATTTTGTATTTTGTAATAGTTTTCTTTTTTTTTTTAAACTGACATGAATGACTACAACAAATTTACTGCTGATTATATAGGCTCCTTAGTCTAGCAAAGAAATATTGGATTTTTGTGGTCTTGAAAACTGTTTCAAATCATTGGACAATGATGTTTTAAAAACATTTTCTAATCTGTATAAACAATTCGATCGAAGACTATCCCTACTTCTCTGCCATCTTCTTTACAGCACCTTCAGTTACTTTGCTACCCAGACCCAAGATTATACCCTGATGGTTTTAACCCTTTTATCTTCCTCTCTAAGGCTCCACTGTTCTGATTGGTAACTCTGTCACCTAAGCCACTATTTCAGGCAGGCCTCAGCCATGTTTCAATTCACTTCCTGACAGTCAATAAGTATTTACCAAGCACCTACTGTGTGCCAGCAGACACTGTACTCACAATATTCCCCAACCATCTTCTCACAAAGCCTGCCAACAGCCTTAGATGCATACCCTTTCCTGTCTCCGGTTCTGGAACTAAGACCAAATCAACTATGTCACTACTCCTTAAAGAGAGAGGTAAATCTGTTTATGTGCCTGTTCACTACATCTATAATCTTCTAGATGTGTGCCCCTCCCTAGCCACCATTCTGCTATATATATTGTCTCCTTATGTCACAATGTAAACTACTTTAGAGTATGGACTGTATTTGTGTTGTTTTTTTTAATCTGTATCCTTGGGGCTTAGCAAAGTGCTTGGCATGAAGTACTCATTCAATAAATTCTTTTTAATTCATTGTTATAACTTATACTGGCATTTGAACAATGTTTAAGATTTACTTCTGTATTTAATACTTAATCATTTAAACATTTCACCTCTGAGCAGAATTAAAGTTTCCAAATCTAAGAAATGGGTTATTTCACCTTTTTGGAACAAATTTACTCAAAATGGACAATTTTATTACAAATGGACATTTTATTAGAAAGTTAAAAAGTGAAGATGTTAAGTAAGTATAGCTTTGTTCCATGGTCTTCTCCTCAACTAATCTAACTTGCCAGAGAACAGATGGGATTTGGTGAGGCTCCAACTTGAACAGAAACGTATTTGTTCTTTTTGTATAGCACCTGAGTCTGACTTAGCCTTTTTATGGAAAAAAGTCCAAGGAGATTTAGGTGTAAATTAATTCACTCATCTTTTTTATCATAAATGCCAACTACCTTTCGTGTGTAGGTTGCATAAAATGTAAAATTATGTTTTTTACTAATTATTGAAATATTTTGTGCTTTGTTGCTGTTGTTCAGTCATCCGACTCTCCATGGCCTCATTTGGAATTTTCTTGACAAAGATTATGGAGCAGTTTTCCATTTTCTTTTCCAGAGGCAAACAAGGTTAAGTTACCTGCCCAGGACCACATAGCTAGGAGTGTCTGAGGCCAGATTTGAAATCAGGTCTTTCTGATTTCAGGCCTAATACTCAATCCACTGTATCATCTAATTACCATATTTTGTGCCTACACTTTCTTTTACTATTTGAGTATGGTGATAGTTTTTAATAAAGTTTAATTGGTTATTTGGGGAATCAAAACTTCCTGGTTTTTGCAACACACATAATTCATCATTAGTCGCTTAATGGAAAGTATTACTAGACTGATTTTGGGTACATATTCACCTCAACATCCTGGAACTATTAAGGTTTCATTTAGAATTCCTGAAAATGTCCTTCTAAACTTTAAGCTTTAATTAAAAAATTGTTTTAAGAATATTTTTCTATATAATACTCTTTTTTCTGAAATATACTTTCCCACATAAAAAGCCTATAAAATTATGTTTAGTTGATTAAAATTTAATTGTATTTTGAAAATTCAATTTGCTATGAAAACAAAATATGACAAAAATATAAGAAAGGTTGCCTAGGAATACCAGACCTCAAACTGTATTTCAAATGGTAATCATCTAAACTAGTCAGTACTGGCTAAGAAATAGAGTGGTGAACCAGTGGAATAGTTTAGATTCACAATATATAGTAGTAAATGACTATAGTAATCAAGTTGAAAAAACCCAAAGATATTATATTTTTGGGACAAGAAATCATTATTTAACAAAAATTGCTGGGAAAAAATGGAATGGTTTGGCAGAAACTAGGTATAGACCAACATCTCACAATGTTTAATGAGATAAGTTCAAAATGGGTGCATAATTTAGATATAAAAAGTAAAATTACAAGCGAATTAGGGGAGGATGGAATAGTTTATCAGATTTATGGATAAAGGAAGAATTGAAGACCAAACAAGATATAGAGAGTACTATAGGATATAAAATGGATAATGTTTAATTAATTTGATTTTAATTTATTTATATTAATTTATATTATTTATATTATATTTGTTATTTTTGTATTATAAATTTATTATTAACTGATTTATTTGATTTTAATTTAATTTGATTATATCAAATTTAAAAGGGGTTGCACAAATAAAACCAATGCAGCCAAGAAGGAAAGGAAGCAAGAAATTGGGGGAGAGTGGAGGATTATAGCAAGTTTCTCTGATAAAATCTTATTTCTAAAATGTATAGAGAACTGAGTCAAATTTATAAGAGTATAAGTCTTCCCTAAATGACAGCTGGTCAAAGGATATGAACAGACAATTTTTAGGTGAAGAAATGAAAGCTGTATATAGTCATATAAAAATGCTCTAAATCCCTGTTGATTAAAAAAATGCGATTAAAACAATTCTGAGATACCTATCAGATTGGCTAAAATAACAGAAAAGGAAAATGAAAAATTTTGGCAGGGATGTGTGAAATTAATGTACTGTTGGAATTGTGAACTGATCCGACCATTCTAGAGAGCAATTTGAGACCATACTCAAAAGTACATAAAACTGTATATAACCTTTGACCTAGTAATATCACTACTAGATCTATATCTCAAAGAAATCAAAGGAAAAGGACCTATATGTATACACACACACACACACACACACACACACACACACACACACACACACAAATATGTATAGCTGTTCTTTTTGTGTTGGCAAAAGAATTGGAAACTGAGAGGATACTTGTCAATTCATCAAATGTAGAATGGTTAAACAAGTTGTAGTATATGAATATGATAGAATACTCTTGTTCTGTAAGAAATGATAAGCAGAAAAACCTTGGAGAACTTATAAGAACTGATGAAAAGTGAATTGAGCAGAATTTGGGAACATTATACACAGAAACAACTCTCAGAAGAAAATAATTAAAAATTAGAATTGAACAAGGGGAAGCTAATGACTTCCTAAGGCAAGAAATAACAAAACAAAATCAACAAGATGAAATACTAGAATAGAACATGAAACATCTTATTACAAAACAACTGACCTGAAAAATTGATCAAGGAAAGGCAATATAAGTATTGTTGTACTACCAGAAAAATATGATGAGAAAAAGAGTTTAAACACTATATTAAGAGAAATCATTGAGGAAAATTACCTAGAAGTCCTAGAAATAGAGAATAAAATAGAAATTGAAAAAATTCACTGATCACCACAAAGATCTTAAGGGGAAAATACACAGGAACATCATTGCTAAATTCTGTAACTTCCAGGTTAAGGAGAAAATACTATAGACAGCAAGGAAAAAAAAGACAATTTAAGTACTGTGAAGCTACAGTAAGAATAACACAAAACTTGACTTAGCACCTTCAACATTAAAAGAACAAAGGGCATGGAACACAATATTCTGAAGTGCAAAGGAGCTGGGTTTACAATTAAGAATAGCCTACTCAGCAAAGCTGGGCATAATTTCACAAGGAAAAAATGGATATTTAATGAGTTTCAATTATTCTTGGGGGGAAAATCAGAACTCAGTTGAAAATCTGATCTAAAGACTCATAAGAAAGCAAACATGAAGGACCAATTCTAAGGGACCTGACAAGGTCAAATTGTTTACTTCTTAAATGGAAATTTTTTTATCAATAATCCTTAAGAATAACAACATCACTTGGGTAGTATGAAAGAGCATATGTAAATATAAGACTTGATGTCAAGTTGCATATAGTGTAGAATGAACTAAAAAGAATAATAAAATAGTGTAGAAAGAGGTAAAATGAAACAATTATCTCATACAAAAAAGGCTTGAGTGGAAGAACTTTCTCAGAGAGAGAGAGAGGAAGGGGAGGAAGGCTGGTAGTACTAGAACCTTATTCTCATCAAATCTGGGTTAAAAAAGGAACAACATATAAAACTAGAATGGTAAAAGTCTTCTTAATGTACAAACTTAACAAACAGGAGAATGAAAAGATAGGATAAGGGAGGGACTAAAGGACTAAGAGAAGAAAGTATAAATTAAGAGAAAAGAGGACAAGGGTACAATAAAATGGAAGGATTCCAAGAAGGGAGTACATATCAAGAAAGAGCAGTTCAAAGTGAAGGACAAGGTAGTGTCTCTCAGGACAAGATAAGAGAGGGATTTTTAAAAGGGAAATCATATCAAGAAATAAAAGGGTGAGAGACAGAAGGGTGGATCAATGGAACAGACTAGGGGTAAATGACCTTAGCAAGCTAGTGTCTGATAAACCCAAAGATCCCAGCTTTGGGGAAAGAACTCACTATTTGACAAAAATTGATGGGAAAATCAGAAAATAGTATGGGAAAAATTAGTTAAATCAATATCTTATATCTTATACCAAGATAATTTCAAAATGAGTAAATGGTTTAAAAATAAAGGGTGAAATCATAAATAAATTAGGCAAACATAGAATAGTATACCTATCAGATCTGAGGGAAAGGAAGGAATTTAAGACCAAGAAAGAGATAGAGAACATTACTAAATGTAAAATGAATGACTTTGATTAAATCAAATTAAAAAGGTTTTGTACAAACAAAACCAATGTAACCAAAATTAGAAGGAAAGCAACAAACGAGGGGGGGGGGTGACCTTTATAACAAAACTCTCTGACAAAGGTTTAATTTCTCAAATATATAACAAATTAAGTCAATTTACAAAAAATCAAGCCATTTCCCAATCAACAAATGGCCAAGGGACACGAATAGGCAGTTTTCACATGAAGAAATCAAAACTATTAATAAGCACATGAAAACATGTTCTAAATCCCTCCTGATTAGAGAAATGCAAATAAAAACAACTCTGAGATACCACCTTACACCTAAAGGACTGGCCAATATGGCAACAAAGGAAAGTAATAAATGTTGGAGGGATTGTGTCAAAATTGGGACACTAATATACTGATACTACTGCTGAATTTGTACCCAAAAGAGATAATAGGGAAAAATGCTTGTACAAAAATATTTATAGCCAAAATCTTTGTGGTGGCAAAAAATTGGAAAATGAAGGGGTATCCATCAATTGAAGAATGGCTGAAAAAATTGTAGTATCTGATGGTGATGGTATACTATTGTGCTAAAAGGAATAATAAACTGGAGGAATACCATGTGAATTGGAAAGACCTCCAGGAATTGATGCAGAGTGAAAGGAGCAGATCCAGGAGAACACTGTACACAGACACTGATACATTATGGCATGATCAAATGTAATAGACATTTCTACTAGCAGCGATGCAATAATCCAGGACAATCCAGAGGAATTTATTAGAAAAAATGCTACCCACATCCAGAGAAAGAACTATGGAAGCAGAAACTAGGAAGAAAAACATGATTGATCATGTAGTTTGATATGGATATGATTGGGGATTTTTACTTTAAATGATCCCTCTACTACAAATATCAATAATATGAAAATGGGTTTTGAACAATGAGACATTTATAACCCAGTGGAATTGCTTGTCAGTTCCAGAACAATGGGGGAGGGAAGGAGGAGAGGGAGAATCATGAATCATGTAACCATGGAAAAATATTCTAAATACAATTTTTTAAAATTTTTAAAGAAATAAAAGGGTTGGGTGGGGGAAGAAAGGATAGATTTTTGGAATGGGAATGGGAATAGAATAAGAACTAGGAGGCAAGATGGAAGGAACAAAGAAGGGACCCTAGGAAAAGCAATTTGATTTAGAATTAGGAGGGCAAGGGGAGAGGATAAGGGAGGGATTCTTAGAAGAAGTGCAAATTGGAGAAGTAGGGAATAGAAGAAAATAGGTGTCTGAGGAGGGAAGAGACAAAAGGAGAAGAGTAGGACAAACAGTGAAGAAAAAAAAATGTGGGGAAATGCATAACTAGTAAATACAGTTTCAAATGTGAATGGGATGAACTCACCCATAAAACAGAAATGAATAGAAGAATGGATCAGATTCCAAAACCTGACAAGATGTTGTTTATAAGAAACAAATTTTAAAATGAGAGAAACACATAAAGTAAAAATAAAGGGGGGCAGTTAGGGTGGCCTAGTGGATAGAGAGCCAGGCCTAGATATGGGAAGTCCTAGGTTCAAATCTGGCCTCAGATACTTCCTAGCTATTTGACCCTGGGAACCAATATCTACTATCTATTCTAAGGCAAAAAGGAAGGGCTAAAAAACTGCCTATTAATATCCTTTGACTACACACTTATTGGGAAATGGAACTCTCTCATATCTGAAATTATTGGCTCTTTATGTAAAATTGAGATAGTAGGACTGAGAATTTGATTGGCACAAAGTAACTATTTTACCATTGGCATTATTAGTGTCATCAGTGATGTTGTATAGCATTCACAGCACCAAAATATAATAATAACTCACATTTAAATAGTATCTTAAAGTTTATAATATACTTTTTCTCTAAATGTTCCCATAACATAGGTATTATTAGCTTAAGGGTTTATGTGGAACAAGCCTTGGATGTGGGATCAGAAAGCTTGAGTTCAAGTCCTGGCTTGGCTATTTCCCACCTGAGTTTGAAGAAGTTTAAATAGCATTGTGCCACCCTCCATGTCTTGTGGGAGTGCAGTGGACAGAACACTGTATACTGACTTGAGAAGACCTAAATTAAAATTCTTCCTCCAATACTAACAAGCTAGGTGATCATAGGTAAGGCATTTAATCTTTATAAGCCTCAGTTTCCAGACTTATAAAATGGGGATAATAATACCACCTAGTTCACAGAGTTATTGTGAGGACCAAATGAGATTAAATATGTAAAGTGCTTTCTAAACTTCAAACTATTAAATGTTTGATCAATCAATCAATAAACTTTTATCAAGTACCTACTTTGTTCCAACCACTGAGTTAAGAGCTGGGAATACTTAATGAGGCAAAAATGATGGCCTCAGCTATTAAGCATCTTAAAACAGAAAAGGGAGACATCATACAAACATATATACTGAAAAAAAGGATTACACCAGATCAACAGGAAATAAGTAAAAGAGGGAAGCATTAAACTGAGAGTTGTTAGAAAAGGCTTCCTCTAAAAGATGCTATTTTAGTTGGAACTTAAAGGAAGCCAGGGAATTCAGTAAGTGGAGCAGATATTATTATGATTATTTTACAAATAGGATTAACTTGAGCCTCTAGAAGTGAAGTGGTTTGCCCAAGATCGTATAGAGAATGAGCAACAGAGTTAGGACATGAATCCAAGTCTTCTCAGTTCTAGATAGCTAGGTGGTACAATGCATAGAATACTGAGTCTAGAGTCAGAAAACCTGAGTTAAATCAGATCTCAGATACTAGCTGTGTTGCCCTAGGCTAGTCACTTAACATCTGTCTGCCTCAGTTTCCACAACTGTAAGATGAGGATCATAATAGCTTCTACCTCCTAGGATTGGTCTTAAGATAAAATGAGAAACTATCTGTAAAGCAGTGATAGCAAAGGGTCTAACACATAATAGGTTTTTAATAAATGCATGTTTCCATCCCCTTCTCTGGTTTCTAATTCCAATTCTAAGTGATTTATCATTTACTGAAATAAAACTATATCATTTATTGATAAGCTCAATGAATAAAAGAACTCAGTATATACTTAATTAACTTTATAATTAAGAATTTCCTATTTATGTTTCCTGTTCCTTTGGCAAGATATGGCCCAATTTAGAAAAAGGCAGTCCAAGAAAATAATTTTCACTAAAGCAAACTATAGTTATAAGTACCCTAGTTTTATTCAAAATTAACATAACATTTGGAATTAGTTTGATGCTTGTCCTGTATATATTCAAACTTTCAGAGAGCAGAGAACACATATTTTCCAAAAAGTGACATATGTCTCTACAATTTCTTTCTTCCTTTGTGAATATCTTTCATAGTTTTTCAATCATTCTCAATTTTTTTTCCAACTTATTATTGTTGGACAAGTAGAGCATGGTGCCTACATAGGATTAATGTTGAACTAGTAAGTAATTTAAATGTAAGAATATTTGAAATCTTCACTATGAAACTTTATGCTCATTCTTATTTTCCTCCTCTCCTTCCACCTTTTCCTACTCCTCACCCTTCTTATCTTCATTTTTCTCTCATGATAACTCAAAAGGAAACAAAGGGAATTTTACAGAAAAAGGGGAGGAAGGGCTAGTTTTCTTTTGTCACAAACAATAAACTGGGAAATTTTCTATCTAGAATTAAAAAGAAACATTATTTTCTATTGTGTTCATTTATTAGCTAGGAAGTTAAGTAAAGCCTAACTCTGGAAAAAAATTATCACATATGATGTGGTTTTGTAATCAGTCAAAATCTATCCATGTACACACCAAAAGTATCAAGGCATATTGTATACAGAAGAATCTTTATTTCATTTCACAGATGATATACAAAGTATTCACAATAGCTCATAAGCAGTCAAAAAAATTCTCCTCATCCCAGGGACCTAAAAAGGTCTTCTGTATTATAGTAAAACCCTAAAGGTTTGGACTCTGTTCATAAGGGAAATAAACTTGGGGTTACTATAAAGGCAACCCCGAGACATTCCAGTGAGTATTACCATTTTTTACAGTTAACCATACAAATTTCCACCCTTATGGTTCTATCCTTAAGGTTTGAGATAGCTACCAGAAGAAACAAAATAGTGATTTCTAGGCAGACAACTCCTCAGAATTCTATTGAATCTCTCTTTCTCATACAGACTTCTAGATTTCCATTGGAAGAAAAATAAATCAGAGATTACTAAATATTTAATTTCCTTTCCCATCAAATCTTCAGTCCCTGAATAACTTACAGTACTAACAGAGGACAAAGTCTAGGTTTTTTTATCTTCCACAATGTGACTCAATACTTTGATGCTCATACATCTCTGGGTCTAATGTGATACACAGTCCTTTCTTCTCTGAAAGATTCCTCTAGGAACAACCCTCCTTTTTTGAGGAGACTAGCTTTATAGTCATCAAAGACTCAACTCAACAGAAAGTCATCCTTTCTCTATCCAGGAGATTGGCCATGTGACTTCTCTCTCTCTAGGGACAAAAGGTTAAAAGGCATTGCCACTGCCTTATAGTTATAACAGCAAATCTCACTGAAAAAATTGTATTAATATAGTTTGCCCCTCCTACTCCTTCACTCTTAACCTTGATCTGCTCTAAACCCTATTGCACTTCTCTGTTCCATGCTTAGTTTTCTCAGAATCTTTATGAAAAGGATGGCTCTTACTTAATCCCTCCCTCTTTTCATTAAATAGAGCCAGCATAATGGTTTGCTCCATTGACCAATACTCTAAACAATGAAAAATTAAAGATTATTCATAATTAAATATTGTTTTGAAAATGTTTCAAATGTAAAATCTATATCAGATTGCTTACCATCTCAGGGAGTGAGGGAAACACAGAGAGGAGAAGATACGGTCTGAAGAAGGAAGAGAATTTGTAATTCTAAACTTTTTTTAATGTTAAAATTGTTTTTACATGTAATAGGAGTAAAATAAAATATTGTTTAAAAAAGAAAATATGTCTCGAGGAAAAGAATGTCCATGAAATGTTCAAAAAATACACAAAAGAGAAAAAAGTTCAGAAGAGTGCACAAAATAGACAATGAAAATACTATTATGTTGAATTTAATATATATTGTAAAAAAACTTATAAAAATAACTATATAATAGACATGGTTTCATATAAAATACTCTTATACTCTTTATATTTCTTTTTGTATATTTAAATGTTCATATTCATTAAGTTCATAATGAAAAAATATCTTTCAAAGATGACCAGGTCATTGCACAATGGTATTCCTTTTTCTGTTATAATTCCACAATGTAACAATAAGTAGTTTCATTCATTCCCCATTTAGTCATTCACAAATTACTTACTAGCACTTACTATTTGTAGTTCACTAACCTAGGTGCCAGAGAAGATAAAAATATAACTTAGATGAAATCTGACCTTGTAGAGCTAAGTCAACTAAGCAGTTAATTCAGTCTAAAAATATGTCATTCACAGTGATTATCTGACTACACTCACAAAAATTCATTCAACAAGGATTTATCAAGGACTTACTACATGCCAGGCATTGTGCTATGTATAAAGACAGAAATGAAACAGTCCCAGAGGTCAAGGAGTTTACATTCTATTGGAGAGAGTGGGGGAGGGAAGCGGTATAGATACACCATTATACATAGATAAGTAAATATGCAAAATAATGATAATAGAGAGTGAGCATTAACAACTAAAAATCGTCAAAAATTATTCAGTTCAAATGACAAATATCCAAATGTAGACACTACACTAATTTAACCAAAAAAACTGATTCTTTGTCTTCCCACCTTCACCCACAAAGTCTATGTTATTTTGGTTCTGCATCTAACAATGTCTTTCTTTAAAAAATTATTTTCACAAGTACATGTAATAATAATTTTCAACATATGTTTAGAAAACATACTTCCATATTGGTTTTCTAACTGAATATCTTGAGAAAATCTAGGTCATATAACTGGTCTTGGTCTTGGGTAGTGACATCTTTTACATATGTGCATAGGGCTAAACATTTGCTATAGTCAATATTACCATTATCCCTTATCTTTATGAAACAGATTTTCAGAGATAGCTAGTTCAGGATTGTAACTGGTATAAAGGCTAAAATGACTACTTGGGCTATAGTAGTAATTTTCGAGTATATTAAAATATTTTGCAGAATATAGTTATAATAAAATTGGCTGAAATATTTAACCTTGGTGGAAAACCCATGCAG
Source organism: Gracilinanus agilis (assembly GCF_016433145.1). NCBI lineage: Eukaryota > Metazoa > Chordata > Mammalia > Didelphimorphia > Didelphidae > Gracilinanus > Gracilinanus agilis. Next base: position 552,833,865 of record NC_058132.1, on the reverse strand, counting down.
CATATTTCTTACTAGAACATTTTCTTATATAAACTATTGGTTTGAGTCCATAAAGGAAAGATTATTTTCTCAGACCTGCCAATTAAAGAAACACTCATTAGTTTCTGTGCTAGATAATGGGACCTTTGCTCTGAAAGTGGTAAGATTGGTTAAAATCCATTTTGCCTTTTCTTTAAATTGACCCTCTAAAATCTGGCTACAGTGATATTGATCCAGGTTCTGATTTTCTGATCTTATATAGGTATCACATTTTACCACAGTACTTAATGAGGGGAAAATATCTGCTGTTAAGTGCTTCCTTTCATTTTTGCTGATCTTTGTTGAAATATCTCTGAATGTCTCTAAATCAGTTATCTTTATAATATATACATTTATGTGTATATGTGTATATAAACACATATACCTAAATATGTACGTACAGAATTCAGTAGGAAAAAAAAGATTCAATTTAATTCAATTTAAATTCAATTTAAAAATTCAATTTAAAAAAAAAAAAGCAAATCTATATTCAAGACCATTTAATTCTCTGACATTGCACATTCTAAACCTTCAAAAATTCCAGTGATACTGTTCACACTTTCGTCAACCAACAGTTGCACATTTACCCTTTGGAATTCATCAGCCTTTGGAATTATTACATCATCAAGTCAGACACATCCATAGACTTTAGTAAAACAGATTTCAACAATTTGAAGAGAATGATAGGTGAGATCCTATATGCAGAAACTTTCAAAGGAAAAAGTTTATATGACCAGACTTTTAGAACTGCAAGGGGCGGCAGCTGGATGGCTCAGTGGATTGAGAGCCAGGCCTAGAAACAGGAGGTCCTAGGTTCAAATCTGGCCTCAGACACTTCCTAGCTGTGTGACCCTGGGCAAGTCACTTAACCCCCATTGCCTAGCCCTGTAACAAATAAAATTAATACAGAAGGATACATATAAAGATATTAGGGTTTATTAAAAAAAAAAGAATTGCAAGGGACATTAAAGGTTATCTCATCAGAACTCTTGAATTTTACATAAAGGAGGAAACTCAGGGTAAAAGTTTAAGTGACTAGAACAAGTCCCCATAGTTAGTTGAGGAGCAAAGAAGGGCACAAGCCTTTGTCTGCAGACCCAGTGTTTTTTTCTACTGTAATTCACCAGTTAAAGAGGAATAGGGGAATTAAAAAGTTGGAATTCTGATGATATAATCATGAATAATCTCAATGAGGAAGAAAATAAAGACATAAAGAAATCCATTCTTGTGGCCTTGCTTGAGTCAAGCTAGTCCCCTAGTACAGATCTGATCATGAAATAAAATGAGACACTTGTAATTATATAACAGTTTACAAAAGGGGATTTACTTAACCATAGCAGGAAAAGAATATTCTACAATGATATGCAGTGAGGACACTTGTATTGATTCAGCTGAACAGAATTCCCTTGCCTCTGAATTATCCATGGTGGTCTGGCAGCCAAGCATTGGAGAGTAGCCGGGATTTCTTCTGGCTTCTTTATGCAGGTGACCAAGAAGTGATTCCAATAAGCCTAAGCCAATTAAGTCATGAGGATGGTTTTAATTCATTTTAATAGCCTAGCCTGCAAAGCTACAGATTTTAGGAGATATTCTTCCTACCACACTCATATAGCTGCACTAGAAAACCTGATAGGGCTAACCATCCCTACCCAAATTCACAGAAGAGGGAAGGGTCTGACTGAAACACAAAGTCACATTTTAAGAACTAAAGCCAGAAAGATGAACAAAGCAAGAAAGATGCCAATGACTATTTAAAAAAATATAGATCTGGCAATACCCCCCCCCCAAAAAAAACAGTCTGAAAGGACAGAGCAACACCTTAATTACTGGAGGAATACAAAAGAATAAATGGATTTTCCAAAAGAACTATGTAAATGTCTATGAAAAATGAAGCAAGCATGTTTTTAAAATGAAATGAAAGCCCCGCAGGAAAGAACTAGAAGAACAACTAGCTTAGAAAAGAAAGTTGTAGACCATACCCTGAAAACTAGAATAGGTCAAACAGAAATCAATAACTCCATGAAGAGGCAAGAAATGTTAGAAAACAAGATAAAAAATAGAAGAAAAATGAATAAATTTTAAATAAAAAACATTTCATCCAGATAATTTAAGAATCACTGGACTCTCTGAGACCCAGAATTTTTTCTAAAGCATGAATGCTATACATTGAAAAATCATAAATGAAAACTGCCCAGATCTATCACATTTAAAAGTCAAAACAAAAAAAAAATCCACCTATTGCCTCCTAAAAGGAAAAGTTTCTGGAAAATAAAAATCCAGAGCTCCCATGTCAGAGAAAAAGTACTTCAAGCACCCAAAAGAATGTAGTCCACAGACAAAAGAATTATAGTAAGGACAACACAAAACTTGGCAGCTTCCAATATAAATGAGAGATTTTAGAATATAATATTCCAAAAGGCGAAAAGGTATTCTTACAGCCATGAATAAACTAACCTAAATAGTTAAGTATCATCTAATTATTAAAGAATGGATCTTTGAGAGAATTCAGAACTTTCAAGTATTTGTGATTTATTGTGTGGCATTGTTGTATGTTTATATATTGTGATGTTTTTTTAAGTATTGTGACCACAAAACAGTAGAAACTTTGAAAATCAAACACAAGTCAAGAAAAATCTAGAAAGCTGAATTTATTGAAGTAATGGGCAGGTGTTATGTGATGATAGAGTATTAATATTCTAACAGAGAGTAAAAACAAGTCTCCCTTCAGAATCTAAATATCTTCAGAAGGTAGCAAAGAAGCTTAAAAAAAAGTAGAGGACCTGAGGTTCTATTCTAAGGAACTGAAAGTATAGAAAGAAGGATAAAAGGAACGCTCAGTGTATAAAGAAGGGTAGAATGGGAATGGAACTCCCTATTTCTCATCACTAGAGTACATGAAGGATATGCAAATATGGATGAAGGGGAGGATAGAGCATTAGAGAAACCTCACTCATCTGAAATGGACAGAAAAGAATTTCACACACATACACATACACACATACACACAAACATTTGCATGCACACTTAACATAAGAATGTACCAAACTCAAAAGAGAAGTAATTCAGAATTGGGATGGTAGGAGAGTTATGAGAGAAGACTGGACTAGGGATGAAATAGTCATAAGCAAAACAAATGTCCTGATCCTGAAGTTGAGATTGAAAGGAGAAAAATGAACAATAATTTAAAAGAGCTAAAGGGGAAGAAAGGCTAAATGAATTGTATTATATAAATGTAGTGATGTTTTATTGATCCATAAGAAATTATGAAAGAAACAATTGCAGGGAATCCTTGTTTATGTTAACTGATTCATAATAAAGTGGATAGAACCAGAAGAAAAAATGTACATAAGAATAATATAGTAAGGAGAAAACAAAACAAAATACATTCATCAAAGTGTACTTAAAAGACTTGAGTACACTGTTCAAAGCACTAAATAACCATGTTTGTAGAGGATGTGTGATGAAGCACATTACCCATCTCCTCACAAAGAAGTGATGGATGAAGGTTATAGACATATATTTTTGAAGAATATGTGTTTTTAAACATAGCTACTATGTGGATTTATTTAATTTGACTATACTTATTTTTTGTAAGTTTTTTTTCTCCTTTCAGTTTGGAATAGTGATGGGGCAGTGAAGTAGTCTGGAAGACAACATACATGTATTAAGTAATTACTGTGTGTGGCAGATGTAGTGCTAAGTACTGGGAATAAAAATGTAAGTTAAAACTAAGATAGTCCTTGCCTTCAGGGAGCTTGCATTCTAATGGGGAAAGACAACATATAAAAGGAAATTTGATGCTCAGGGAAGGCCCCAGGCACTGAGGCAAAGAGAGGCAGCTGAGTCAAATGGCAATGTTCAGGCTCTCGGTTTATTCTTTAGTTGTGCCTGACTCTTCATGGGCTTTTTTTTGGCAAAGATGTTGGAGTGGTTTGCCATTTCCTTCTCCAGCTCATTTTGTAGATAAGGAAATTGAGGAAAGCAGGGTTAAGTGACTTGCCCAGGGTCACATATCTATTAAGTGTCTTAGGCCACATTTGAACTCAGGCAGTTGTGTCTTCCTGACTTCAAGCCTCTGTATGTCTCTTAAAGTGATAAAAATTTTGGAATATTTCTAACATTTGGGGACTATTCAGGTACCCTCTTCATTGTAATAACCCAAATTCCACAGAGGGCTGAGGAAACCTAACTTCACAATGATTACATGTTAGATACAGTATAACTCTTTCTAAGCATGTTTGCCAATTAGTCCAGAATGTTGCATGCAGTCACACATAAATTAATATGTGTAACTCTTTGTATATAGAAATTCAAAAGAGATCAAGTGTGCTCCAGGATTCTATATGGGTCAAAGGCATAAGGGAAATGGAAACATGAAATCTAAATCTAATGAAATAAATCCAAATGACTTATCTTTTTACCTAAATATTACTCATTTACAATAAATTTTCCTTGTTATTTCAAAATCTTTCCCTCTTTACCTCTGTGTAACTCCAAAAGACTGGAGTATTTATAAATTTGGATATTCCAAGATGCCATTACCTGGGTCAGCTTTGGGGGCTAAAATTTAAATTTATATTATTGTTCAATATAAATTATTTATTCTCTTCATTTATAGGCCATGCCTTTTCTGAGAAAAAGGCTTTTCTCCAACCGCTGATTCCTAGTCGTGTAAAAATGCTTTTATACAACTAGTATGATATATTGGTGCCTTGCTAATCTCTCTTACATAAACCATGAAAACCTCACAGTTGGAGAGTTCTTATTTTGTTTTGGTTTTGTGACAGCCCCAAACCTATAAGGCAGCAACATCCAGTTTTCGGTTTTGCCATATGGGAACAGATGAAACAAAATTCCAAGGAAATCAAAATCAAAGCTACTGAAAAGTATCAACAAAATCCAATCTAACCCAAACTGCTGAGCCCTGTGTAGTTCTTGTCTTGGGGGAGGGGTGCAGTCATGAAGTGAAAATTAGTAGTTTCACACAGTTCTAATTAGTAACAGTGGTTTGTAACTTCTTTAGAGATTTTCCTGCTCTGAAGTTTAGCTTTCTTGGTGGCCCAAGGAACTTTAAGTTATAGAGAAGTTTTAGAAAGTCTAGAAACTTTTCCTTTTTGTGTTCATCTATGTTGATTTGGGCTGAAGGGTTTTTTTCTCTATTTTTCCTATTATGTGGTAGTCTAGTACTTAGTGCTAGGTATTAACCCCTTGCACTAGTACATAGTGTACTTAATATGACTCACACACTCAAAATTATTTTAAATGCTTAATCAACCTTTAAGACCTGACTAGATAGTAAGTAAAGGTTCAATTTAATTATCTCATACACTTACATATGCTATCTTGCAAACACAAATATACACACATGCATACACACACAGACATACAAGTACAGTTAAATTGAAATGTTGAGTGGGTCAGTTCTATATTTTATATTTAAATGAGAACATTTGGCAATGGGTGCACTATCACTACTGCTAAGATTGTTTCTTAAAATACTTCATAAGCTGGCTCCAAGTTATCTTTCCAGACTTACTCTGAATCCCTCCTTTTCAGGCAACCTATATTCCAGACAAACTTTCCCTCTTGCCTTTTGTCCAGAACAGATAAATACAAAAAGATACAAAACCATTTGAGATTTGGGTAATCACTTATAATTGAGGGGATCAGGAAAGACTCCTTGTTGGAGATGATACCTGAGCTGAACCTTGCATGAAGATAGAGATTTGATGAGATATGGGTATATTTATCTTCCTTCAAGCCAAAATATCAAAATATTTTCCTTCCTCACTTCTACCACTTGGAATCCCTACCTGTCTTTCCTGATTCTTCTCCCTCCCTCAACCAGTGTTAGGGTTCCTTGCTACCATAGAATGACTTTATCTTTCTTTTGTATGTATTTTGTATTTACTTTTCTAAACACATGCTATATCATCCTCCTTCCCCAAGGAAGAGATAAGTTCCTTAAAGGCAGAGTGTTTTCATTTTTGTCCTTGTGTCCTTGGTGCATAGCATAACACCTGTGTACATAATAAGTGTATATAAGAGGTGTATAATACTTGTGGAATGTATCTCAAAGAGATCAAGGATAGTGGAAAAAGACCTACTCAAACAAAAGATATTTCTAGCAGCTTTTTTTGTGGTGGCAAAGAATTGGAAACCGAAAGGATGTCCATCAATTGGGGAATGAAAAAGTTGTGATATATGACTGTAATGAAATACTGTTGTGCCATAAGAAATGACAAATAGGATGATCACCAAAAATCCTGCAAAGACTTTCTTACATGAAGTGATACAAAGTGAAGTAAGCAGAATCAGGAAAACATTGTACACAGTAACAGCAACAATGTATGATGATTAACAATGAATGATCTATTATCAGCAAAGTAAGGATCCAAAACAGCTCCAAGACATTCTATTCACCACCTTAGGAGGAATTGATGGAATCTGAATGCTGATTGAATTATGCTATTTTCTATTTATATAAGCGATATATGTCTTCTTTCACAACATAATGAACATAGAAATATGTATTGCATGATAGCACAAGTAAAATCTATATCATATTACCTCCTGTCTCAGGGAGGGAGGGAGAGAAAATGAATCAGAAAATGTCAGAAAACAATTATTTAAAAATCATTTCCACATGTAATCTGAAAAAAAATTTATTTTAAACTGATCCCACCTCCTTCAGGCTCCTCTCTCCTCTGATTGGAGGACTGGAGAGTGGTATATTAAATTTTAAAAAACTACTTGTTGGGGCAGCTGGGTAGCTCAGTGGATTGAGAGTCGGGCCTAGAGATGGGAGGTCCTAGGTTCAAATCCCCTCTCAGACACTTCCCAGCTGTGTGACCCTGGGCAAGTAACTTGACCCCCATTGCCTACCCTTACCACTCTTCCACCTAGAAGCCAATACACAGAAGTTAAGGGTTTAAAAAAAACTACTTGTTGAATTGATGGAATTAAATTAAGATTTACCTTGTTCTCTTTCCAACATATATTTTAAAATCACACCTCCAAGATTACTAAATATCTTCTGTGCTGTTTTCTTCTTTTGCAGGATTCAGCTAGCTCAGAATTTGATAGGTGATTCATATAGTGTGTCATAAAATAATTAATTTGATGATATTAAAGAAATCATAGAAAGACCTATATGTACAAAAATATTTACAATAATTCTTTTCATGGTAGCAAAGAATTAGAAACTGAGTTCCTATCAATTGGGAATAGCTAAATAAACTATAATTACATTAATGTAATGGAATAACACTGTGCTAAAAGAAATGATAAATTGATTGATTTTAGAGGAAACTTGATTTAGCAAGGCTTGCATGACCTGATGCAGAATGAAGTGAGTAGAATTAAGATAACAATTTATGCAATAAAAATGCCATTGTGAAGAAAAAGAACTTAAAAAAACTTAAGAACTCCAGTTGATGCAATGACCAGTTCTAATTCAGAGGAATCATGATAAAACATACTACAAATAACCTGACAGAGGTGATGGATCCAGAATGCAGATTGAGAGACATATTTTTGGACATGGTCAATATGGGAATTTGTTTTGCTTGACTGCAAATTTGTTATAAAACAAAGAAAAATTTGGAAAGGATTTCAGAGGAATTACACCTCTGTAAAATAATTCAAAGTATGAAGGACACTACTTTTAGGCAAAAATAAGCATTACCCACCTGTAAATAACTTTTCTTCTTCCTTTTAGCAACTGTCTCTGAAATATGGTAAAAATTTCCAAAGTTGTATTTTGGAAAGAGAAGAGGATTAGACTGGCATTTTTACTGAGGAAAGAGAAAAATGCATATACAACAATGAGTGAGGATGATGAAATTTTTCTATGGACTGGCATATCTAATTACTTCCATGGAGGACAGCATCCTTCCTTTAAACATGTATTTAGCTGCCTTTAAACATACCAAGGAGGCTATCACATTTTTTAAAAAGGCTTTTTAATAAGCACTACTGTAGGCTTATGACTCTTTAACCATAAAACCATAACCAAATGGATATATTTCAAGTTCCTGACCCCAAGCCTTTAATTATACTGTAGAAATCCACACTCATTCTTTCTGGAAGAAATAGTGCATTAGAAGATTTGGAACCAAGTTCTGATAAGGAATGTTTTTATAGCCCTGATGCCTACAGATTTTAGGAGAGAAAGGTCATTTGCTATTCAAAAAGAAAAAAGCAAGAATACTTGTGAATTAGAAATTAAAAAGTTTGTAACTTTTTTGTGTGTCCTCAATATCTTTGGCAATCTGACAAAACATAGGTACCCCTTCTAAAATTATGTTTTTAAATGCATAAAGTAAAATATGGAGCCAATTATAAAATACTGATATAAAAGTATTGTTTTAAGCTCATGTATGCCAGGCTAATTACTATAAAAGAAGTGGATCATATTGACAAATTTCAACGGACCTGATTCATCTATCATTTTGAGTCAATTTTTTTCATGCCCAGTAACTTCCTTTTTTCTTCTTCGTTTCATCATTCATAAGCAATGAGGTCATTTGCTTCTAAATGAGATATCTTCAGTGCACAACAGAGATTTTCATTGTAAATTAAACCTCTTCCAGCTGATCAGCTCATTTGTCACCCAGAACTCTGACAGTCTTGCTTCCCCCAGAGAGTTTCTAGCTATTCGAGTTAGCCTAGCTGTTTAGTTCACTTAAACCAGGTTATATCTATTAAGAATTTTGAGTCTTATTAAAATTTCTCTAGGGAAATAAAAGCCTTAGAGGCTCTATCCTTATATTTAAAAATAATCATGATGGCCAAAAATATCTTCACTATGACACATTTAGGTCATATGTATGATTCTAATGCAATGTATCAATTTGGGTCAAGAACTATATCCAGCTGGATTTTTGGAAATGCTTGAAAAAAATAATTATTCATTACAGCACTTATTTATGCTGGGCTTACATGAAACTTTAGCCCAAAAGCTGATTCTCAAAGATATGATAGTGAACAAATTTGTGAAATCCTGAACAATAGGAAAAAATTAAGTATCTAGCACAACCAGGCAGCCTACAACTCTGTAGAATCCTTACTGAGAACCAGCTTCTAGCAACAATTCCATAGTTAGCAAGAGCCAGTAGTATAGCAAGGCAGCCAAACCAACTGTCAAGCTACATAGGTTAAAACCGCTATTAAATATATAGATAAATGTGGATTATACATTTATAGATATGCCTTTGTATCCAAGAACTTGGTATCTGAGATGTAAACTTCCATTAAAATTCAAATACAACCTTATATAATTCCAAAAACATAATGCTCTTGAAAGAAATCCTAAGAGATGAACACTTTAGCTCAAAAACGAACTCTGTCAACACTAAAAAGCAATCTAAATGGACTGCAAAGACTAATTATTGAACCAGAACAGATAATGTAACACATTTCCTCCTTCTTCCTTCAAAGACTGGGGGCTACTAGTATGGATGTTACATTTTCTTTTAAAGAAGGTTGTTTTGTCAATCACTTTCTCTTGCCAGTTTTTCTGTTGTAACAAGTAAATGTTTAGTGGGGATGGTGAAAGAAGCAGAGAAATCAGGATATGATTCTGGTGCCAAAAACAAATGGCATCATTTTTTTAATGAATCTGTCATACTCAAGGGTAGTGTGGCATAACTGATGTGGGATAGCAGGCCTAGAAGCCAGAAAGAATATGGTTCAAGTCCTGCCTCTGACACATACTGGCTGCATAAGTGGTCAAATCACTTAACCCCTCAGTACTCTTAGGAATTCCATCAAGGCTAAACTATAGTGTGAGTGCTATTGTAAATTGATAGAAAGTTTTCCTATCGAACAATACTCTAAACCAAATAAATTACAGGTCTGATGTTTGTCAAGTTTGGAATAAAAAGAAAATTTACGTAAAAAAAAAAAAACCCTGTCATTCCAGAAATTACAATATCATCTTAAATTTTCTGATAGATATAAAGAAAAACAGACATTAACTCATAACTTAGATGTAGGAAGAATGGATTCCAAAGTGATAAGAAAAAGGATAGGTAAAGTATGATAAAATTCTAGAAAGAAAGTTGGCTCTTTAGGAATAAAACTCTCAGCAATAAAAGCCTGATAAACCATACAGAAAAAAAAAAAGGAAAAGGGGAAGCTGTCCAAACAGCCTATTGTGGCTACATCCACCAGCTCAGAATTTTGAAGGTAGAAAAAAGCAGAACATTCCTAACTAACGTGAATCCCATTTTATTTTTTTGTTTTAGGTAGGGGGGAGGTGGAAGAGCACATAGACAACTATATTAAGAAAATTCTATAAATAAAAATTGCTGTTACTGAAAAACATTTACAAAGTCCCTCATCTTATCTTTTTTAGGTGAATTGAGAAATGGTCAATTGATAAGTCTCAAAGAACAGCTAATGATGCCTAGATGTTAACTTAGGAGAAAATCTCTAATGGAGATACTCAAGGACCTGTGCTTAATTCTGTGATTAAAAATTTTACCAGTGACTTTGATAAAACACAGATGACATGTTTATCAAATATGCAGATGAAGCAAAATTTGGAGGGATAGCTAATACATTATGTAACTAAAACACCAGGGCAAATTAATAAGATGAAATTTGACAGGGAGAAATTTAAAGTCTCACTTTCAAATATCCATCTCACAAGTAAATGATAGGAGAGATGGCGCTAGAAAGAATTCATTTGAAAAGGATCTGAATTGTGTTTGTGGATTGCAAGCTCAGTAGATGTCAATAATGTAATATGGCTATCCCCTCCAAAAAAAATTATATTTGTGTATGTGTGTGCTGTATGTATATATATATATGTATATATATATAATTATAAAACTTGGAACACATATTGTATATAACATAATATGATGTGTGTATGTATGTATACACGTGTGTGTATGTATAGTATAATGTTGGGCTTTAATGGAGAAAGGCAAAGTGCCCAGGACCAGGAAGATGTGAGTTCAGCTGTTCTTTACCCTAATTAGACCATTAACATGGTACAGTAGAAAGACCATTGGTTCTAGAGCCAATTATTACTTGTGTGACTTCAAACAAGATGATTAACCTCTTAGACTTCAGTCTCCTTGTACATAAAAAAGAGGATGTTCAACTAGATGGCTTCTGGGGTATACTATTTTAGGAAAGATATTGATCAATTAAAGGAGGTACAAAGGACAACATATAATATTGTGAAGAAACTGAAGTTCACATAAAGGAAGCTAAGCATGGAGATGAGACAATATATAGTAAATTTAGTAGCTATCTTCAAGTATTTGGAAAATTGTCATGTAGAAGAATTTGATTAATTTCTAGAAGGTAAATTTAGGAATAATGTGTAGAAATTGCAGAAAAGTCCATTTCAGTTCAATGTAAGGGGGGAAATCTATTAATTGGAGCAATCTTAAAGTGGAAGAACCTTTACAAATAATAGCTCATCCCTCACTAGAGGTCTTTAAGCAAAGTATAGAAGATTACTTATCAGAGATTTTTGTTCAGGAAAAGAATAGATTGGATGGCCTTTGAGGTCAAGTTCAAGATTTTGTCATTTTCCTTGACTATTTAAATGGCTGGAATTCAGTTATGATGTATTATTCTTTTTTTAACAGGAAGTGAAAAGTAAGTTCTTATATCAGGGAAAGCTCTTATGGATCTTAGAAAGATTCAGTTCAATTTCAATATCACATTCACTGATCTCAGGTTGGCTTTCACTGCTGAACACTAATCCACTTATTCTTTTTCCAGCTTTCACCAAGATCACTTTCACCATGATGTATTATAGCATAAATCCAATGGCCTTTCCCTATCACTCTCATCTTTCTTGACCTTTCTATAGAGTCTGGGGCTGTTGACCATCCATTCCTTGTGGATATCTTTCTTCCCTGAGTTTTCACAATGCTGCTTTCAAATCCCACTTGTCAGAAGATTCCTTCTCAGTCTTTTTGTTTGTTTGTTTGTTTGTTTTTTTGCAAGCTCATTATCTATGTCTAACCCCGATATTCAGCCAGGCACAGCAGCAGATAGAGGGCCAGGATGGGAGTCAGGAAGACCTGAGTCTTTCTGGTCTCAGTCACTTAGTAGCTATGTGACTCCACACAAATCTCTTAACCCTATTTGCTTCAGTTTCTTCATCTGTAAATTAGCTGGAAAGGGAAAATGCAAAGCATTCTGGTATCTTTGCCAAGAAAACCCCAAATGAGGTTACAAACATCTAGACGTGACTAACCAATTGTCCTTTTTCACTTCTGCTTTCTACATTCTGACTCTCATGTATTTAGTTATCATCTCTATGCAGATGACTCTCAAAACTACATATTCAACCATTAATTCTCTCTTATGCTCCAGTCCAATATCTTTAACTGACTGTTGGAATCTCCACCTGGATGTCTCTTTGGCATGTCAAAATTAGCATGCCCTAAACAGAATTCATTATCTTTCTACATAAATGAATCCTTCCTCCTAATTTTCCTATTTCTATCCTATTTCAAAGGCATCATAATTCTTCTAGTAATACATGTTCATAAGCTAGGGTTCACTGACTCTTCACTGTCACCACCAATATCCAATTAGTTGCCAAAGCTTGTCTGTTCTACCTACTCTACATCCTCTCTTTTCTCTCTGCTCATACCACAATCACCTTCATCTCAATCCTCATCATCTTTTACTTGGACTACTGTAATAACCTTTAAGAGGTCTCCCTGCTTCCATTCTCTCCCTTTTTCAATCTATTCTCTCTGTGATGGCTGGATTGATATTCCTAAAGCATAGAAGTGACCATGTCACTATTCTGCTTAAGAAGCTTCAATAACTCTTCATTCTCATTAGGAAAAACTACAAACTTCTCCATTTGCCATTGGAAGCCCTATAAAAATCAGGCCCCAGACTCTCTTTTCAAGCTAATTACAACTTACCCCAATTCAGGAACTGTATCATCTTGCCAAACTGGCCTACTTACTCCAGAGAAGGGATTCCATCCCTTTTGTCTCTGTCTTTGCAAAGGCTTTTCCTCATGTCTAGAATGATCTCTTTTCTTACCTCCACCTTTTGGAATGTCAAGTACCACCTCCTTCCAGAGGCCTTTCCTGAATCCTCCACTTATTAGCACTCTCCCTCCAAATGGCTTTTTTAAAATTTCCTATCTACTGGCTTGATACCTATTTATGAATTTTCTGGGCTCTCTTAGGAAGTGTAAACTTCTTGAAGACAGGAACTGTCTCACTCTTTTATCAGTATTCCTAGTGCATAGAAAAGTGTTCTAGCACAAAGTAGGTGTTTAATATGCTTCTTGATTAACTGATTTATTGAAAAACTATGATCTTATCAATGTGGGGCATTCTCTTGACCAACAAAAACTGCAATCACTGCTGATCTTTCTGTCCTTTGTAGTCTTGGTCCTGGCATTAGGAAGAGCAACAAGCATTTATTGAGCAACTACTACATGTTAGACACTGAGCTAAGTGCTATATCAAGTCCTCTGCTCTTTTCTTGTCTCTAATCTTCCAGCCTTGCTCAGTGGAGTGCTATTCTCTTTATCTGACATTATTCTAATTTCCTCTCATAAACATAAAAGTCAAAGTGGGTAGGCAGCCGAGGTGCCTCAGGGATCTCCAACCTTTTCCTTCAAAAGATGAACTTTTAATTTCATGTATTATGATTGCTAGGAAAATTCTGTAAGAGTACACTGCAGACACAGAAAGGTCAGTTACTTATTATTTTTATTATCATAGCATTTCTTGAACGTATCCCTTTTTCTAAACTCCCATCTAGCTACTAGTATAGACCCTTATCACTTCTCATCTATATTACTTTTTTATTTTACATTTTTAAAATTTTTCTTTTTTGTTTTTTGCTCTTACTTTTAAAAATTCCTTATTTAAAAAATTTTGTTTTCACTGATACTTTTTTTTTAATAATACTCTCATTGACCTCCCTGGCTCAAGCCTCTCCTTACTCTGATTCATTTTCTACCATGACATCAAAGTGATTTTCCTAAATCAAGGGTCTGACCAAAAACCCTTCTCCTTTTTCTCTCCAATTACCTTCCCCTGGCCCCAATAATCTCCAGTTGCTCACTACTACCTCTAGGAACAAGTATAAAATTCCCTTCACAATCAGACCCTTTTCTCCTTTTACGGAGAAGTTATGCTTTATTCCTCTCTTAGCACTCTCCAATCCAGCTCTCCTGGCCTACCTGCTATTCCTCACACACAATATTCTACATCCCAACCGCATACTTTTGGATCTCCCTGTCTGAACATTCTAGCTTTATCCTTCTGCCTCCTGCCTTCCTTAAAGTCTCAGGTCAAATCCCATTTTGGGAGGAGGCCTTTTCCTTTCCAGGTAGTTGGTTAGTACAGTGGTTAGAGTGCTGGGCCTAGAGTTAGGAGTACCTGACTTTGAATATGGCCTCAGATCCTAGCTGTGTGACCCAGGGAAAGTCATTTCACCCTGTTTGCTTCCTGTCTCTCATCTGTTAAATGAGCTAGAGAAGGAACTGACGACCCACTCCAATATCTTCACCAAGAAAACCCCAAAAGGGGTGATGAAGAGTTGGACAGGATTGAAAAGGACCTAAAAAAAATTTTTTTTCTCTCTTCCCTCTCTGTTTTTCTTTTGTTGTAGCAGACAATTCTGGTAAAGAGAGACAGAAAGAGAGGCAGGGAGACAGAAAGAAAAGAGCCAGAGACCGAGATAGAGACTGTCTGAAACAGAGAGAAAGGAGGGAAATGGAGGTAATATAAAAAATAAAAGATACAAATTCATTTTTTAATGGAGTTGAACTAGATAATTTTTGAGGCTCCTTCTATCTCTCACTCTATTATTAGAATGTGAATTTTAGAGCTCTACTGAACCTTAAAGATCATCTAGTCTAACCATCCATCTTCAAAAGAAGGTCAAGTTCCCTGCTAGACTCTTCATCTGCAAAATGAGGGGCTTGGATTAAATGACCTGTGAGCTGCCTCCTAGCTCTAAGCTCTGGGATCCTCTGATCTACACCTCTTCCGTGCTGGTTCCTGCTTAAGGCAAACTGTGGCATAAAGTACTAATTTACAAAGGCAAATTAGGCAGTCCCTTGTGACTGAAATTTATAAATTATTGTGTTAAGCATAACAGTTGCTTAACCTCATAAAAGTGAAAAGTTCATCTTCAAACCACTATGAGTGAAATGTAAGAGCCATTTGAAAGGCATCTCCAAGCTATTAATCAAATTTAACTAGAAAGATCTTTCTTGATTTCTTTTCCCCCTAAAAATCACATGTCAGTGGAGACAAGCCATGTGAAACCAGCTCTTTTGGAAAAAAAAAATAATGTATTTTGAAACAGAATTCAGCAACTGAAAAGTATCCTTTGGAAAGAATTAATATATCTTAATAGAACTGGTTACCCTGAAGAGTAATCGAATGAGGCCACCATTTCACTCTATAGATCTTTAGGGGGACATTAAAAAACTATGCAAGCGGGTGGGAATTGTTTCTTTCCCCTCTAAGTTAGAGGTTGGGTTTCAAGACAGAACGTGGATCAAAATGCAGGATTTATCCTTTCGCATTCCTATTTTGTTAGCGCTTTAAGCCACTTTCTTCCGTGATTCGCTTTCAAGGGTGACACAGGCCAGAATGCTGACTAACCCAAAACACGGATTTGGTTAAAAAGCAACGCCTGCCACTGCCGCAGCCGCCGCCGCTGCCGCCGCCGCCGCCGCTGCCGAGGGTTTCTTTACAATGAAAATCCGAGAGGCCCAGCCCAATACAGGGCAGAACTTCATTGCCTTTCCAAATCACGCACGTTCTGACCCCCTTCTCCGTCTGCCCGGAGCTCTCTTTTCTCTTCTCCAGGGCCGGAAAATGGGTACCTGAGTCTGAGCCATGAAAAGATGCAGTTAGTGTATCAAGAACAAAGTAAAAGGCAGAAGGAGCCGGGCTTCCCTCCGTCCCGGCGCCCCCTCCCCCCACGCCCACCAGAAAAGAGCCGGGCCTGCGAGCGCCCGGGCCCTGGCCACAGAGCTGTTTGATTGCTTAAGCCTGGTGGTCAGACAATAGGACCAGAAAGAATGGCTGCTTCCTTCCTTCCTGTTGAGTGTTCTGCCTGAGTGAACAAATTCAATAGCATTTTGCTTCACGGCAACACTAGGCCCTAGCACAAGCGAAAATCAACAAAGAGCCATTCTACGGCATTTCCAAACCCACCTAAGCCAAGCCACTGAACTGTGGAACCACGGGGGAGGGGGTGTCCGAATCCATGGCCCGCTGGAGGGTGTGCACAAAGCACGGTAAACATCCAGGTTCTTGTTTATGTTGAGGGCCTCGTTTTTTTTTTTTTTTTTTTAAGGGGGATTGGGGGTGGGGAAGAGATAGCAGAGGGACCCCGGGGGGGAAGGGTCACAGAAGAGTGGTATGTAAATGGAGAAAAAGGTTGTCCGTCCCCATTATTGAAATGATGATTATTTTTTTTAAAGGATTCTTTCCTATATTGTGGAGCTTTCCTAATCTGGCCATTTCCACCGCATCTGCAATAAATAAATGAATGAATGAATAAATAAATAAATAAAGCCGGGATGATCAGCTGGGATGAAGAAAACTATAAAAGGTTTAAATTTACCTCAAAAAATTGTACTAGAATAGCTAGCCATCCCTATTGCTCCGTCTTTTTTCACATATATAGGGGAGAGGCAAAAATTGGGGGAATTTTGCAACTGAGACTATCATCTACTGAAGACTTGGAATAAATCAGGCAGCTACTGCCACAATTTTAAATTTAAATTAAAATAAGACTTAATGGTTCACTTTCTATAGATGTGAAGACCATGTGCAAAAATATTATTTAATACATACTTTAGAATGCATATAAAATATACTTTATTATTCAAAATATACTTTATTATTTAAAATACACTTTTTAAAAAATACATCTTATTCAAAATATACTTTATTATTGAAAATACACTTTATTTAAAATACATCTTATTATTGAAAATATACTTTATTATTGAAATATGTACTTTATTGAAAATATACCTTATTGAATATATACTTTATTATTTTAAATACGCTTTGTTATTTAAAATACCCTTTATTACTTAAAATATACTTTAGAATGCATAAAGATATTTTAGTGTTTAAAATATACTTTATTATAGAAAATATACATTATTATTATAAATGTACTTTGTTATTTAATATGTGCTTTATTACTTAAAATATACTTTAGAATGTATATAAAATATCCTTTATTATTGAAAATATACTTTAGAATGCATATATGACTTTGTATATTAATGCTTATTATACATTTCCAATGACATATGTATGTATTCATATATAGACAAATTTAAAATCTATTTTGCAGAAATTTTGTTTGCTGTTTATTTTGGGCCTTTTTATTTTGTTCCTTAATTCTGAACTTTTCTAGGCCTGCTTATGTTGCCAACATATTCAAAGACATGTGCCTTTTAGTTGGTTGTCAAAAAATCCCATAATCGTAAGCAATGGGTTTCTTGCTCTCCAAGATCCTCTCAAAAGACTCATTTGATGTAATGCTGACTATCGGAGAATACAAAATCAGCATGCTAAGTATTCTTACAGTCTCTTACAGATGAACTGGCACATCACCCTGCAGAATAATGCATTAGTATACTGTGGGATTATGGGGCAAGAATATCTGGAGCTCTGTTTGTCCCCCAGTGTACAAGCAGGGTTTTGCTTGAGGCGATATTACTAAAAGGAGTCTATATGAGAAAGAAAGTCTGTTGGGTGGGAGAGCAAAAAGGAACACTAAAATGAAAACAATCACTCTTTAAACTGTATTTAAACTATCAAATGAAATCCTTTTGGAAACATTATCAAAAGTTTTCTTTTTCAAGACTAAGAATGTGCTTACTTGGCTTTTTAAAAAACAAAGTTGGGTTTTACATTTCCCTGTTGCATCTGTTTTCTTTTGCAAAGACCTGCTTTAGTTGTTTCCCCCACTCCATCTGAACTGTAGTTGGAACTAATCATCAAGCCAAAATATGTCAACCTCTTGCTTTTCTTTCCTTTATCTCAACTATGACAGATTATTTCATCCTAAACTGATTAGAAATGGGAAAATTTCTTCTGTTGTCTCCTACTGCCTTAACTCTATTATTTGTCATTATATCATCTATAATGTTTGCATATCTGGTTATGTAAATCAGTGTTTTTGTAACTAAAGTAAGTATTAGTTTCATGGCAAGTTCTTTGTGGCATCCCATATTACAATTATGACTAGCGTTTATAATAAATGCATAGCGATATAGTTATGGAAAAATTACTCATTTTATGGACCCGACCCAAGTCACAGTTCCCAAGTACAAGATAACACAAGAGATTCTTACTTAAAATTTACTATTTAAAATGTTATAATATCCAATCTTTCATTCTGAAGAGTACAATTAAATTGACATTCTAGAGAGACACAGCAGATACAGTATAACATAGTAGAAATATAGTGCATAGTACCCATAGTAGAAAGTCACAAGATAATTGGCAAAGCCCTTTTCAGCTCTTTGTCCTATGATCCTGTCACCTTTGTTTGAATCTTGAATCTTCAATTTTCTTGTTGCCTGAACTGGGGCAAGTCCCTTAGCCTATGTGAGCCCCATTTTCTTCACCTTAAATGGGAATGATATTACTTTCACCAAAGGTGTCAAAGTGAAGTGCTTTGTAAAAGTTACTGAACAATATAAGTGTGACATATCATTATTCCATTTGATTTATACATTTAAAAAATCAAATTAGCCATTTTTATTTGATAACAGAAACTGATAAAATTCTCCAGGTAAAATTCATGGCACACAAATTGGGGAAGATGATGAGACTGCCATTTTTACTCCTACATTGATTTGGTTCAAAAGAAAGTATTCCAGATGTAAGAAGAAGAAAAATAATCCATAGGTACCAAGTAGAATCTGTTGTTATCCCAAGAGCAAAAAAGCAGATAGAGATATGGTAGTCTCACACTGTTCATGATTTCCTCTAGCTTTAAAATAATTCCAAGTAAGTGAGGCTCCCTTACCCAGCCTCTTCTATCTCCCTCCTTGGCTGTCTCCAGCTCTCTCTATGAGAGGTCTTTCCAGGGTCCACAAAAGCTAGGTACATCAAGGCCAGGAGATATTTCCTGCTTTACAGGAACAATGTCCAAAGATGGAAGCATTCTTTCGTGCTCTTACAAGCAGTTCTTCTTATGAAGAAAGGAGAACTGATGTTTCCCTCTGCTTCATTCATGTGTGAATACACTGCCTTTGTGTTTGTAGTCAGATCTTAAGTGGCATTGGCTTTTACCTTGTTTTGCTCATCAATGCATAAATATTTCTCCTGGTTCTGCTTACTTGTCTCTGTATCAGTTCATACATCTTCTAAAGCTTCTTTGAATTGTCCATATTTGTCATTTTTGTGGTTCAATAAAATTATTGCTCAATACATTCTTGTTGATTTCCTTGTTAATGATGTCCCTGAATATATTCCTAATACTTTTCCCTCCAGCAAAGTCCTTTAATATCTTTAGGAACAGTGCTTCTGTACAGTGTTATCTTTAGGATCTCCTCAATTTAAGTACTCCTTTCATCTTTACAGATTGTTGCAATTCACTGATGTCTTTTTCTGAGCTAATCTCATCCATCTTTCTTTTTCTGAGCTAATCTCATCCATCTTTCAAGAAAGGAAGGAAGGAAATAAGGAAGGAAGGAAGGAAGGAAGGAAGGAAGGGAGAGGGAGGGAGGGAGGCAGGGAGGAAAGAAAGAAAGAAAGAAAAAGAAATTCTAGATTTAGAGATAAAAGGATCCAGGTTTGAATCTCCATTTTGGAGTTTGAGTTTAAGTTTAGAGTTTGAAGCTCTACCATCTATGTGATCTTGGACAAATCACTCAACCCTCTCAACCTGAATTTCCTCATCTATATAATTGGACCAGATGACCTTTAAAGGTCCCTTATGATTTTTTTGATCCTGTACCCAATAGAGGCTCTAATTAAATGAATCTCAGGGCAAAACTTGTTCCTACCTTCTAACTGATAGAATTTACTTACTATTCCCAAAAGGAGGAGGCAGAGTGACAGGTGAATCACCATAGTTTCCTTCGCCTACTCACCCATCCTGGAATATCTAAGTCATAAACATAGCTATGACTGGGACACATTTTATGAAAAGGTCATAGTTCTAGAGAAGTAAGGACACTTAAAGGGTTATCTAATTCAAAAATCTCATTTTAAAGACGAGGAAATTGGAGCAGTTAGGTGGCTCAGTGGATTGAGAACCAGGCTCAGAGATGGAGGGTCCTGGTTTCAAATGTGACCTAAGACACTTTCTATTTGGGTGACCCTGGGGAAATCACTTAACCCCCAATTGCCTAGCCCTTTCTGCTCTTCTGCCTATGACCTGGGGAGATAGACTCTTTATTCAAGTCTAATAGTGAAGTATCCTTAATTGCTATAGAAGAAGTAGCCTCAGGAGAATGCTGAGCAAGGAGAGACTCCCCTGAAGTAGCAGCAGCTCCTCATTCTAGAATACAATCTTGAGGTACTCCATAGTATTATTCCTTTAAGGAAAGAGCATAAGATTCTTAGAACAAGCAGCTTGGAATCACTTAATTCAAGCAGCTCCATTGGCCCAAGTTGTCCTGGCAAAATGTTTATGGCCGTTCATTCATTCAAATGAGAGCCTTCCTATTTCTCCATATAATGTTTCTTTAGTTTCTGAGACAGTTCATATTTTGTGAATTCTCTAGCCTTCTGAGCAGAAGCAGAGGGAGCAGAAACATCATCTTGGCTGCTTCGGGGATCTTTATGTTGTGTGAAGAGTTGGTTTTCTTGGTGAAGGTCAAGCCAATTTTCACTGTTTAGCAATGTGGCTACAGGAAATGGATGTTACCTGCGCAACCTTCTTGTCATTCTAAGACAGAAGATAGGGGTTTCTAAAAATAAAAATAAAAAATAAAGATGAGCAAGTTAAGGTCCAGAGAAGTTATAATTTGTCCCAAGTTCTCACCGTTAGTAAGTGGCAGAGTTGAACTTCAGACTCAGATACCATAACTTATTCCATAGTGCTGAATAATAATGATTACTATGCATATGGGAAATAAGGGAGGGATTCTTCCCTTATATTTTCCTTTTTCCCTCCCTTCAGTATCCTTAATCAGTGCACATGAAGCTATTACTCTAACATACTCTTAATTCAGCTTACTTGGTTTTTTCCACATTCAAAATGGGCAAAACGAAAATTAAGTTAACTGTAAAATATTATCATATTTTTTTCTACTAAAATAATTTATAATGAAAACAATGAGTACCAGGAAACAGAGTTGCTGAGTCTGGACCCACATGCTGTAAAAGTCTGTGATGTGTATCCAATATAAATGCACTATCCCGAATAAATTAATCTGCTGATATCTGTACCAAATTTAATAACTCCAGAACTTGTTTCAAAATCTCCACAGATAACCTGACATGATTTGTACAATTAGTAACTGCCAAACAGGAAATGCTTTAACCTCCATGAGCATGAAGATTAAAATATATCTTGGCCTCACTAGGATTTTGGCTAATTTAGATCCATTCAGTGCAATTAAACTGTGTTATTAAGAACCAGTTTTAATATTTAATAATAAGTTGCTTTTATAAATAATTAGAATAATTAACATTTATATGGCACCTTGAGATTTGCAAAATGATCTACATATATTATCTCATCTGTTTCTCACAACAATCTTGTGAGGTAGGCTACCATCAACAAGTCAAGGCAATAAACATTTATTAAAAACTCTGTGTTCAAGGCATTGTCCTAAGCTCTAGAATTATAATTCCATGCAAAACAGAAAAAAACAGTCCCTGTCCTCAAGGAACTTTCTTTTTTATGGGGAAAGTAAATACAAATTAAAAAGAATCCCAAAAGGAGGGAAGTACCTACTTTGGGGGTTTAATGGAGAAACAAGTTTGGAGAGTCAGTAGAGTAGCCCAGAAAAGAATGAAGGTGTAAAATGAAGGTGTAAACCCAACTGGCCTGACCACTCTCCTTAAAATACATATTCTAGAAAGAACTGAACAATCAGAAGAAGAGATCCTAGAGGTAGAGTGATCCTCCAGGATAAGAAGGATGCTGTGTCACAGTGGGAAAGAAATCTAGAGAATCAGTAGTAGAGTCCATGTGAAGAACTGGCAGCTCACAGGAATCAAGATATTTGCCCATCATCCCACATCTAGAAAACATCAGGGATGGAATTCAAACTCAGCTCTCTCCTGGTTCCATTTACAGAGCTCTTTTCCACTAAACTACAGTTCCTCTATACAAAATTATCTATTATGAAGTTTTGGGTGAGGTTTTGAGTCCTTCTTATATTCTAGCAAAGAAAATAATTTGTAAGTCATTCACATTCCTTGTGTGTTCATGTCTGTCAAGATCTTGATAGAAATAAATATATTAATAAATTTCCTGACATAATTAAAATGATGATTTATTTTGCTTGCTTGTTCTTGTCTGTTACAAAGAAGGGTCCTATTACTGAGTAGTCAATGAAAAGTGATATATTGTTTTTAAAAAAGAGTATCCATATAATGCCCAAAATACAAAATACAAACCAAAATAAATGACCATATTGAAAGATGTACAAGGCTATCTAAATCTCTCCATCAAAGATAGACTGAAATAGGAGTTGACTGCTCTTTTATCACTACCTAAAATTTTTATATAGATGTAAATGGATTATTTTTTAAACCCTTACCTTCCATCTTAGAATCAATACTATGTATTGGTTATAAGGTAGAAGAGCAATAAAGGCTAAAAGGAATAAATTTGTGGTTAGGTGACTTGCCCAGGGTCACATAACTAGGAAGAGACTGACCCTAGAAACTCTCAATTTCAGACTTGGCTCTCTATCCACCAAGTCACCTAGCTGCCCTTTGTAAATGAAATATTAAGGAAAGTCTTATCTTGCTCCTAAACCATCTTCCAGTTCTTTACAAAAAAAATGTAAGCTCCTTGAGGGTAAAGACTGTTTCAGTTTTTGTCTTTGTATCCCTAGTACCTAATGCTGTGTCTGGCACATAGTAGGCACTAAATAAATATTTGCTTACTAGAACTGAATTCCACAATGCTGCATACAAGGCTATTTCCTTGACCAGCAAATAGTACCCTTACTTTATGTAGCTTCAAACAGGGGTGTACTGGAGCCAACTCATACAGGATCTGGAAGCAGATTGTCAGCATGTGCATTTATACCACAATAATCACTAAACACTACAAAGCAGAGCTTGGTTTATTGTTTTGTTCTTTGACTCTGGGGTATAGATGTGAGAAAGTGATAGAGAAAAGATTAATAATGCATATTAAACTTAAAAATGGGACCTGAATATATTTATTTATTTAGTCAGTTACTCTTTCATCTATTTATTTATTTGTTCATTTATTTATTTGTTTTGTTTGTTTGTTTGTTTGACTACAGCAAGTCAGTTGTTAAACATTTACTGGCACACCTTTGCTTCCTACCTTGTAGACTGTTAAAGAACTGTTCAAGGTCACCAAACAGCTTTTTAAATTTGTTCCCAAGCAGGAAAAAAAATTCTTCAGATTCATTTTTTGCATGGTTTTTCATTTTTGTGCATCTTTTCAGTGGTCAAAACTAGAGATGAGGAGGGACCTAGGTGGCCCAGTGGATTGAGCCAACTCAAGAGGGGGGGGCCTGGGTTAAAATATAAACTCAGATACTTCCCAGCTGTGTGACACTGGGCAAGTCACATAACCCCTATTGCCTAGTATTAATTCTAAGACAAAAGGTAAGGGTTTAAAAAAAAAAGATTAGAGGTAAGTCAAAAGTCCTAGGTTTTTCTTTCATTTTACTGTCTCCATCCTGGCTTTGCAGAAACAGTTTGGGAACTATTTCCTAAACTGAAGTTTTCTCAAGCTATTCAGGTCTACTGACCCCCCATATTTCTTTTCCCTGCATACTTTCTCTTTATATTGACATAGCACTTTCTCAGGAACTCAAAGCATTCCAACTGGGGTTTAAGAAAAAAGATGAAGGGCAGGTATTGAGGAATGATTGGCTGCTTGGGAAGAAGGAAGTCATCGAGCAGCATCTACATTGTTTCAGCTTAGCCCCCCAACACCAATCTGCCCAATCTCCTCCCTCTCAGGTATATACAGTACTCATTATTCTTTCAACAGCCCGGTGGTGAGTGACTATTATATACTTTGCCTGGAGCTAAGTGCTGTGTCCCACAATACATTCCAGTGCTAGCTGGGGACCTGCACTGCACTGTAGAATTTGGAAGTTGATAGTAGGGAGGGAGGGCAGTAAGATTCTAAGCTCTACCTCAGTGGCTAGGAGACATCTCTGGCACTAAGTCAACATCCTTCAGTACCTCCTTTCTAAATACCCTCTAATTCTCATGTCAATCACATTTTAACCTTTCCTACTTTATCCCTTGGAGCTACCTGGGGAAATGGATAGAGCAATGGACTTAAAGTCAGGAAGACTCCTCTTTCTGAGTTCAAATCTGACCTCAGACCTTTACTAACTGTGTGACCCCACCAATAACCTTCTCTGTTTGCCTCAGTTTCCTCATCTATAAAATGAGCTAGAGAATAAAATGGCAAGCCAGTCCAGTATCTTTGCCAAGAAAATTCCAACGGGAATCATAAAGAGATGGCTACAACTGAAACAAAGGCACAAGAAGAAACCTTAATTTTCCTAGCTATAAAGTAAAAAAGCTGAATTAAACCATGGGTTCTTAAACTGGTATTCATAGACCTTTCCTCTCTTCCAAGAGGTCCATAGTTAGATTTCAGGAAATCTGTTAACTTGGATGTGAAAAAAATGGCATCTTTATTTTAACATAATTGTTTTCCTTTGTAATCCCAAATATGTTATTTTATATATTTAAAAACATTGTTCTAAGAAGGCTTTAAGAGATTGCCAAAGGGATCCGTGACATAAAAAAATTATAAACCCCTTGACTAAACCTATGCTGCCAGGAAAGCAATATGATGCAATGGAAAATATAATGAATTTGGAAACAGAAGGGCTTGGTTCAAATCCCACTTTTGATGTTTACTCTCTGTATGACCTTGGGCAAGTCATTAATTAAGCTTCCCAGATCTTAATCTTCTCATCTTTACAATGAGAAGTTTGGATCCAATGGTCTCTGAGGGCCCATCTAGCTCTAGGCCTATAATTATATCATTTCATGACCTTTCTGTGCCTCTGGTTCCTCATTTGTAAAATGAACTTCTATGATCCTAAAGTTCCTTCCAGTTCTAAAACCCAATGATTTTCTAAGCAAATGTCATATTCTCAAAGGGTAGAAAATTTCCCTTAACATGTTTTTTTCCCTAACTTCCCTTGAACTATTATATAGGAGCACAACTTAATGTAACAATAGCTAACAACATGTGTAATATATATAATGTGCCAGATATTGTGCTAAATGTTTTAAGATTATTATCTTATTTGATCCTCACAACAGAGTTGGATTTGGAGTTAATTGATATTATTATCTCCAGTTTATAGGTGAAGAAACTGAGGTAAACAGAGGTAAAGTGACTTACTCTGGTCACATAACTAATAAGGGTCTGAGGCCATATTTGAACTCAAGTTTTCTTGACTCTAAGCCATATACTCGGAGCTACTGCATCATGCATCTGCCTATAGTACAACTGTTCTTCCACAAAAGCCCAATGGCCCTTTGGATTCCAAGGTAAGAGTACTACTTTTGAAGAATCAGAGGATTTTGGAGCCTTTTGGAGGTACTTAGAAATCATCTTCTAATCTACCCCTCATTTTACAGATTGGAAACTAAGATCTAGAAAGGTCATGGAATTATACCATTCATGATCTAGAGCTGGAAGGGATTTTAGACGTCTTCCAGTCTACACTCATTGTACAGTTAAGGAAACTCAGACCTAGGATAATAAAGATCAGAGTAGGATTTGAATCTAGATAGTGCATTGGACCTGGGGTCAGAAGATCTGAGTTTAAATCTACCTCAAATATTTACTAGCTATGTGACCCCTGAGGCAAGTAATTTAACTTCAGTTTGCCTTAGTTTTCTCAACTATAAAACAGGATAATAGCATCTGCCTTGCAGGTTGTTTGGATTTTTAAAAAAATTCTCTTAAAATCTCATTTATGATTAAATGAAATAATATTTGTAAAAAGCACTTAGTATAGTAACAGACATATGGTAGGTATTGTATAAATGTTCATTTTCTTCCCTTCCCCACTTTTGGATCTTCTGCCTCCATGTCTGGTGCTCTTTCCATTACCACCATGCAAGTTGAGACTTCTTCCTCCAACACTACCCTCAAGAGTAGCTTGCCTTCAGCATTGAATTCAAAATAATGAGGAACTGACCTATAATCTTGAAATGAAATGCTTTGCTTCCAAATCTAAATATGTTAAATCAAAGATGTAAGAGGTCATAGGCATGCATAAAGCAGGGACCAAGTGGGCTGGCTATTCTTTCATACCTTGAGTCAAACATTCCCTCTAGGGAAGAGCCTCTTCAGTGATAAGTTGGCAAATCCATGTCTGGCTATACTCCATGAAGTAACTGAGAGAAAGATGATTTAGATAATGGTTGGAGAGACCCTATGAGGCAGAAATCCATTGCTTCCTCTCTGTCTGGGACACTGTGACTGGAAGGTCAATAGGAGACTTTAGCCCCCAACAATATAAAGCATACTTTAAGCTCAATACCTAAGCACTTAGAATCAGCCCTTTTTGTAAGTTGAATCAATTAAAGAGGAAAAAGAGAGGTAGAGAGGATTACATAGAGTTAAACTATCTAAATGTCCCAATAATGGAGTCTGTCATTGCTAACACAACACTACAATTGTCCAATTTCAGTACTTTCTCAGACTTTTCACTGTTAATAAGACTTTTTTTTAGTTTTAGAATTAGAATCTGTCTTTTATAAATGAGAAAATTGATTCACAGGGAAGCAAAAATTTAAAAAATGAGTCATTTCTTGAAAATTGAACTGGATTTGGAAGCAGGGGATCTGAGTTTGAATCCTGGTGTGGTGGTATGGTATGGTGTAGAGAAGTGGAGTGAATGTGGAGTCAGGAAAAACTGAGTTCAAATCCTCCCTCAGCGTTTACTATCTCTGTGGGTGACTGGACAAATCATTTAACCTTTTGGTCAGTAGTTAGTCAACAGGTATTTATTTGATATATACAGTGTGCCAAGCAGTATATTAAATTATAGGGATATAAAGAAAGACAAAAAAAAAAAGTCCTACTCCTAAGGTGCTCATATTCTAATGTGGGAGATGGATATTCAAGATACAGCTCATTTGAAAACTCATCTGAAAACAGAGACATTAACAGCTGAGAGGACTGGGAAATGTATCCTAAAAGAAGACTTTTCAGTTTCCAATTCCTTATTTATAATAAAGGCAAAATAGTACCTTAGCCTCATAAAGAGAGAGAATTTCAAATGAGATAAACATGTAAAACTCTTTGCAAATTTTAAAGCCCAATGTAAATGCTAGGTATTTTTAGCTATTCCTCTTTTTGGTCTGGCACAGAGTAGTCACTTAATTAATGTTAGTTACCCGGTTATATGACCAGTTACTTGGCTTTTCTGAGCTTCCATATCTTCAGTTTTTAAAAGGGGATCCTGATGATTCCTAAGGTCCCTTCCTACTGTAAATCTAGTAATTTTCTAAACTGTAAACATTAATTTAGTGCCCCACTGTTTGCTAACTAGTTGTAACCACTGGAATTAGAGCATTCATTTCTAATCCATTGTTTCAGAGCTCTGTCTACTTGATTTCTGAAATATACCTTGAATGCTGTTTTTTCTAAGGTTAAGGATGGGTTGACTTGTTCAAAGGAGAAAGGATTTAATCCTTTTCAGGTTTGATGCTACAAGTCGCTCCCAAAACTAAGGATAGTCATATTCAACAATAGCAGCAAAAATATCTTAGGAAGAATTACTATATTCACATATTCTTTGCTCTTTAGTAGACTGACTAAGGGACAAAGTTGTTAAGAAAATCTAAATTTCCTGGGGAAACATTAGTTAATAAGTGCACCTCAGCAGTAGCCAACTGCAATGCCTACCAATGGATATTTTGGCATAGCCCTGGTTAATTATAAACTAAATTACTCACATTACTAATTATTCATAATGACTGCATTCTTTTCTGTGACCTTTGTTAAATGATTTTTTAAAAATGTTCAGCTTAAAAAGCATTGTTTCAAACTGTGATATATGTGTATACATATTTATATATACATATGTGAACATTGTGTATGTATTGAAGCCGTATTGGCTGCTCAGCTGAGACTAAGAAACTCATTTATGTGCTCTTTGTATATCACTGAAATACAAGGAAACAAAGAAGAGCCAAATAGAAGGAAATCTGAGCGCTAATATATGTAAGTTCAAATTGCCTTTGATAAAGTTACTTTTTGATTAATGTTTTTTTCCCCCTGAAGCTCTGTGAACTTGGAATGTTTTAAAGACAACAAAAACATTCTTTGCTGGGGGGTGATCCTTCATTTTCTCTCATAAAAAGTAGCAAGCCACCCCACCAACTTGGTGTTAATAAAATGTTAGGCATTTCCCCCCTATCTATTTTCCCTAATAAGCTCCAAATCCAAGGATTTTTTTTTATCAGATTACTAAGGTCTTTCCAGCATCTCCCATTTAGATTGTTTCACACATGTTATTTTCCTGTTCCTCTGTTATTCCTGCCTCGCTAGAGATTCTGTGTCAGAGTCCAAGAGAACCTGTTTGTTTTATTTTAAGGTGTATCTAAACAGGAGGGTTTTCTTGGGGTGTCCTCAGTACAGCCAAGAAGGCTTTGTGTTGAATTGTGTAAGAAAGCATTCAAGGTTAAAATTCAGCATGACTCTCCCAGCAAACAACCCCTCTGGCACCTTCACCCCCCACCCCCACTTCAACCCTTGGGGACCTTCCTGCCCTCCTCTCCCCCTGAGAAGCAAGCTCATCAACATTAGCACACAAATGCAAAATAACCAGCCAGGCCTCTTCCCAGGAATACAAATTAGGGGCAGGTAGTTGAAGAGCTTAGAAAGCTGAAATAGCAAAGTTCACAATGAAAAGGATGAATAGATGAGAGACTGAAAGTGGGGTAAAGTGTTCAGCTTTTGTTATTTAAAGTGACGTCTTTAACTCTTTGCCACAGTGAGACTACCCTTCACAAAAATAATAATGCATTGCAATTAAGACCTAAAGGGCAAAAAAAAAAAAAAGTACTGGGCTTTCATTTTTTTTAAGTATGGCATTAAAAAATTATATTTAGGATCCAGGGAAAGATAAAATTGATTCAAAAATGAAAATTATGAACAAACACCACAATGATTTTGATAAAGGTAATGAAATAGATGATGTCATAGTATAAGATTTCTTATGGAATCTTTGTAGCCCTTTAAATAAGTTAGCTGGCTCCTGCATTTTCTTTCATCTCCTGTCGCTTCTGCTAGTGACACTTATACTTGACTGTGATTTATGAGGTGTGTCTAGGTGCCATCTCTGAGCTTCTCTCTCTCTCTCTCTCTCTCTCTCTCTCTCTCTCTCTCTCTTTCTCTCTCTCTCTCTCTCTCTTTCTCTCTCTCTCTCTCTTCCTCTCTCTTTTTTTTTCTTTGGATTGGATCACAACCTTACCGTTAGACTATTGATTGTCCCCTGGTTTTATAGCTATAAACTTATTTATTTGAGTACATGAATATGGGTATATCAGACAGATGGGAAAAGGGAAAGTATTTATTTCCTGGGAGAAAAGGGGACAGGATTCATGTTTTGGTTTTGGTTTTTTTTTCCTGTGCTGGGCCTTGAAGGCTAATACATTTTCAAGCTAGATTTCCTAATTAAAGATTTAATTGTGTCATGGTCTATTATCGATTAGAAATAAAGTTAAATGATAATTATACATTATTTGTTTATAGAATAAAACAGTATTTATTAAGTGCCTTCTATGTGCCGGGCACTATAGTTAGGACATAAAGATAAAAGAAAGACTAAAACAGTCCTTGTTTCCAAGAAGCTTCCCATCTTCTGGGAAGAAATTAACTACAAACTTTTCTATACAAACAATATATTGACTGAGATTATCTCAGGATTAGGAAGTGACCCTATCAAGATCATCTAATCCAATTTCCTGTTTTCTACCTGTTTGGAAACAGATCAAAATTAACAATTTGCCTAAAGTCACACTCTTACTGGAGGAGCAAGGAAGGGGGTCTTAGAGATCTCCTGGTCTCACACCTCATTTTACAAATGAAACTAAATTAAAGCCTAGAGTTTTAGGGACTTGGCCAAAATCTTTCAGCTAGCCAACCTGAATCCTGTGTCTTCTGACTTCTCACCCATGATGCTTTCCAGTAAATCCTCTGTGCACACAAAGTTGAATTTTTTTCTGTTTATTTAGTTTCTGCATATGCCAGCATTGAAGAGACCGTTGCCCTTCCTTTGGTTATCCTTAGCAGTTTCTAGATTTGTCCCACAAAAGCCAGTTTCTTCACTCAATCAAGGTTTTTTTTAAGTACCCATTCCATGCCCTTCCCAGAACAAGACCCAGACTCATACCTTTCCCTAACCCAGTATCAGGGAGGGGAACTTAAAAACTAGAAAAACTGCAGCTCCTATTCAACTCATGTCCATGAAGCAGAGATGGGGGGGCAGCAGGAAGCCTGCTCCATTATGATTTTCCAGAGAAGATAGTAGCACCTCAAAGGAGCAACACAAGAGGAACATAATAAAATTAATCTTTGGGAAACAATTCTTCTCATTGTGCATGATGGATGATGTTTGGAAGTAATGTCTAGCATTTGTGGAATGGGATTGGTGGTTGGGTTTCTTGACATTTTTACAATAATTTTCATTATTGAAAGTTATCTGGATTAGATGATCCATTTGAGGGAAAACAACACTGAATCTGCAGCCTTTCAGGTTACATGCTCGTTGTTAGGCACTCGAGTTCCCCTATTTCCCACCCCAAAGCACACATCTATATCTGAGAATTGTCATATACCAAATCTGTGCAAAGTGTAGCCTTACCCTTACTCAAATTTATCTGTATTGTGATACCTTGACACTGGAGTTTAATTCGTTCCATGACCAAGCTCCTAACTCAATTTGATCATGTGTTGAAATTGAATTTCCACATTTAAATGAATGGAAATACAAGGAATCTGTTTTGGCCTAAAAAAGAAGCACATGAATTTTTTATTTTATATTCTTTTAAATATGAAAATGTACTTTATAAGTAACAAATACATTTATTTATAGATAATAAGAAAGACTGTAAAGAAATAACTTAGTTATGAAATGTTATTTACCTTCAAAGTCAGGCAAAGATGCTGGAGGAGAAGGTTTTCATTTTGTGCCCTTTTGCTTAACATAACTTACTGTTGTAATAATTTAGTAAACTTCCTCACAACATTACTCTCTACACATGTAAAGCTACATTTAAATGCAAAATTGAACTTACACATTACTTATGATATGTAACTTTATTGCTAAACTTAATTGCCTTTTTTTTTACTTAATTATCATCATTTTATTCATGAAATTTTGGCTGTTTTGCCACACTTTCCTCAATTTCACTTAGAGGCCCTTTTAACAAAAACCTTTCTGTGGAAGTTTGTTTCATCCTTCCTTTGAGAACCTTTCGATACTGTGTGAAAAAAGTGTCATCACACAACTCCAACGTGACCTTTTGCAACTTTTTCTGGGTATGTCTTTTCAACAAACTGTTTAATTTTTTCTCAAATCTTCAACATTTCCTTAATCTTGCTTGTACTGATTACCTCATCCACTTTGAGCTCCTCCCACAGGCAGAAGCTGGTGATTCCAATATCCACTCATGACTCAAAGCAAAAATCCTGATCCTGACTGCTTGTATCTCAAATTGTTCATGTACCAAGGTACAACTTTATTTACTTTGTATATATTCTGTATTTTGTTGTTCCTCTCTCCCCTGAGAGAATGTAAACTTTTTGAGGACAATAACTGTTTGGTTCTGTGTTTTTATATGCATTTAGAACAGTGCTTGGCAAATTATAGTCACTAAAATATTTATTAATTGTATTTCTAGTATAATACTATTTTCATGAGTTTCCTTAAATACCTAGGAGTGCACAGAGCACCAACTAATCACTTATAGTAATTTAATATTACCATTACAATAATATTCTTAAAAGTTTTGTGGTGTAATTAAAAGAATACTAGTCAATCTAATGCTGTAGCTTAGACCCTAACCCATTATATTATATTATATTATATTATATTATATTATATTATATTATATTATATTATATTATATTA